>NW_028327478.1:0-365760 GCF_031878675.1 Megascapheus bottae
TTCTTGTGGTCCTTAGGTGGTATGCTGTTTAGGTGCCATTTCTTTCCCTATATTACATTTATTTTGGTTTTCTATGTATAGAGCATCTTTGAGAATTCTCTGTAGTGTTGGTTTTGTTTCGACATATTGTTGCAGCTTTTGCCTGGAATGGAATGTTTTTATTGTTCCCTCAGTTATGAATGAGAGCTTAGCTGGCTACAATATTCTTGGTTGGTAGTTATTTGATTTAAGGGCATGACATATATGCTTCCAGTCACTTCGTGCTTTCATGGTCTCTGCTGAGAAATCTGGGGTTATTCTGATTGGTTTGCCTTTATAGGTTACTGATCCCTTTTCCCTGGCTGCCTTTAGGATCTTTCCTTTCGTTTCTATTGATCCAGTTCGGATCACAATGTGGCGGTGGGATGTTCTTTTCTGGTCAGGTCTGTTTGAGGTTCTAAAAGCTTCTCGTATCTGGACGGGCCTGCCCTTCTGGATATTTGGGAAATTCTCTGAGATAATTCCCTGAAGTATATTTCCAATACCATTGACCTCTTTCTCCATGCCCTCCTCAATACCAACTACCATTAAATTAGGATTCCTAATTGTATCTTGGACCTCCTGAAGCGCTCTCTCAATTTTCCTCGATTTGGATTGACTCATTTTCTGTTCTTTCTCTATAATAACTAAATTATCTTCAGCCCCGGAAATTCTCTCCTCTGCATTGTCTAACCTGCTATCAAAGCTATCTACTTTATTTTTCATCGCCCTTGCTTCTAATTGCTCACTTTTGATGCCTTGCATCTCTTGTTTTAGATCATGTATGGATTTCTTTATCTCCTTGATTTCCTTTTGAGTGGTTAGCTCAGTAGCTTTATTTTCTTTGGACATTTGCTGGAGTTTGGTCACGTTTTTACTTGTGGATTCTATGAAATCATCCATCTTTCTTTGAAAAACCTTTGTTATGGCCTCCTTTATGGCTTCTTCTTTTTCACTTATCACCTTGTTTGTGCTTTCCTCTTGTTCAGCTATGGCTTCCTCCATTATCTCTTTCTTTATATTTTCACATTTTTCATTAATGATGTTTATCAATTGCATTTGTGTAGCACTTGGAAGACTCTCCTCTAGGTTTGCCAGTGACTGTTCCATTGTCTGTTTACATTGGGTGGGGGATGTTGTTTCTTGGTTTGACATTTTTCTTGAGTTTCTTGTTCTGCCCATTTGAAAATGGGAGCAAGATTACTACTAAATACGATTATAGTTTTTCAGATATAACCAACCTAGACCTCTGTAGCTGGCAGACACTAGATGTTCACAAGTTTTGATTGGTATTATCACTCTTTCTTTTTGTGCACTTACAGACCAGTCTAATACAACCACTGATAAGCGATTTATACCCAAAACAATAAGCCTCTCAATCCAATCTCTATTGTCTTTAAGTCCCTCTGAGCCTAGAGAATAATTAACCACCTATATATACAATATTGCTCAACAGCCATCAAGTGTAGATCCATGCAGTATAAGGTTTGAAAGATGAGCAGAGGTCCAGAGATAGAAAAAAAGAATGAGAGAGGTCAGGGGATGCACAAGAGGATTAACGTAGGAGTGTAAGAATATTGTAGTAATGAAGAAAAGGTATAGCATAAGGATAACTGACCTAAGTAGGTAAGTAGGTAGCATATTTGAGTACAAAGTTTGGAAAATATTAGAATAAAACTTTGTGTTGCTGCACGACTCGCTCTTAGCCCAACCAGTGGCCTCACAGTGGACCATAGGATGGATCTGTTTTTCTTGTCTACGTTGAGGGAAAGGGGTATTTCACAAGATGCAGAAGCGAAGATTTCAGAAGCCAATGGTGTGAGTGAATTAGCTCTTAAAAAGCATTTTTATTTTCTATTATCTTTTTGCCAGTCTTGGGGCTGGAATTCAGGGCCTGAGCACTGTCCTCGGGTTTTCTCAAGTCTAGCCCTCTGCCACTTGAGCCACAGTGCCACGTCTAGATTTTCTATCTATGTGATACTGAGCAATCAAACCCAGATCTTCATGGATGCTAGGCAAGCACTCTACCACTATGCCAAACTCTCAACCCTGACATAGTAATTATAAAGTCATCATCATCATATCTAAATAACCTTTCTCCTACAAAGAATGAACACTTATCTATGTGTGTAATGCTTTTTTTAAAATTTCACTAATTCTTCTGTGTTTTTCCCTCTTGCATTTTTTACACATGACAGCAAAGCTAATCATCAGGAAAAAATTGATTAGGATACAGAAACCTAATAATATCCTAGGAGATTGACGTCAAAAATATGTGCAAGATGCCCTGTGTGTTTGACCTATTGGTAGAGTCCTTGGCTACCACGCAAAAAGTCTCAGGTTTGATTCCTCATTACCACATACATAGAAAATGCTGCAAGTGGTGCTGTGGCTCGGTGGGACAGCTAAAGCCTAAAGAAAGCCCAAGAACAATGTTCACACTCTGAGGTCAAGTCCCAAGACTAGCAAAAACAAAAAAAAAATTCGACAAGGGGCAAAATGCAGGCAGTTGTGAACTGTGAAGCAAATGTTTTGTAAAGCATGAGGGCAATATTGACCCTTAAATTTGGATCTTACCTAAGAAAGGCTCCTTGAGCCTGAGACCAGACTGGTAGTTGGGCCTAGTGGAAGACATTGGGAATGGACAAATAAGGTGTGCTGTTTACTACATCCACATGTATATTGTGAGATTGGAGGAGAGATTCAGCCTCCACTATGTCTTTGGTGAGGTCTTCTGTGAGCAAGGATCTTTGGTCATTGGGCCCTGAAAGGTGACCCTGCCTCCCTCACAATGGAACAGAATATGGAACCCTGGTAACCAAGCCAATGTAACTAACAACCAGCTCAAGCCAGCTCACTTGGCCTGTGGCTCAGGAGGAAGAAAGATGTTGCTGTGCTGTTGCCAAAGGTCAGGAAACTCGAGTCTCAGGCATGGAAGTTGTGGATGTCTTACTCGAAGATGTACATGCTAGATCTTTGCCAAGCCAAAAATCCAGTATAACAGGCCTTTCTCTAAGAAGAAGGCCAGGAAAATCCAGGGCTACCAGATGAGGTAAATTTCTAAGAAGAAATGTATTTGACCCCATCATCCTCCCCACACTCTACAACTTTCTTTTTTTTCCATTTTTTTATTGTAATTAGTAAAAGGGTTACATGATATTTGCTAGGTAGAAGGTGCATTAATTCACATACATTGATACTCTTTCACATGTCTTGGTACCCATTTCCTTCCAACCCCACACCCCCCACCCTTCTTGGTTTTCCCCCCTTCCCTATCAAATTTCAAATATCCAAATACAAATAAATTCAATATATCAGATAACAAAGTGAGATACTATACCAATATGGGATAACCAAGGGACAGCAAAGGAGATGAGAGACAACATAGTACATTAAGGACAACAATCATTCATTATACGGCTTTTGTTTCAATATCCTGGAGGTCCTTTCAATTAGCTTCACATTATATGGCCTTATATCTGGCCTTTTGCTCTATTGCAAATCTCTGCTAGTAGAGCCCAAGGTTTCTACTGATTATGACGAATGAGGGAAACCACTGAGCCTAAGTTCCTTTGAGCCTGTCTTACTTCACTTAATATGATTTATTCTAAGTCTTTCCATATCCTAACAAATGGGGTGAAGTCATTCTTTCTGACAGCAGCATAGAATTCCATTGTGTACAAATACCACAACTTGTTGATCCACTCATCAACTGAGGGACATCTGGGTTGGTTCCATATCTTTGCTATGGTGAATAGCGCTGCAATGAACATTGTTGTGCCTGTGGGTTTAGTATGCCCTTGTTTCTGGATTGTTGGGTAAATGCCAAGTAGTGGAATTGCTGGGTCATAGGGGAGTTCTATGTTTAGCCTTTTGAGGCACTGCCACACTGCTTTCCATAGTGGTTGAACGAGTTTGCATTCCCACCAACAGTGTAGTAGTGATCCCTCCTGGCCACATCCCCTCCAGCATCTGTTGTCATTCGTTTTCCTGATCCTGGCCATTCTAACTGGAGTGAGGTGGAATCTTAGAGTTCTTTTGATATGCAATTCTTTTATGACCAGAGATGTTGAGCATTTCTTCATGTGTCTATAGGCCATTTTTGTTTCTTCTTCAGAGAAGACTCTCTTTAAGTCTTTGGCCCATTTTTTAATGGGATGGGTGTTACTTTGGAGGTTCGTTTTGGAGTAATTCAATTTTTTGAGTTGTTGACATATTTTAGATATGAGGCCTTTGTCCGTTGTTTGGTTGGTGAAGATCTTCTCCCACTCTGTAGGCTTCCTGATTAGTTTACTAGCTATATCCGTTGCCATACAAAAGCTCTGCAGTTTAATGCAGTCCCACTTATCCAGCCTTCTCTGATTTGTTGTGATTCTTGGTCTTTGTTAAGCAAGTTTCAACCTGTGCCAAGGAGGCCTAGTGTATCTCCTATTCCTTCCTGTAAACTTTTCAATGTGTCAGTTTTACCTCCAGGTCTTTGATCCATTTGGAGTTAATTCTAGTGCAAGGTGACAAAGAAGGATCCAACTTTAGTTTTCTGCCAGCAAAACATGTTGAAGAGCCTATCTTTCTTCCATTCTATTTTTTTGGCTCCCTTGTCAAAGATTAGGTGGCCATAGGTCTGTGGTTTAATATCTGGGACCGCAGTTCTATTCCATTGGACTTCAGGCTTGTTCTTGTGCCAGTACCAAGCTGTTTTGAGAATTATAGCTCTGTAATAGAGTCTAAAGTTTGGAATTGGAATTCCTCCAGCGCTGTTCTTTCTCCTAAGAAGTGTTTTTGCTATACGGGGTCTTTTATTATTCCATATGAAATTTTGAATTGCCTCTTCTATTTCTTTAAAGAATGACATTGGGATGTTGATGGGTATTGCATTGAATTTGTAGATAGCCCTTGGCAAGATTGTCATTTTCACAATGTTGATTCTTCCAATCCAGGAGCATGGGAGGTTTTTCCATTTCCTTAGTTCTGCTTTAATTTCCTTTTTTAGGGTTTTAAAGTTTTCATCTAAACGGTCCTTTACATTCTTAGTTAAGCTAATTCCTAGGTACTTTATTTTCTTTGAGGCTATTGTGAAAGGAGTTTCTTTCCTGATTATTGCCTCGTTCCTCTCACTATTGGCGTAAAGGAAGGCAGTTGATTTGTGAGGGTTGATTTTATGGCCTGCTACCCTTCCAAAGCTTTGAATCAGCTCAACGTGCTTGGGAGTACTGTCTATAGGATTCTTTAAATACAGAATCATGTCATCTGCAAAGAGGGATAGTTTTATTTCCTCTTTCCCTACTTGGATCCCCTTTATGCTTGCTTCTTGCCTTATTGCACTGCCTAGGAAATTTAGTACTATGTTAGAAAGGAGTGGAGAGAGTGGGCATCCTTGTCTCGTTCCTGATTTTAGAGGGAATGGCTTTAGATTTTCACCATTAAGCATAATAAAAGCAGTGGGTTTCTCATACACAGCCTTTATTACATTGAGAAATGTTCCATGGAGTCCTAGTTTCTCCACATCTTTTAACATAAAGGGGTTTTGGATCTTGTCAAATGCCTTTTCCGCATCTATTGAGACAATCATGTGATTTTTGTCCTTGCTCCTGTTGATGTGTTGAATTATATGAATTGATTTGTGTATGTTGAACCAGCTTTGCCTCCCTGTGATGAATCCAGTTTGATCATAGTGTATAATTTTTTGATGAGTTGTTGTAGACGGTTGGCCAGTATTTTGTTGAGAAGTTTTGCATCGATGTTCATCAAAGAAATGGGTCTATAGTTCTCTTTCTTTGATGAATCTCTGTCTGGTTTGGGGATGAGGGATATACTGGCTTCACGGATTGAGTTTGGTAAAGAACCTTCATTTTCAATTTCGTTGAAGAGCTTGAGGAGTATTGGTGTGAGCTCTGCTTTGAAGACCTTATAGAATTCAGCTGTGAATCCATCTGGCCCTGGGCTCTTTTTAAGTGGAAGTTGTCTAATTTCCATTTCTATTTGAGAGCTTGAAATTGGCCTGTTGAGTTGGGTTAGCTCTTCTTGGTTCAGTGTGGGTATGTTAATATTGTCTAGGAATTCATCCATTTCTTCGAGGTTCTCAAATTTCTTGGCATAAGTTTTCAGAAGTATTCCCCCATGGTATTCTGGATCTTGGTAATTTCTGTCGTGATATTACCATTTTCATCTGTGATTTTGCTTATTTCGATATGCTCTCTTGTTTTTTTGGTAAGATTTGCTATGGGCTTGTCAATTTTGTAAATTCTTTCAAAGAACCAACCCCTTGTTTTGTTGATTCTTTCTGTAGGTTTTTCTTATTCCAAATCATTTAATTCTGCTTTGATTTTAATAATTTGCTTTCTCCTAATGGGTTTAGGGTTGGTTTGTTGCTCTTTTTCCAGGAGGTTAAAGTGAGACATTAACTAGTTGGTTTGCCATTTCTCCAACTTGCTGTTGTAGGCACTCAGCGCTATACATTTTCCTCTGAGGACTGCCTTTGTTGTGTCCCTAAGGAGTTGATATTTGTGTGCTCCTTATTGTTAAATTTCATAAACAGTTGGATATCTGTTCTGATCTCTTCGATTACCCATTGTTTTTAATTCAACAATGTGTTCTTTGGTCTCCATGAGTTACAGGGTTTTCGTTGGTGGAGATATGTGTTCAGCTCCAATTTGATGCCTTTATGTTCTGAGAGTGTGCATAGAGTAATTTCACTGTTTCTGAATCTGTCCAGGTTTGTTTTATGGCCTAAGATGTGGTCTATTATGGAAAATGTTCCATGTGCTGCTGAGAAAAACGTATATTGTGTTGTTACTGGGTGGAATATTCTGCAGATGTCTGTTAGATCTAGTTGGTCTACATAGTTGTTCAGTTCTAAGGTTTCTCTGTTGAGTTTTGCCTTGTTGATCTGTCCATAGGTGAGAGTGGTGTGTTAAACTCACCAACAATCACTGTATTTCAATCTATGTATGGTTTCAGTGTAAGTAAAGTTTGCTTGATGAACTTTGGAGCGCCGGGATTGGGTGTGTAAATACTTAGGATCGTTATGTCTTGCTGGAGGAAAGATCCCTTTAGTAGAATGTAGTAACCTTCTTTGTCTTTTCTTACTAATTTTAGTTTGAAGTCTATTGTATCTGATATGAGGATGGCAACTCCAGCCTGTTTATGGGGGCAGTTAGCTTGATAGAGTTTATTCCAACCTCTCACTTTCAAAAGATGATTGTTTTTGGGTAAGATGTGTCTCTTAAAGACAGCAGAACGATGGCTCTTGCTTTTTGATCCAACTAGACAGCTGTGGGGAGCCGGACGGCACCTGTTTCCTGCCTCGCTCCTTGTAACTTATTTGGTATGTGAGTGCGAGGCCTTTACTCGTTACTAAGTATCAAGTTGCTCTTCAGTCTGCGCATGATGAAAAAGGGCGTGACCAATCCTGAGTCTCAAAAAGGCCTTAGCAACAGTGCAGCCAATGGTAGAGAGCCCCTTGTTCCTTGGGCCTATATAAGCAGTTGCATTTCCCTGCTCAGGGCCCCTCTGCTTCAGCTCTCCCTTTAACCAAGTGGCTCTTCATTAAAAGCGTGATACGAGAAGGATCCTCGGGTGGTGTCCGTTCTTCCCTGCTGGTGAGGGGTGCCGGGCGCCGCAACTGGTGCCGAAAACCCGGGACCTGCGGAGGGGCCGAAGAGGATCCAGAACTTGACACGTGAAGAGGACTCCTTCTAGGTATGTTGTTCTGAGAAGTTCCTGTCTGGGTGCTTGTTATCGTTCTTCCTCTGTGGTTTGTGTTAACTTGGTCTTTAAACATCAGTATGGGTAACTCTTCAGGAAGTGTGTTCCATGTAAGGGACTTCTGTGCCCCTTTACAGGCCCTTCTTAAACAGCGTGGGCTGAGAATTTCCCGCGGCACAATACATAGAGTGTTAACAGATATTGAGATACACGCCCCATAGTTTGCGGAGTCTGGAGATCTCTCACTGGCCTGTTGGGATATATTAGGCGAGGACCTGGATAGAGCTCTAGAAAAGGGAGGGGTCTCCCGCGCCACGTTGCCCATATGGAGAATGGTGCGCGCTTGTTTGGAGGAGGGCAGAAATACTGAGATTATTAAAGAAGGGAGGAAGGTATTAATTAAGCACCAGGATAGTCTCTCGGAGTCATCGTACAAGGAAGGAGGGACCACCAAGAGTGGGGTAAAATGTAAGAGAAAACAAAAGAATGGAATTGAGGGACTGCAGCCCTCACAAAGTATAGTGCAGGAGGAGGAGAGGAGAGAAAAGAAAAAAACAGGAGGAGAGAAGAGAAAAGAAAAAACAGGAGGCACCAAGGAGCTCCCTCTATCAGGATGCAGGAGAGTCAGATCAAAGCACAGAAAATGAGGGGGATGGGCTCCCGGAGGAGCTAAGTTCAAATGAAGAGGAGGAGCTAGAGGAACAGGCTGCCGCGTATGAGGCTGACAGATACAGCCCCAGGGGAGGATTTGGTGCAGACAATGGCCAGGCCCGACCTGCCCCCTCTGCCCCACCCCCCTACATCCCAAAGGGAAGTTCCTTTATCAAGGCCTGCACCTGGTCTCGGTTGGCCTCTGCTTTTCCTGTTTTTGAAAATCCCATTACGGGACAGAGAGTTTTTGAGCCAGTTTCTTATAAAGCTTTAAAGGATCTCATGGCCGCTGTACAAAATTATGGTCATTCTGCAAATTACACCATTGCTTTGGTTCATCGATTGCAGACTACCAGCATGACTCCCACAGACTGGTACGAAATTGGACGTTCTTGCCTGACGCATGGCCAGTACCTTGATTATTGTGCTTCTGCAGCAGATGTGACCGCTACCCGACATAGGGAAAATACACTGGCAGGCCACCCCAATTGGTCAACCGAAATGTTATTAGGAAAAGGCCCCTATGCAGCAGACCAGACTGGATATCCCAATGAGGTTTATCAACAGATTAATAATATTTTTTACACGGCTTGGAAATCTCTTGCCAGTCGGGGGGAACGCCGTGGTAACCTTACCAAAGTTGTTCAAGGACGTTCCGAGCCTTTTACAGATTTTGTTGGGCGAGTTTTAGAAACTGCAGAGAAATTGTTTGGGGACCCAGAGGATCACATGCTCTTAATTCAACAAATTATTTTTGAACAAAGCCTCCCTGAATGCCAAAAGGCTAGTATTCCTATAAAAGACAAGCCCTTACAAGATTGGATTAGGACCTGTCGGGAGGTGGGAGCCCCTGTGAGCTTGGATAAAATTGTTGCTGCGGTAGCTGAGACTACTAGAATTAATTCAGGATTATGCTTCAATTGCCAACAGCCAGGACATTTCAGGAGACAGTGTCCCAATTTAAAATATTTAAAGCAGAGGCCCCCTCGCGAACCGGGACTTTGTCCACGATGTAAAAAGGGAAAACATTGGGCAAATGTGTGCAGATCCGTTAAAGATGTGAATGGACAGCTTATCCGACAACCTCAGGCCTTGGAGCCCATTGCCCCAGGGCCCGCAAAATCAGGGGATTCGGTGCCAGGAAACTTATCAGAGGCTTTCACCTCATTTCCAACAGCCATTTGTTCCCGCAGAGCAACCGCAGGATCTGCAGGGTTGGACCTCCGTGCCACCGCCGGAGTGGTCTTAACTGGCGACATGGGGGCTCAGCTCATAGCAACTGACCTAATAGACCCCCTACCTGAAAAAATGGTGGGGATAGTGTTGGGACGTGCCTCTAACACTATGAAAGGCCTTATGGTGTTCCCCGGGGTTGTCGACCCTAATTACATGGGAGTCATCCAAGTCCTCTGTTCAGTCTCTCGAGGAGCCATTTCGGTGGCCCCTGGAGATCGAATTGCCCAATTAATTTTTGTGCCTTCCCATCATCAAATTTTCCCTAGACAAGAAAAAGAAAGAGATTTGAGTACCTCGGGAGCAGACCTTGTCTGTTTGTCCATGGCCTTAAATAACCGTCCCATGTTAACATTAACAATTGAAGGTAGGACCTTTAGTGGTCTGGTGGACACGGGGGCTGACCGGAGTATCATCCAAATAACTCAGTGGCCAAAGACATGGCCCCTACAATTTTCTTCACAAACCCTGCAAGGCTTAGGTTATGCAGATACTCCTCCGGTCAGCACAAAACAGCTGACCTGGTCCACGGAGGAAGGTCAAAAGGGAAAAATTCAGCCGTTTGTCCTCCAGGTCCCAGTTAATTTGTGGGGGGGCCGGGATATCCAACAGCAAATGGGTTTAATTCTAACCACTGATTGCTCTTCAACGGTACAAACTATAATGAGAAATCAGGGTTTTGTCCCTACTGGTGGATTAGGAAAACATTTACAGGGCCGACATACCCCTGTAGAGCCAGTTGCCAACAAAGATAAACGAGGTTTGGGTTTTTCTTGGGGGTCACTGAAAGTTTAGCCTCCGCTGGTCCAACACCCATACCCTGGTTAACAAATAAAGCAGTGTGGGTGCCTCAGTGGCCCCTGTCCCAAGAGAAACTGGAGGCTATAACTCAATTGGTACAGGAACAACTACGATTGGAGCATGTAGAACCTTCTGTTTCCCCGTGGAACACTCCTATCTTTGTTATTAAAAAGACCTCAGGCAAGTGGAGACTATTACATGATCTCAGAGCCATTAATGCTCAAATGCAAATATTAGGGTCAGTCCAACGCGGCCTCCCACTGCTTTCTGCTTTGCCCCAAAAGTGGCCCATTATATCTATTGATATTAAGGACTGTTTCTTTTCTATTCCTTTGCATCCCAGGGATAGAGAACGTTTTGCCTTTACCCTGCCTTCTGTTAATCATGAACAACCTGATGCACGATTTCAGTGGAGGGTTCTTCCACAAGGAATGGCTAATAGCCCTACAATATGCCAACTATATGTTGACACAGTTCTTTTCCCTGTGAGACAGCAATTTCCCATTGTTAGAATTCTTCACTATATGGATGATATTCTAATAGCTGCCCCTGAGCAGAATATCCTTTTTCAAGTATTTAGTAAATTATCTAAACTCCTTGCAAAGACAGGCTTAAACTTGGCACCAGAAAAGGTGCAATTTTCAGAAAAGGTTCAGTTTTTAGGTTCCATAATTTCTCCCATAGCTGTGACACCCCAAAAGGTCGTCTTGAAAACAAAGCATTTGCATACCCTTCATGATTTTCAAAAATTAATGGGGGACGTAAATTGGGTGCGAAATTTTCTTAATGTCCCTCGCTCTGAATTGTTGCCCCTCTTTTCCTTATTGGAGGGAGACCCGGATGTTACCTCACCTAGAAAATTGACTGTTCAGGCTAAGAGTTCCATTCAGCGTCTTGAACAGGCCATAGAAAATGCACAACTCTTGCATGTAAATCCATCAGCGCCAATCTTACTGTGCATATTTAAAACAAAGAATTATCCTACAGGAGTATTATGGCAAGAAGGCCCATTGTTATGGTTGCACGGAAATTCTTATGGCTTAAAAACTATTCAGTATTTTCCAGAATTAGTTGCTTTGCTAGCTCTTACAGGTTGCAAGGCGTGTTTGACTCACTTTGCAAAATTTCCTGACAAATTAATTATTCCTTATACCCGGCAACAAGTACAAATATTGGCTGCCTCTGTTGACTGGTGGGCAGTTTTGGTGTGCTCCTTTCCAAATATAATTGACAATCATTATCCCAAACATCCACTGCTGAATTTTGTGCGTGAAGATTGGGTGTATTTCCCCAAAGTTACGAAAAAACTGCCTCTGAGTAATGCCCTAATTATATTTACAGATGGGTCAAAAACAGGCCGAGGTGCCTATGTAGTTCAAGGAAAAGAGCCAGTAACTTTAAATTTTCGACCAGAAACTCCACAAGTAGTTGAATGTCTAACAGTTTTAGAAGTATTCAGGAAATTTCCTGAGCCTTTTAACCTATATTCTGATTCACAATATGTAGTTAATGCAGTGGCATCCCTGGAAGTCGCAGCCTCCATAAAAGGTAGCAGTACAGTTTCAAATATATTATCCCAACTTCAGAGTTTAATTTTACAAAGGAAAAATCCTTTTTTCATTGGTCATATTCGGGCACATACTGGCTTGCCTGGTCCCATGTCAGAGGCCAATGCCATAGTGGATTTGGCTGCCAGAGCCCTGGTGGGCCTTTCCCATAATTCTGTTCAATTAGCGCGAGATTTTCATCAACTTTATCATGTTTCTGCAAAAACCCTTCGTTATAAGTTTTCCATTTCACGCCAACAGGCTAGACAAATTGTTAAATCTTGTCAATCCTGTGTAGTATATCACCCCTCTTTTATAATCGGGGTTAATCCTAGAGGACTTTGCTCTAGGAAGGGGTATTTCACAAGATGCAGAAGCGAAGATTTCAGAAGCAAATGCTGTGAATGAATTAGCTCGTAAAAAGGATTTTTATGTTCTTTTATCTTTCTGCCAGTCTTGGGGCTTGAATTCAGGGCCTGAGCACTGTCCTCGGGTTTTCTCAAGTCTAGCCCTCTGCCACTTGAGCCAGAGTGCCACATCTAGATTTTCTATCTATGTGATACTGAGCAATCAAACCCAGATCTTCATGGATGCTAGGCAAGCACTCTACCACTATGCCAAACTCTCAACCCTGACATAGTAATTATAAAGTCATCATCATCATATCAAAATATCCTTTCTCCTACAAAGAATGAACACTTATCTATGTGTGTAATGCTTTTTTTTAAATTTCACTAATTTTCCTGTGTTTTTCCTCTTGCATTTTTTACACATGACAGCAAAGCTAATCATCAGGAAAAAATTGATTAGGATGCAGAAATCTAATAATATCCTAGTAGATTGAAGTCAAAAATATGTGCAAGATGCCCTGTGTGTTTGACCTAGTGGTACAGCCCTTGGCTACCACGCAAAAAGACTCAGGTTTGATTCCTCATTACCACATACATAGAAAACGCTGCAAGTGGTGCTGTGGTTCGGTGGGTCAGCTAAAGCCTAAGGAAACCCCAAGAATAATGTTCACACTTTGAGGTCAAGTCCCAATACTAGCAAAAACAAAAATAAATTCGACAAGGGGCAAAATGCAGGCAGAGAAGGCACTGTGAAGCAAAGGTTTGGAAAGGATGAGGGCAATATTGACCCTTAAGATTGGGTCTTACCTAAGAAAGGGTTCAGGGTTGGTTGTTGCTCTTTTTCCAGGAGGTTAAAGTGAGACATTAACTAGTTGGTTTGCCATTTTTCCAACTTGCTGTTGTAGGCACTCAGCACTATAAATTTTCCTCTGAGTACTGCCTTTGTTGTGTCCCTAAGGAGTTGATATTTGTGTGCTCCTAATTGTTAAATTTCATAAACAGTTGGATATCTGTTCTGATCTTTTCGATTACCCATTGTTTTTGATTCAACAATGTGTTGTTCAGTCTCCATGAGTTACAGGGTTTTCGTTGGTGGAGATATGTGTTCAGCTCCAATTTGATGCCTTTATGGTCTGAGAGTGTGCATGGAATAATTTCAGTGTTTCTGAATCTGTCCAGGTTTGTTTTATGGCCTAAGATGTGGTCTATTATGGAAAATGTTCCATGTGCTGCTGAGAAAAATGTATATTGTGTTGTTACTGGGTGGAATATTCTGCAGATGTCTGTTAGATCTAGTTGGTCTATATAGTTGTTCAGTTCTAAGGTTTCTCTGTTGAGTTTTGCCTTGTTGATCTGTCCATAGGTGAGAGTGGTGTGTTAAACTCACCAACAATCACTGTATTTCGATCTATGTATGGTTTCAGTGTAAGTAAAGTTTGCTTGATGAAGTTTGGAGCTCCGTCCGGGATTGGGTGTGTAAATATTTAGGATCGTTATATCTTGCTGGAGGAAAGATCCCTTTAGTAGTATGTAGTAACCTTCTTTGTCTTTTCTTACTAATTTTAGCTTGAAGTCTATTGTATCTGATATGAGGATGGCAACTCCAGCCTGTTTATGGGGGCAGTTAGCTTGATAGAGTTTATTCCAACCTCTTACTTTGAAAAGATGATTGTTTTTGGGTAAGATGTGTCTCTTGAAGACAGCAGAACGATGGCTCTTGCTTTTTGATCCAACTAGACAGCCTATGCCATTTTATTGGAGAGTTAAGTCCATTGATATTGAGAGTTAGGATTGAGAGATATTTATTAGTTCCTACCATTTTTAAAAGCTTTTAATAGGGCCTGTGTCTTGACAGTTCTTGTGGCCCTTACATGGTATGCTGTTTAGGTGCCATTTCTTTCCCTATATTGCATTTATTTTGGTTTTCTATGTATAGAGCATCTTTGAGAATTCTCTGTAGTGTTGGTTTTGTTTCGAGATATTGTTGCAGCTTTTCCCTGGAATGGAATGTTTTTATTGTTCCCTCAGTTATGAATGAGAGCTTAGCTGGCTACAATATTCTTCGTTGGTAGTCATTTGATGTAAGGGCATGACATATATGCTTCCAGTCACTTCGTGCTCGCATGGTCTCTGCTGAGAAATCTGGGGTTATTCTGATTCGTTTGCCTTTATAGGTTACTGATCCCTTTTCCCTGGCTGCCTTTAGGATCTTTCCTATCGTTTCTATTGATCCAGTTCGGATCACAATGTGGCGGTGGGATGTTCTTTTCTGGTCAGGTCTGTTTGGGGTTCTAAAAGCTTCTCGTATCTGGATGGGCCTGCCCTTCTGGATATTTGGGAAATTCTCTGAGATGATTCCCTGAAGTATATTTCCAATACCATTGACCTCTTTCTCCACGCCCTCCTCAATACCAACTAGCCTTAAATTAGGCTTCCTAATTGCATTTTGGACCTCCTGGAGAGCTCTCTCATATTTCCTACATTTGGATTGACTCATTTTCTGTTCTTTCTCTATAATAACTAAATTATCTTCAGCCCGGAAATTCTCTCCTCTGCATTGTCTAACATGCTATCAAAACTATCTACTTTACTTTTCATCTCCCTTGCTTCTAATTGCTCATTTTTGATGCCTTGCTTCTCTTCTTTTAGATCATGTATGGATTTCTTTATCTCCTTGATTTCCTTTTGAGTGTTTAGCTCAGTAGCTTTATTTTCTTTGTACATTTACTGGAGTTTGGTCACGTTTTTATTTGTGGATTCTATGAATTCATCCATCTTTCTTTGAAAAACCTTTATTATGGCCTCCTTTATGGCTTCTTCTTTTTCACTTATCACCTTGTTTATGCTTTCCTCTTGTTCAGCTATGGCTTCCTCCATTATCTCTTTCTTTATATTTTCACATTTTCCATTAATGATGTTTATCAATTGCATTTGTGCAGCACTTGGAAGACTCTCCTCTAGGTTTGCCAGTGATTGTTCCATTGTCTGTTTACATTGGTTGGGGGATGTTGTTTCTTGATTTGACATTTTTCTTGAGTTTCTTGTTCTGCCCATTGGAAAATGGGAGCAAGATTACTACTAAATACGATTATAGTTTTTCAGATATAACCAACTTAGACATCTGTAGCTGGCAGACACCAGATGTTCACAAGTTTTGATTGGTATTATCACTATTTCTTTTTGTGCACTTACAAACCAGTCTAATACAACCACTGATAAACGATTTATACCCAAAACAATACGACTCTCAATCCAATCTCTATTGTCTTTAAGTCCCTCTGAGCCTAGAGAATAATTAACCACCTACATATACAATATTGCTCAACAGCCATCAAGTGTAGATCCGTGCAGTATAAGGGTTGAAAGACGAGCAGAAATCAATGGATAGAAAAGAAAATAATGAGAGAGGTCAGGGGAGGTACCAGAGGATTAACGTAGGAGTGTAAGTATATTGTAGTCATGAAGAAAAGGTATAGCATAAGGATAACTGACCTAAGTTGGTAAGTAGGTAGCATATTTGAGTACAAAGTTTGGAAAGAATTAGAATAAAACTTATGTGTTGCTGCATGACTAGCTCTTAGCCCAACCAGTGGACTCACAGTGGACCATGGGATGGATATGTTTGTCTTGTCTATGTTGAGGGAAAGGGGTATTTCACAAGATGCAGAAGCGAAGATTTCAGAAGCAAATTCTGTGAGTGAATTAGCTCGTAAAAAGCATTTTTATTTTCTTTTACCTTTCTGCCAGTCTTGGGGCTTGAATTCAGGGCCTGAGCACTGTCCTCGGGTTTTCTCAAGTCTAGCCCCCTGTCACTTGAGCCAGAGTGCCACATCTAGATTTTCTATCTATGTGATACTGAGCAATCAAACCCAGATCTTCATGGATGCTAGGCAAGCACTCTACCACTATGCCAAACTCTCAACCCTGACATAGTAATTATAAAGTCATCATCATCATATCAAAATATCCTTTCACCTACAAAGAATGAACACTTATCTATGTGTGTAATGCTTTTTTTTAAATTTCACTAATTCTTCTGTGTTTTTCCTTCCTGCATTTTTTTACGCATGACAGCAAAGCTAATCATTAGGAAAAAATTGATTAGGATACAGAAACCTAATAATATCCTAGTAGATTGACGTCAAAAATATGTGCAAGATGCCCTGTGTGTTTGACCTAGTGGTAGAGTCCTTGGCTACCACGCAAAAAGACTCAGGTTTGATTCCTCATTACCACATACATAGAAAACGCTGCAAGTGGTGCTGTGGCTCGGTGGGACAGCTAAAGCCTAAAGAAAGCCCAAGAACAATGTTCACACGCTGAGGTCAAGTCCCAAGACTAGCAAAAACAAAAAATAATTCGACAAGGGGCAAAATGCAGGCAGAGAAGGCACTGTGAAGCAAATGTTTTGTAAAGGATGAGGGCAATATTGGCCCTTAAGATTGGGTCTTACCTAAGAAAGGCTCCTTGAGCCTGAGACCAGACTGGTAGTTGGGCCTAGTGGAAGACATTGGGATTGGACAAATAAGATGTGCTGTTTACTACATCCACATGTATATTGTGAGATTGGAGGAGAGATTCAGCCTCCACTATGTCTTTGGTGAGGTATTCTGTGAGCAAGGATCTTTGGTCATTGGGCCCTGAAAGTTGACCCTGCCTCCCTCACAATGGAACAGAATATGGAACCCTGGTCCCCAAGCAACTGTAACTAACAACCAACTCAAGCCAGATCACTTGGCCTGTGACTCAGGAGGAAGAAAGGTGTTGCTGTGCTGTTGCCAAAGGTCAGGAAAATCGAGTCTCAGGCATGGAATTTGTGGATGTCTTACTGGAAGATGTACATGCTAGATCATTGCCAAGCCACAAATCCAGTATAACAGGCCTTTCTCTAAGAAGAAGGCCAGGAAAATCCAGGGCAACCAGATGAGGTATATTTCTAAGAAGAAATGTATTTGACCCCATTATCCTCCCCACACACTACAACTTTCTTTTTTTTTCATTTTTTATTGTAATTAGTAAAAGGGTTACATGATATTTGCCAGATAGAAGGTGCATTAATTCACATACATTGATACCCTTTCACATGTCTTGGTACCCATTTCCCTCCAACCCCACACCCCCAACCCGTCTTGGTTTTCCCCCCTTCCCTATCAAATTTGAAATATCCAAATACAAATGAATTCAATATATCAGATAACAAAGTGAGGTACTATACCAATATGTTATAACCAAGAGACAGCAAAGGAGATGAGAGACAACATAGTACAGTAAGGACAACAATCATTCATTATGTGGTTTTTGTTGCAATATCCTGGAGGTTTTTTCAATTAGCTTCACATTATATGGCCTTATACATGGCCTTTTACTCTATGGCAAATCTCTGCTAGTAGAGCCCAAGGTTTCTACTGATTATGACGAATGAGGGAAACCACTGAGCCTAAGTTCCTTTGAGTCTGTCTTATTTCACTTAATTCGATTTGTTCTATTCTTGCCATTTCCTTAACAAATGGGGCAATGTCATTCTTTCTGACAGCAGCATAGAATTCCATTGTGTACAAATACCACAACTTGTTGATCCACTCATCAACTGAGGGACATCTGGGTTGGTTCCATATCTTTGCTATGGTGAATAGTGCTGCAGTGAACATTGTTGTGCTAGTGGGTTTAGTATGCCCTTGTTTCTGGATTGTTGGGTAAATGCCAAGTAGTGGAATTGCTGGGTCATAGGGGAGTTCTATGTTTAGCCTTTTGAGGCACTGCCACACTGCTTTCCATAGTGGTTGAATGAGTTTGCACTCCCACCAACAGTGTAGTAGTGATCCCTCCTGGCCACATCCCCTCCAGCATCTTTTGTCATTCGTTTTCCTGATCCTGGCCATTCTAACTGGAGTGAGGAGGAATCTTAGAGTTCTTTTGATTTGCATTTCTTTTATGACCAGAGATGTGGAGCATTTCTTCATGTGTCTATAGGCCATTTTTGTTTCTTCTTCAGAGGAGCCTCTCTTTAAGTCTTTGGCCCATTTTTTAATGGGATGGGTGTTACTTTGGAGGTTAGTTTTGGAGTGATTCAATTTTTTGAGTTGTTGATATATTTTAGATATGAGGCCTTTGTCCGTTGTTTGGTTGGTGAAGAACTTCTCCCACTCTGTAGGCTTCCTGATTAGTTTACTAGCTATATCCGTTGCCATACAAAAGCTCTGCAGTTTAATGCATTCCCACTTATCCAGCCTTCCTCTGATTTGGTGTGATTCTTGGTCGTTATTAAGAAAGTTTCGACCTGTGCCAAGGAGGCCTAGTGTATCTCCTATTCCTTCCTGTAAACTTTTCAGTGTGTCAGCTTTTACCGCCAGGTCTTTGATCCATTTGGAGTTAATTCTAGTGCAAGGTGACAAAGAAGGATCCAACTTTAGTTTTCTGCAGGTGCTTAACCAGTTCTGCCAGCACAACTTGTTGAAGAGGCTATCTTTCTTCCATTCTATTTTTTTGGCTCCCTTGTCAAAGATTAGGTGGCCATAGATCTGTGGTTTAATATCTGGGTCCGCAGTTCTATTCCATTGGACTTCAGGCCTGTTCTTGTGCCAGTACCAAGCTGTTTTGAGAATTATAGCTCTGTAATAGAGTCTAAAGTTTGGAATTGAAATTCCTCCAGCGCTGTTCTTTCTGCTAAGAAGTGTTTTTGCTATATGGGGTCTTTTATTATTCCATATGAAATTTTGAATTGCCTCTTCTATTTCTTTAAAGAATGACATTGGGATGTTGATGGGTATTGCATTGAATTTGTAGATAGCCCTTGGCAAGATTGTCATTTTCACAATGTTGATTCTTCCAATCCAGGAGCATGGGAGGTTTTTCCATTTCCTTAGTTCTGCTTTAATTTCCTTTTTTAGAGTTTTAAAATTTTCATCTAAATGGTCCTTTACGTTCTTAGTTAAGCTAATTCCTAGGTACTTTATTTTCTTTGAGGCTATTGTGAAAGGAGTTTCTTTCCTGATTTTTGCCTCGTTCCTCTCACTGTTGTCGTAAAGGAAGGCAGTTGATTTGTGAGGGTTGATTTTATGGCCTGCTACTCTTCCAAAGCTTTGAATCAGCTCAAGGAGCTTGGGAGTAGAGTCTATAGGATTCTTTAAATACAGAATCATGTCATCTGCAAAGAGAGATAGTTTTATTTCCTCTTTCCCTACTTGGATCACCTTTATGCTTATTCTTGCCTTATTGCACTTCCTAGGAAATTTAGTACTATGTTAAAAAGGAGTGGCGAGAGTGGGATCCTGTATGCTACCCCTTAGCACTTTTATGCAAAGCTTAGGCCTGTGGCATTTTAAGCACAATTCAACCCTTTGTTTTTTGCTGTGTGAGTACGTTTCCTAGTATTTCAGATAGGAAATGGACTTTGGTGTTTGGAACCTGTTTGGAACCTGTTGGGCAGAGTATATCAGCTGGGCTGCGATAAGAGAGATGATGTTTCAGACAGGAATATTTTCATCCCAGACAGACTTAATCCAGATCCTTGGATTTCAGGCCTTGAGTAGATAGAATTACAAGTGTGAGCTGCCACCACCACCTGGTTCATTTTGGAAACCTTAATTGCTTCTCATTTGTTCCTTTCCTTTTTTGGAAGATTGATCTAAGCTGGCTGATTGTGCATCACAATGAAGTAATTGGCCTCAGGAATTGCAAATATTTGTTTCATCAGCACGGAATGAATGAAGTTGATCTAAACCCAATAGTATTTTCCTTCTGATAAATAGGGAACTTACCTATATCATTTTTCCTTGCCTTTGCTTTCCCAAAGCAAGCAATATGTTTCCTAAAAACAATACTTCATGAGAATATTATAATTAGAAGCTATCTTCTGCACACTTCAGAACAGTCCTTGCATTTATAAACTTATATTACAATATTAGGTAGAAGAATGGTGACTGTTAGTTTCATAACTATTTCATATGTTTTACTCTTTAAGGCTCATTAACTCAAGAAGGGATTAAATACATTTAGATAATAGTAGAACATAGCTGCTGCTGATTTGATGTGTGTGCAGATTATACACAGATTTATTAGGATTACTCAAAAGTTTTCTTCAAATTTTCAGTAGTAGACTGCTATGCTAAATGGAAGGTGATAGTTATGATGCTGAAATTCTATGAATCAGCCATGAAGCAGAATTTCAGGGGAGAGTATTTGCTAGGGACTTAATTTCTAAGACGCATATCAAGAATATTGAACTATAACACCAAATGATGGAGGACTCAGCGTTACATTTTGTTTATTTTATGCAAGTCCTGGGACTTGAACCCAGGGCCAGGGAACTGTCCTTAAATGTTTTTTTTTTACTTCAGGCTAGTGTTCTACCACTTGATCCACAGCTACACTTCCAGATTTTTGGTAATGAACTGTAAATCAGAATATCATGCAATTTGTTTGGGCTGGATTCAAACCTGATTCTGTGTAGATAGGATTCCAAGTGTGAGCGCACAGAGCCTGGCTAGTATCATTCATCATTCAAGTCATGGGACTGTAATTCTGCACCTGGGTCTTGTCACTGAGCTTTTCAGCTCAAGACTACTGCCCTATCCCTTGAGTCATAGGGCCACTTCTGGGTTTCTGGTGGTTAACTGGAGATAAGAGTCACATGGACTTCAGTGCCCAGGCTGACTTTGAACTGCTATCCTTGGATCTCAGCCTCCTGAGTAGCTACATTTACAAGTGTGAGCCACCATACCCGGCTAAATTATTTTTTAAGTTAATTTTTTTGTTAAGTCAATATATAGTTGGCATACGGTTACATAAGTAATGAACACATTTCTTTAGAAAATTGTTATCCCCTCCCTCATTTTGCTCTCTTTTCCTACCCTCAGCCCCCTCTCCACCCAGATTGTTCAGTTCATTTCCGTTTAGTGTCTTCCAAGTATCACTGTTCAATTGGTTCACCCTTTTTCCTTTGTTTTTCTTTTTTTTTTACCATTTTATTATACCCTCTCCATTCCCCAAATCACATAAACCTATGTACAAGACACAGGGTACCCGAATTCAACACAGTGACTACAGAGAATAAAACTAAAGGGAAAAAGAAGAAAAGAGGTAAAAAGCAAAGAAAATGAAAGAACATCATACAGTACCTTAGAAGCAACAACACTGAAAAAAACAAAACATAAAACATTGGGCTGAAAATGAAGCTTGCCTAGCATGTATGAAGCCCTGGATTCCATTCCTCAGCACCACATAAACAAAAACTGGAAGTGCCACTGTGACTCAGCTCGTAGATTTCTAACGTTCAGCACAGAGTGTCTCCAAGTGACAAAAATCTGTCAAATTTAAGTCAGGCTTCAGAACTTTGCTAGGAACCAGTTACGTGATTTGGAAGAAAGTCCAATTTTCAAAAAATTACTAACCAGGCGCTGGAGGGTCATAATTGTCATTCTACTAGCCAGGGAGAAGGTGATTCAAAGCCTTTGGAAGCAAAAAAACGAAAACAAAAAAAAACTGTAAGATTCTTCTCTCCACTTATCCACCCAAAAACTAAGTGGAGTTGTGGCTAAAACTGGTACAGCATTAGCCTTGAGGAAAAAGAACTAAGAGACCTTGCACAGGTCCAAAGTTCAAGCTCCCCACCAAGAAAGAAAAAAAAAGGAGGCCAGATACCTTAGTTTCAAAAGTATATCTGGATAGCTGAGTAGATTTTTCTGATCTTTCCTCATTCATCTCATGGAACCACATAATCTTGATCCTGATCTGACTAAGAGCCTGCATTGTGCTTAATAAATTCATTCCACATATTCCAGTAGAATCTGGACAGCTAACAGCCACTTACCAATGCTTTATTCTACGTTTAGGCCAGTATGTCTTCATACCATCTACACAGTCAGCTATATCATCTTTCCAGAAGTAGCATTGAGTGTAGAACACTCAGAACTAAAATAATTGCATAAAGATGTAATAAAACTCCTTGATTCATTAAGAAAATGTCTGTACCACTTAGAGCAAGTACATTAGTGGTATTTACCTCTAGCCACTTTTTCTAAAAAAATTTATTAAATTTTAATTTTACAACATATTTCAAATGTCATGTTTAACCAACAAGTATTCAAGAAGGGAATTGCTATACAATCACTGGCACATAAATTTTAGAATAGAGTAAAAATTAAGCTGAGTCTTTGTATGTCATAGATACAGATTAATCTATAATAAAACACATGCCTATAGAGTGTATAGTCCATCCTAGATTTTTATGTCTATGTAGTTATGTTTATATCTCCAAAATTATGTCCAGAACTTTGGGTATCAACTATTCAATCATCGCTCTACTACTGTTTGAAACTAATATCCATATATTAAGGATACCATGTACCTTTTGTTCCTTGGTCTTGACTTATCTCACTCAACAGGATTCACTGTAATTTCATCCACTACCCCAAAAATGCCATTATTATTTTTTTCTGTGCAGATCTTCTTTTTATGTATTTATTTTTATTGTAATTTATAGAAGGGTTACATTATATTCACCAGACAGAAGGTGCATTACATCTCAAACTTTGATACCCCATGTAATGATATGGTCCCCATTTCCCTTCCCCTACCCCCACTCATGTTCATTTCCCCCCTTCCCTATCCAATTTCAAATAACCAATTAGGCACATATGAAATATATCAGAAAACAAGGTGAAATATTGTAACAATATGATATATCCAAGGGATAGCAAAAGAGATAAGAGGTCACATAGTTCATTAAGGACAACAATCACTCATTGTATGAGTTTTGTTTCTTTATCTTGAAGGTCCTTACATTTAGTGTCATACTATTTGTCACGATGTCTCTAGATTATGTTCTATTGTAAATCTCTGGTAGCAGAGCCCAAGGTTTCTACTGAATTTGACAAATGAGGGAGACTCTTGGGCCTATGTTCCTTTGAGTTTGGCTTACTTCACTTAATATGATTTTTTTCCTTTTCATCCACTTCCCCGAGAATGCCATTATTTTATCTTGTCGGTTGGCTATGTATCATTCCATTGTGTGTGTGTGTGTGTGTGTGTGTGTGTGTGTGTGTATCACATTTTTTGTAGTAGGGCATCTGGTGTTTCCATCATCCAGCCTCATTTTCTACAGATATTTTTATAGTCTCTTTTATTTTCAGGGTAATGTATAGAGGGGTTACGATTACATTTACAGGTAGTGGACTGCATTACTTCTCACACATTTATTCCACTCCACATGTTTTTGTCCCCAGTTCCCTCTCCCCTCCCCTTCCCAATCATCTTGTTTCCCCCCTTCCCTTTCCTATTTGACATAAACAAATAAACATATATACAATATGCCAAGGAAAAAATCAGATACAGTAACAATCTGACATTAACCAAAGGGCAAAATAAGAGATGAGAAATAACATAGTAGATTAAGGACAAAAATCACACAAGATTAAGAGCAACGATGACACAAGATATAGCTCTTGTTCCCATATCCTAGAGATCCTTTCATTTAGTCTCATCCTATATGACCTTATATACCTAGGTTTTTGAGTTATTGTAATCCTCTGCTAGGAGAGTCCTAGATGTGAACTAATTATTACAAATTAGGGAAACCATTGAGCTTATGTTTCTTTGGGTCTGGCTTGCTTCACTTAATATGAATTTGCCAAGTCTTTCCATTTCCTTACAAATGGGGCGATGTCATTCCTTCTGATGGCAGCATAGCATTCCATTGTGTATAAGTACCACATCTTCTTGATTCAGTCATCTACTGAGTGGCATCTGGGTTGGTTTCATATCTTTGCTATGGTAAATAGTGCTGCAATGAGCATCATTGTGCTAGTGGCTTTAGTATGCCCTTTTTTCTGGACAATTGGGTAGGTGCCAAGTAGTGGATTTGCTGGATCATAGGGGAGCTCTATGTTCAGTCTTTTGAGGAACCACCACACTGCTTTCCCTAGTGGTTGAACGAGTTTACACTCACACCAACAGTGTAGGTGTGATCCCCCCTGGTCACTTCCCCACCAGTATCTCTTAGTAGATTTTTTGATAATGGCCATTCTGACTGGAGTCAGGTGGAATCTCAAAGTTGTTTTGATTTTCATTTCCCTTATTGCTAGAGATATGGAGCATTTCTTCATGTGTCTAAAGCCCATTTTAATTTTTTCTTCAGAGAATACTCTTTTAAGTCTTTAGCCCAACTTTTAATAGGATGGTTGTTTCTTTGAAGATTTGTTTGGGAGAGATTCATTTTTTTCAGCTATAGATATATTTTAGATAACTACATATATTTTTGTAGAA
Source organism: Megascapheus bottae (assembly GCF_031878675.1). Lineage (NCBI taxonomy): Eukaryota > Metazoa > Chordata > Mammalia > Rodentia > Geomyidae > Megascapheus > Megascapheus bottae. Next base: position 24,566 of record NW_028327478.1, read on the forward strand.
AAAAGAATGGAAGCCATCATGCTGGCTCACAACTTAATTTCAGCTACTTAGGAGGCTCAGGGCTTAGGATCACAGGTGAAAGCCAACCAGGGCCCTACAGTGTGTGAGATCAAACTCTGTGAACATACAATGACTGTAAGAGGAATCTCACTGCCTGGGAATGTAGCCTAATGGTAGAGTGCTCACCTAGAATGCATGAAGACCTAGGTTCTATTCACCGGTACCTCATACTCAGAAAAAAGCTAGAAGTGGCGCTGTGTCTCAAGAGGCAGAGCACTCACCTTGGGCAAGCCAGTCCAATGAAAATGTCTAGGCCTTAGTCCAAACCCTAGGACTGGCAAAAAGAAAAAAAAGACCAATCTTACTTAAGTAACAAGGAATGTACCCTATATTTATACAGACTGAAAAATTCATTAAGAAATTAGAAAATATGTATAAAGTGCATATTTTCTTTTGTGTGTTGGCACTGGGTCTTCAACTGAGTGCTTCAGCTCTATCCCTGACCTTTTCTGCTCAAGGCTAGCACTCTACCAATGCAGCCCCAAATCAACTATCTTCAATTGAGATATAAGCGATGAATATTTCAGGGTGCTGCATGAACAACATTTTTATAAATTGAAACTATCAACACAGTCTTATTTTAGTATGAATGTTGAGATGGGAAGAGACAGAAAAAGTGAAATGTTTCCTGATCCCCATAGAGAAGAGAGTCAGCAGAACCACTGTGGTCTGCAGGCTTCTTTGTGAGTTTTGTTTGCTTGTTTGATATTTGTCAATTGTGGGGCTTGAACTCTGGGCCTGGGCACTGTCCCTGAGCTCTTCAGCTCAAGGCTAGTGCTTTAATCTGGGAGCCACAGTGCCACTTCTGTTTTTTCTGGCAGTTAACTGGGTACTTTTGCCGGCTTTAAACTTTGATTCTCAGATCTTAGCCTCCTGAGTAGCTAAGATTATAGGTGTGAGGTACCATCACCAGGCTGCTGCTCTGTTACTATGCAGGTTCTGGATCAAGAACTTCAAGTTCTTACTTCAATTTTTTCTTCTCTTGCCTGATACTCGGCCATTTGAACGAAGCCCCAGTTCCTGGTCTTTGTTGGTTAATGAGAGATATTCTGATTTTCTAATATTCAGAGCAATGATTATAAAACCCAGCATTTTACTTACTTGAATAAATTAAGAGACAGGACCTAGTGAGATGGAAAACAAAATTTTTTTCAAGTTGCTATCCTGTTCTAATGCATAAGTCTGGCTATTTTGCTTACACACAAATATGTATTTTACCAGTTTCTACTCTATTTTTGCTTAGCTTAAAACCACCACTGCCATTTCATAGATTTTGTTGTTGTTGTTTGCGGTGCTTGAACTCTGTGCCTGGGCTGTTCCTCAGATCTTCAGTTCAATGCCAGTGCTCTACTACTTTTGATTTGGCCAGTCCTGGGCTTGAACTCAGGGACTGAGCACTGTCCTTATATTTTCTCAAGGCTAGGGCTCTACCACTTCAGCCTCAGCACCACTTCCAGCATTTTTCTATGTATGTGGTATTGAGGAATTGAACCCAGGTCTTCGTGCATGATAGGCAAGCACTCTACCACTAGGCCAAACTCCCAGCCCAAAATTATTCATCATTACTATTAGCTATCTTCTTTTTTTATTATTGATTCATCATGGTTCTTGGACTTTGGGCCTGGACACTGTCCCTGAGCTCTTCAGCTCAAGGCTAGCGATCTTCCTCTACAGCTCCATTTTTGGTTTCTGGTAGTTAATTGGTGATGTGAGCCTCACAAACATATGTGTCCAGGCTGGCTTTGGGCTTTGAACCAAGATCCTCCAATCTCAGCCTCCACAGTAGCTAGAATTACACGCTTCAGCCAGCAGTGCCTGACTGTTTGATGTCTCTGTCTCTGTCTCTCTGTCTCAGTCTGTCTGCCTGTCTGTCTCTCTCTCACTCTTTCTCTCTCTCTCTGTCTCTGTCTCTCTGTCTCTCTCTGTCTCTGTCTCTGTGTCTCTCTATGTCTCTCTCTCTGTCTCTCTCTCTGTCTCTCTCTCTCTCTGTCTCTCTCTCTGTCTCTGTCTCTCTCTCTCTCTCTCTCTCTCTCTCTCTCTCTCTTTCTCTCTCTCTCTTTTGGTTGTAAGACTTTAATTGTGCACCTGGGCAGTGTCCCTGGGCTCTTCAGCTCAAGGCTACAACCTTAAACACCTTGATCCAGATTGTCACTTCTGGTTTTCTGGTGCTTAAGTGGAAGTAACAGTTTCATGGACTTTAGTGTCTGGCCTGGCTTTGAACTGTGATCCTCAGAACCCAACCTTCTGAGATCATTTCCAGCTTTTTTTTTTTTGGGTGTAAGTGGTACAGAGTAATTGAACACAGGGCTTTGTGCATACTACGCAAGCAAACTACCACTAGTGTGCACTCCAGCCTTAGATAAGGGCTTTCTTTTTCTTTTCCTTTTTTCACTCATGGGGCTTGAACTCTGGGCCTGGATGTTTACCTTAAGCTCTTCAGCTCAGGGCAAGAGCTCTACCACTTGAGGCACATTGTCATTTTGAATTTTCTGGATTATTTGGAAATAAGATTCTCACAGATTTTTATGCCTGGGCCGTCTTTGAACCTCGATCCTCCAGGGTAGCTAGGATTACCAGGGTGAGCCACCAGTCACGGGCATTAGATTATTATATTTTGCATGTCCTATGGCTTCAACTCATGGCCAGAGCACTGTCCTAGGGCTTGCTCAAGGATAGCACTTTAGTTCAGCCAGCCAACTCCCGGTCCAAATAGGCCACTCTTGAAGCTAGAATTACAGAGATCTGCCATAATACTGGCATGTCGTTATCCAAGTATATAATTTTTCTTCTATTTTTGATGGCTTTTCCTTAGTGTACATATTTCCTACATATTTTATGGAAAACTTCCTTCCCACTGGGGCCATAAGTTAATCCTAGTGGAAGAGTTCTTGCCGAACATGAATGAAGACCCAAGTTCAATTCCTCAGCACAACATAGATAAAAAAAGATAAAAGTGGTGCCGTGGCACATGTGATAGAACTTGCGCCTTAAGAATAAACAAAAACAAAAACAAGGATCGTGCTCAGGTCCTGAGTCTAAGCCCAGTACTGGCAAAAAAAAATTCTGCCCAAAGTAGACATTAAAACTTATTGTACTTTTCAAAAAATTTGTTGTCAAGGTGATATACAAAGAGATTGCTGTTACATATGTAATGAGTACATTTCTTGTAAACACTGTTACCCCCTCCCCCTTTTCTCTTTCCCTTCCCCCCAAGTCATAAATTTCATTTACAACAAATATATATGTATATTCATTCCTGAAAAAAATAGTTTAAAATGTGTTCAAATAAATGATGTAGGTTGACATATTTATCAAAATGGATTACTTGAACTCTAAAATAAACATTCTAGGTAATTTTTCTCCTAAAATTGTAGTAATGCTATAAAACTAGCTCACCTAGAATGCATGAAGACCTAGGTTCTATTCACCGGTACCGCATACTCAGAAAAAAGCTAGAAGTGGCGCTGTGTCTCAAGAGGCAGAGCACTCACCTTGGGCAAGCGAGTCCAACGAAAATGTCTAGGCCCTGAGTCCAAACCCTAGGACTGGCAAAAAGAAAAAAAAAGAGCAATCTTACTTAAGTAACCAGGAATGTACCCTATATTTATAAAGATGGAAAAATTCATTAAGAAATTAGAAAATATGTATAAAGTGCATAATTTCTTTTGTGTGTTGGCACTGGGTCTTCAACTGAGTGCTTCAGCTCTATCCCTGACCTTTTCTGCTCAAGGCTAGCACTCTACCAATGCAGCCCCAAATCAACTATCTTCAATTGAGATATAAGCGATGAATATTTCAGGGTGCTTCATGAAAAACATTTTTATAAATTGAAACTTTCAACACAGTCTTATTTTAGTATGAATGCTGAGATGGGAAGAGACAGAAAAAGTGAAATGTTTCCTGATCCCCATAGAGAAGAGACTCAGCAGAACCACTGTGGTCTGCAGGCTTCTTTGTGAGTTTTGTTTGCTTGTTTGATTTTTGTCAATTGTGGGGCTTGAACTCTGGGCCTGGCACTGTCCCTGAGCTCTTCAGCTCAAGGCTAGTGCTTTAATCTGTGAGCCACAGTGCCACTTCTGGTTTTTCTGGCAGTTAACTGGGTACTTTGGCTGGCTTTAAACTTTGATTCTCAGATCATAGCCTCCTGAGTAGCTAAGATTATAGGTGTGAGGTACCATCACCAGGCTGCTGCTCTGTTACTATGCAGGTTCTGGATCAAGAACTTCAAGTTCTTACTTCAATTTTTTCTTCTCTTGCCTGATACTCGGCCATTTGAACGAAGCCCCAGTTCCTGGTCTTTGTTGGTTAATGAGAGATATTCTGATTTTCTAATATTCAGAGCAATGATTATAAAACCCAGCATTTTACTTACTTGAATAAATTAAGAGACAGGACCTAGTGAGATGGAAAACACAATTTTTTTTCAAGTTGCTATCCTGTTCTAATGCATAAGTCTGGCTATTTTGCTTACACACAAATATGTATTTTACCAGTTTCTACTCTATTTTTGCTTAGCTTAAAACCACCACTGCCATTTCATAGATTTTGTTGTTGTTGTTTGCGGTGCTTGAACTCTGTGCCTGGGCTGTTCCTCAGATCTTCAGTTCAATGCCAGTGCTCTACTACTTTTGATTTGGCCAGGCCTGGGCTTGAACTCAGGGACTGAGCACTGTCCTTATATTTTCTCAAGGCTAGGGCTCTACTACTTCAGCCTCAGCACCACTTCCAGCATTTTTCTATGTATGTGGTATTGAGGAACTGAACCCAGGACTTCGTGCATGCTAGGCAAGCACTCTACCACTAGGCCAAACTCCCAGCCCAAAATTATTCATCATTACTATTAGCTATCTTCTTTTTTTATTATTGATTCGTCATGGTGCTTGGAATTTGGGCCTGGACACTGTCCCTGAGCTCTTCAGCTCAAGGCTAGCACTCTTTCTCTACAGCTCCATTTTCGGTTTCTGGTAGTTAATTGGTGATGTAAGTCTCACAAACATATGTGTCCAGGCTGTCTTTGGGCTTTGAACCAAGATCCTCCAATCTCAGCCACCATAGTAGCTAGAATTACACGCTTCAGCCAGCAGTGCCTGACTGTTTGATGTCTCTGTCTCTGTCTCTCTGTCTCTGTCTGTCTCTGTCTGTCTGCCTGTCTGTCTGTCTGTCTCTCTCTCTCTCTGTCTCTCTCTCTGTCTCTCTCTGTCTCTCTCTGTCTCTCTCTCTGTCTCTCTCTCTCTGTCTCTCTCTCTCTCTCTGTCTTTTGGTTGTAAGAGTTTAATTGTGCACCTGGGCAGTGTCCCTGGGCTCTTCAGCTCAAGGCTACAACCTTAAACACCTTGAGCCACAGTGTCACTTCTGGTTTTCTGGTGCTTAAGTGGAAGTAACAGTTTCATGGACTTTAGTGTCTGGCCTGGCTTTGAACTGTGATCCTCAGAACCCAACCTTCTGAGATCATTTCCAGCTTTTTTTTTTGGTGTAAGTGGTACAGAGTAATTGAACACAGGGCTTTTTGCATACTAGGCAAGCAAACTACCACTAGTGTGCACTCCAGCCTTAGATAAGGGCTTTCTTTTTCTTTTTCTTTTTTTCACTCATGGGGCTTGAACTCTGGCCCTGGATGTTTACCTTAAGCTCTTCAGCTCAAGGCAAGAGCTCTACCACTTGAGGCACATTGTCATTTTGAATTTTCTGGATTATTTGGAAATAAGATTCTCACAGATTTTTATGCCTGGGCCGTCTTTGAACCTCGATACTCCGGGGTATCTAGGATTACCAGGGTGAGCCACCAGTCACGGGCATTAAATTATTATTTTTTGCATGTCCTATGGCTTCAACTCATGGCCAGAGCACTGTCCTAGGGCTTGCTCATGGACAGCACTTTACTTCAGCCAGCCAACTCCCGGTCCAAATAGGCCACTCTTGAAGCTAGAATTACAGAGATCTGCCATAATACTGGCATGTCGTTATCTAAGTATATAATTTTTCTTCTCTTTTTGATGGCTTTTCCTTAGTGGACATATTTCCTACATATTTTATGGAAAACTTCCTTCCCACTGGGGCCATAAGTTAAGCCTAGTGGAAGAGTTCTTGCCGAGCATGAATGAAGACCCAAGTTCAATTCCTCAGTACAACACAGATAAAAAAAGATAAAAGGGGTGATGTGGCACATGTGATAGAACTTGCGCCTTAAGAATAAACAAAAAAAAAAAAAACAAGGATAGTGCTCAGGTCGTGAGTCTAAGCCCAGTACTGGCAAAAAAAAATTCTGCCCAAAGTAGACATTTAAACTTATTGTACTTTTCAAAAAATTTGCTGTGTATGTGATATACATAGAGATTGCTGTTACATATGTAATGAGTACATTTCTTGTAAACACTGTTACCCCCTCCCCTCTTTTCTCTTTCCCTTCCCCCAAGTCATAAATTTCATTTACAACAAATATATATGTATTTTCATTCCTGAAAGAAATAGTTTAAAATGTGTTCAAATTAACGATGTAGGTTGATATATTTATCAAAATGGATTACTTGAACTCTAAAATAAACATTCTAGGTAATTTTTCTCCTAAAATTGTAGTAATGCTATAAAACTAATAAAAAAGGAATTTTAGTTATTAATTTCTTATGTTTTACCTTTAACATTATTACAATAAGCATACTGTTTATGGTATTAATACAGACAGCATGAAATATGATTATGTAAAAAAATTAAATGATTAAAAATAGTAAGGTTGGGGGCCAGTAGTTTGGCTTGGTGGCACACATCCTGGACTGGCAAAAAAGAAGTAGGGTTAGATAAAAACAGATTTATTTCCAAATGTGTGGAAAATGGTATGATGTCTTGTTTGGCTAGTCGTGGGGCTTGAACTGAGGGACCAGGAACTGTCCTTGGCCACATTTGTTCAAGGGTGGCACTCTGACACCTGAGCCACAGTGCCCCATCTGCATTTTCTGTGTATGCAGTGCCGAGGAATTGAATCAAGGTCTTCTTGTATACTAGGCGAGCACTCTACAACTAGGCCACATTCAAAGCCAAAGTAGATTTTTGATGCTATTGCGGAGTTTTAATTTTCTTAAATATTTGTACAAAGCACAATGGATATATAAACACACTTGAAGCCACAGAACAGAGCCCCCCATAATATTACAGTTACTCTGGCACTTCTCCCGATTGACAAAACACATTTCCAGGCATCTGCATCTTTGGTAGCTGACTTGTCTTTCCATGGAGGCCTGGCCTGGATTCCTGGTGATTCCATGCATTTCATAGTTCCCTGTATATCCAGTAAGGTTGTCTTCTATGGGACCAGACCTGTCTGGTTTTTGGCCCACCCAGGACCTATGTGTCTGAGGTCTCACATTCTAAGTGGACAATAAAACACAGTATAATAAGGACTGAAGAACTGCACACCATAATATTAACAATGAGAGTTTAATAGTTAGCAAAGTAAATACAATGAATACTTGACAAGAATCATGAGAGCAAGATAAAGAGATGTCTTTTTAGGAAGGGGACAGGGAAGCTCTAAATCCAGACTGGCCTCCAAGTTGCCTTCAGACAGTAATTCTACTTCAGAGTCCTCAGAAGGGTCTCCTTCCTCATGAGAAACAGAATGTCCTTCCTGAGTTAAGAGGGGGATGGATTCTGGTTTGTCGAATGGAGATTGAGTCTCTTTTAGTGAGATGGATGGGTCTGGATATTCTGTGAGGATGGATTCATTTTCCTCCAATGAATCCAGTATTGAGAGTACACTTGCTGCTTCCCATGGGGACATTTTCCATGAGCCCAGTGTGTGCCCCTTCAGCTTGCACAATAAGTGGAGTGTTACTCTGACTCAGATGGACTGACTCTGGGTGGAGTGTGAAACGAAACGGAAGGAAATCTGGCTGCTCTTTTTTTTCCTCCATAGTATCTGCAGGTTCAACTGTGTCACACATGGGGTTCAGAGCAAAAGGTATATCCACAGGACTCTAAACCTGTTTGGTAATTTCTACAGAAGGCCCATGCTTTCTGGAGTGCAGTGATGATTCTCTGTCTCCATCAGTCACCAGCTCCATTGGTGGGTTTTTCATCCCGAGTACAGGATAAGCTCTTCCACGATGCCCCAAACCTAAGAATGGAAATAGATACAGAGTGGACAGAGTAGACTCTGCAAGTTGAAGTGTCACTCAACTTCCATGAGGTTCTAATGCAGAATCTGTAGAACTGGAGTTTGGACTGAACTCTAAGGAGGTGTAGGGTCTTTCTAATGAGTGCTTATTCCCGAGTCATTTCAGAGGACAGACATTACCTGGCTGAAACCACCCATAAAGGGCATATTGCCATGCTCTGTAGAAGTAAGGGCCAACCAATATCTAGACCACATGGGCTTCCTACTCACAGGCTCTGAGGCACCCACTCCAGAACTTCTACTTTTTCTTGGTCTTACTGGTCCCACATTCCTCCAGCTGGTCAAAAAGTATGTGTTTAGAAGAGCAGGTCCAAAGCTGGCATGTGGAGCCTCATATACAGCTTGAGTTGTGTCAGGATGTGGCAGTTCTTGAACTCGTAGAAATCACTGGGGTAGAAGTCCATTCACATCGTATAGATGGAACACATGATGCTGTGGGCGCATTCGGTACAAGGAAAGTGAGAGCCTTCTCTCTCCATCCTGAGCCTTCTACCAAAGCCCCTTTCTTGCAGGACTCTAATTCTGTGGCTGTCCTGCAGAGATGTGCACTTATGTGCTGGGAGGGGGGTAAGAGACACTCCAGAACAGGATGACTTTTACACCCCACTTCCAGAAGCTTCTGAGAGAGGCCTCTATGCATCTGTCCAAAGTAAACACACCTTAAATTAACTAAGTAAATGCTCTAAATAAATCAATAAGTGAATGCTCTAAATAAAGAACTAAATGCTCATTCCTCTAATCTTAGCCACCCAGCAGGCTGAGCTCTGAAGATCACAGTGGAAAGCCAGTCTAGTCAGTAAAAGTCTAAAGGCACTTGTCTTCAATTAGGCAGCAAAAGGCCAGAACTTGACCTATAACTCAAATGGTACAGTGTTAATTTTTGAACACCAAAGGGATGGCATTTAGACCTGGGTTCAGGTTCAAGTGGCAGCACTGGACCACACACCAAAATGTAAATGCTTTCAGGTTCTAACAGGCAAAGCTATCACAATCCCTCCCTGATGGCTCAAAAGTGATTCAGCCCCCAGCTTTTCCTCTGACTCCAGTATTTCACAGGTCTCCGCCATTAGTACTGACACCTCATTTCTTACTGGGAAATGGGATTTCCTAGGATGTCACCTAGGTGAGGGCTGCAGTTGGGAGCCACTTCCTCATGCCTGAAATCCAACTTCTCAGTAAGCACACTGTTGAGACTCCAGTAGCTTGTGAGGGAAATGAAATGGCATGGTGTCCCAGTCATAATAAAGTAGTTTGTGCACTTGTATCATGCTTAGCTCCCCTGTGAGCACCGCAGTGAACCAAACAGGCTCAGAGAGGAGCCAAGTATTCCAAGACTTGGCCAGGAGGGGTGAGCAAACCTGGGTTTGGAGGGGGAACACTCACTTTTTCAAGAGAATTTCCAGCAACTACTACATTGTCCTCCACTATTTGAAATTGTGCAGGAAGTTTCCCACATAAAAGAGATCACCTTTCTGGTAGGCAGGGATCAGCTTTGTCAGCAGCATCTCCAACAGGCCTTCCTCCAGGATCCATAGGTTACAAGGCTCATTCAGAGTCTGAGCTGACTTACCATCACACTATGTTGGCAAAACAGTGGATATTTCAAACGTAGGAATGGGACCACACTTCACACTGAGGAATTGGAATAGAGTAAATTGGAAATTACACACTCTAATCTCAGTATAGTCACTTGAAAGCACACAAGAAGGTTGTAGTGTGTGGGCAGGATGATGGGTTCAAATAGGTTTCCTCTCAATATACCTCATCTGAGTTGCCCTGGAGATTCCTGGCGTTCTTCCTAGAAAAATGCCTGATATACTGGAATTTTGGGTTGGCACTGATCCAGCATCTACTTCTTCAAGTGAGACATCCATATCTCTCATGCCTGAGATGCGAGCCTCCTTATCTTTGGCATCAGCACAGCAATTTCTTTTTGGTTCCTGAGCCATAGGCCAAGGGAGCTGGCTTGAGCTGGTTGTCACATACAGTGGCTTGGTTACCAGGGTTCCATATTCTGTTCCATTGTGATGGAGGTAGGGTCACCTTTCAAGGCCCAATGAACAAAGCTCCTTGCTCACAGAAGACCTCCCCAAAGACATACTGGAGGCTGAATCTCCCTTCCCACCTCACATATGGATGTAGTAAACAGCACACCTTTTTGTTCAAATCCCAAGTCATTAACTAGGCGTGAGTGCTAGCCTGGTCTCAGGCTCAAGGAGCCTTTCTTAGGTAAGATCCAAACTTAACTGTCACTATTCCCCTTACCCTTCACAAGACATTTTGCTTCACAGTGCCTTCTCAGCTTGCATTTTGCCTCTTGCACATTTTTTTGCTAGTCCTGGGACTTGACCTCAGAGCCTGACCATTGTTCTTAGGCTTTCTTTAGGCTATAGCTGTCCCACCAAGCCACAGCACCACTTCCAGCGTTTTCTATGTATATGGTACTGCAGAATCAAACCGGACTCTTTTTGTGTGGTAGCCAAGCACTCTACAAATAGATGAAACACCCAGGCCATCTTGCACATATTTTTCACTTCAATCTACTAGGACGTTGTTAGGTTTCTGTATCCCAATCTATTTTTCTTCCTGATGAATATCTGTGCTGTCATCTGTAAAAATGCAAGTGGGAAAATCACAGAAGCTTTGGTGACATAAAAAAAGTCTTACAGACATAGAGAAGTGTTCATTCTTTGTAGGAGAAAGGATATTTTAATATGATGATGATGACTATTTATAAATACTTTATCGGGCTTTAGAGTTTGGCCCAGTGGTAGAGTGCTTGCCTAGCATCCATGAAGATCTAGGTTTGAGTCCTTAATATCACACAGATATAAAAATCCATATGGCAATGTGGCTCAAGTGGCAGAGGGCTAGACTTGGGAAAACCCAAGAGCAGTGCTCAGGGCCTGAGTTCAAGCCCCAGGAATGGCAGAAAAAACAAAAGAAAAGAAAAGAAAAGTGTGGGTAGCCGGATGGCACCTGTTTCCTGCCTCGCTCCTTGTAACTTATTTGGTATGTGAGTGTGAGGCCTTTACTCGTTACTAAGTATCAAGTTGCTCTTCAGTCTGCACATGACGAAAAAGGGCGTGACCAATCCCGAGTCTCAAAAAGGCCTTAGCAACAGAGCAGCCAATGGTAGGGAGCCCCTTGTTCCTTGGGCCTATATAAGCAGTTGCATTTCCCTGCTCAGGGCCCCTCTGCTTCAGCTCTCCCTTTAATCAAGTTGCTCTTCATTAAAAGCGTGATACGAGAAGGATCCTCGGGTGGTGTCCGTTCTTCCCTGCTGGTCAGGGGTGCCGGGCGCCGCAACTGGTGCCGAAACCCGGGACCTGCAGAGGGGCCGAAGAGGATCCAGAACTTGACACGTGAAGAGGACTCCTTCTAGGTATGTTGTTCTGAGAAGTTCCTGTCTGGGTGCTTGTTATTGTTCTTCCTCTGTGGTTTGTGTTAACTTGGTCTTTAAACATCACTATGGGTAACTCTTCAGGAAGTGTGTGCCGTATAAGGGACTTCTGTGCCCCTTTACAGGCCCTTCTTAAACAGCGTGGGCTGAGAATTTCCCGCGGCACAATACATAGAGTGTTAACAGATATTGAGATACACGCCCCATAGTTTGCGGAGTCTGGAGATCTCTCACTGGCCTGTTGGGATATATTAGGAGAGGACCTGGATAGAGCTCTAGAAAAGGGAGGGGTCTCCCGCGCCATGTTGCCCATATGGAGAATGGTGCGCGCTTGTTTGGAGGAGGGCAGAAATACTGAGATTATTAAAGAAGGGAGGAAGGTATTAATTAAGCACCAGGATAGTCTCTCGGAGTCATCGTACAAGGAAGGAGGGACCACCAAGAGTGGGGTAAAATGTAAGAGAAAACAAAAGAATGGAATTGAGGGACTGCAGCCCTCACAAAGTACAGTGCAGGAGGAGGAGAGAAGAAAAAAGAAAAAACAGGAGGAGAGAAGAGAAAAGAAAAAACAGGAGGGACCAAGGAGCTACCTCTATCAGGATGCAGGAGAGTCAGATCAAAGCACAGAAAATGAGGGGGATGGGCTCCCGGAGGAGCTAAGTTCAAATGAAGAGGAGGAGCTAGAGGAACAGGCTGCCGCGTATGAGGCTGACAGATACAGCCCCAGGGGAGGATTTGGTGCAGACAATGGCCAGGCCCGACCTGCCCCCTCTGCCCCACCCCCCTACATCCCAAAGGGAAGTTCCTTTATCAAGGCCCGCACCTGGTCTCTATTGGCCTCTGCTTTTCCTGTTTTTGAAAATCCCATTACCGGACAGAGAGTTTTTGAGCCAGTTTCTTATAAAGCTTTAAAGGATCTCATGGCCGCTGTACAAAATTATGGTCATTCTGCAAATTACACCATTGCTTTGGTTCATCGATTGCAGACTACCAGCATGACTCCCACAGACTGGTACGAAATTGGAAGTTCTTGCCTGACGCATGGCCAGTACCTTGATTATTGTGCTTCTGCAGCAGATTTGGCCGCTGCACGACATAGGGAGAATGCGCTGGCGGGCCGTCCTCACTGGTCAGCTGAAATGTTATTAGGAAAAGGCCCTTATGCAGCGGACCAGACTGGGTATCCTAGCGAAGTCTATCAACAGATTAATAATTTTTTTACATGGCTTGGAAATCTCTTGCCAGTCGGGGGGAACGCCGTGGTAACCTTACCAAAGTTGTATAAGGACCTACCGAGCCCTTTACAGATTTTGTTGGGTGAGTTTTAGAAACCGCAGAGAAATTGTTTGGGGACCCAGAGGATCACATGCTCTTAATTCAACAAATTATTTTTGAACAAAGCCTCCCTGAATGCCAAAAGGCTATTATTCCTATAAAAGACAAGCCCTTACAAGATTGGATTAGGACCTGTCGGGAGGTGGGAGCCCCTGTGAGCTTGGATAAAATTGTTGCTGCGGTAGCTGAGACTACTAGAATTAATTCAGGATTATGCTTCAATTGCCAACAGCCAGGACATTTCCGGAGACAGTGTCCCAATTTAAACTTATCAGAGGCTTTCACCTCATCTCCAACAGCCATTTGTTCCCGCAGAGCAACCGCAGGATCTGCAGGGTTGGACCTCCGTGCCACCGCCGGAGTGGTCTTAACTGGCGACATGGGGGCTCAGCTCATAGCAACTGACCTAATTGGCCCCCTACCTGAAAAAATGGTGGGAATAGTGTTGGGACGCGCTTCCAACACTATGAAAGGCCTTATGGTGTTCCCCGGGGTTGTCGACCCTAATTACATGGGAGTCATCCAAGTCCTCTGTTCAGTCTCTCGAGGAGCCATTTCGGTGGCCCCTGGAGATCGAATTGCCCAATTAATTTTGGTGCCTTCCCATCATCAAATTTTCCATAGACAAGAAAAGGAAAGAAGTTTAAGTACCTCAGGAGCAGACCTTGTCTGCTTGTCCATGGCCTTAAATAACCGTCCCATGTTAACATTAACAATTGAAGGTAGGACCTTTAGTGGTCTGGTGGACACGGTGGCTGACCGGAGTATCATCCAAATAACTCAGTGGCCAAAGACATGGCCCCTACAATTTTCTTCACAAACCCTGCAAGGCTTAGGTTATGCAGATACTCCTCGGGTCAGCGCAAAACAGCTGACCTGGTATACGGAGGAAGGTCAAAAGGGAAAAATTCAGCCGTTTGTCCTCCAGGTCCCAGTTAATTTGTGGGGCCGGGATATCCAACAGCAAATGGGTTTAATTCTAACCACTGATTGCTCTTCAACGGTACAAAGTATAATGAGAAATCAGGGTTTTGTCCCTACTGGTGGATTAGGAAAACATTTACAGGGCCGACATACCCCTGTAGAGCCAGTTGCCAACAAAGATAAACGAGGTTTGGGTTTTTCTTGGGGGTCACTGAAAGTTTAGCCTCCGCTGGTCCAACACCCATACCCTGGTTAACAAATAAAGCGGTGTGGGTGCCTCAGTGGCCCCTGTCCCAAGAGAAACTGGAGGCTATAACTCAATTGGTACAGGAACAACTACGATTGGAGCATGTAGAACCTTCTGTTTCCCCGTGGAACACTCCTATCTTTGTTATTAAAAAGACCTCAGGCAAGTGGAGACTATTACATGATCTCAGAGCCATTAATGCTCAAATGCAAATATTAAGGTCAGTCCAACGCGGCCTCCCACTGCTTTCTGCTTTGCCCCAAAAGTGGCCCATTATATCTATTGATATTAAGGACTGTTTCTTTTCTATTCCTTTGCATCCCAGGGATAGAGAACGTTTTGCCTTTACCCTGCCTTCTGTTAATCATGAACAACCTGATGCACGATTTCAGTGGAGGGTTCTTCCACAAGGAATGGCTAATAGCCCTACAATATGCCAACTATATGTTGACACAGTTCTTTTCCCTGTGAGACAGCAATTTCCCATTGTTAGAATTCTTCACTATATGGATGATATTCTAATAGCTGCCCCTGAGCAGAATATCCTTTTTCAAGTATTTAGTAAATTATCTAAACTCCTTGCAAAGGCAGGCTTAAACTTGGCACCAGAAAAGGTGCAATTTTCAGAAAAGGTTCAGTTTTTAGGTTCCATAATTTCTCCCATAGCTGTGACACCCCAAAAGGTCGTCTTGAAAACAAAGCATTTGCATACCCTTCATGATTTTCAAAAATTAATGGGGGACGTAAATTGGGTGCGAAATTTTCTTAATGTCCCTCGCTCTGAATTGTTGCCCCTCTTTTCCTTATTGGAGGGAGACCCGGATGTTACCTCACCTAGAAAATTGACTGTTCAGGCTAAGAGTTCCATTCAGCGTCTTGAACAGGCCATAGAAAATGCACAACTCTTGCGTGTAAATCCATCACCGCCAATCTTACTGTGCATATTTAAAACAAAGAATTATCCTACAGGACTATTATGGCAAGAAGGCCCATTGTTATGGTTGCACGGAAATTCTTATGGCTTAAAAACTATTCAGTATTTTCCAGAATTAGTTGCTTTGCTAGCTCTTACAGGTTGCAAGGCGTGTTTGACTCACTTTGCAAAATTTCCTGACAAATTAATTATTCCTTATACCCGGCAACAAGTACAAATATTGGCTGCCTCTGTTGACTGGTGGGCAGTTTTGGTGTGCTCCTTTCCAAATATAATTGACAATCATTATCCCAAACATCCACTGCTGAATTTTGTGCGTGAAGATTGGGTGTATTTCCCCAAAGTTACGAAAAAACTGCCTCTGAGTAATGCCCTAATTATATTTACAGATGGGTCAAAAACAGGCCGACGTGCCTATGTAGTTCAAGGAAAAGAGCCAGTAACTTTAAATTTTCGACCAGAAACTCCACAAGTACTTGAATGTCTAACAGTTTTAGAAGTATTCAGGAAATTTCCTGAGCCTTTTAACCTATATTCTGATTCACAATATGTAGTTAATGCAGTGGCATCCCTGGAAGTCGCAGCCTCCATAAAAGGTAGCAGTACAGTTTCAAATATATTATCCCAACTTCAGAGTTTAATTTTACAAAGGAAAAATCCTTTTTTCATTGGTCATATTCGGGCACATACTGGCTTGCCTGGTCCCATGTCAGAGGCCAATGCCTTAGTGGATTTGACTGCCAGAGCCCTGGTGGGCCTTTCCCATAATTCTGTTCAATTAGCGCGAGATTTTCATCAACTTTATCATGTTTCTGCAAAAACCCTTCGTTATAAGTTTTCCATTTCACGCCAACAGGCTAGAGAAATTGTTAAAGCTTGTCAATCCTGTGTAGTATATCACCCCTCTTTTATAATCGGGGTTAATCCTAGAGGACTTTGCTCTAGCGCCTTATGGCAAATGGATGTTACTCATGTGCCTGAGTTTGGCCGGACAAAATATGTTCATGTTTCTGTGGATACTTTCTCTGGCATAATGCATGCCACTGCCCTTACTGGGGAAAGGGTGTCCCATGTCAAAGTTCATTGCTTGGAAGCCTGGGCAGCATGGGGAAAACCATTAAAATTAAAAACAGATAATGGCCCTGCTTATGCCTCTGTTGGATTTCGCTCCTTTTGCACTCAAATGCAGGTGGTTCATTCTACTGGCCTTCCCTATAATCCCCAGGGTCAGGGAATTGTGGAACGTTCCAATAGGACTCTTAAACAACTTTTATTTAAACAAAAGGAGGGAATAGGCCGAGATGCCTCCCCCAGAGAAAGGCTGGCCATTGCACTGTTTACCCTAAATTATGTAACAGTGGATGATAGAGGACAAATAGCCGCTGATCGGCATGCTAATAAAATGGCGATGCCATCTATACAAAAAGCAATGTGGAGAAATGTCATTGATAATAAATGGTATGGACCGGATCCTGTAATTCAGAGATCCAGGGGAGCTGTTTGTGTTTTTCCACAGGGACAAGATTCCCCCCATTGGGTACCACAGCGCCTCGTAAGAATATTGGAAGAAAATCAAACGCCCAAAGAGGATGATGCGAAACAAAGTCCTGGGAATAATCCTGTTAATAATTCTTCTGCTGCCATGACTTTGGACGAAGAGACAGAGGGGAAAGAGCAACAAGGAAAAAATGATGTGGCAATAATGAAGACCTTCCCATTACCGATGCCCGTGACTAATGCCTCGATGACTGCAGTGACTTCAGCGGCGGCCCTTGCCACATCAGTACAGACTGCAACGACAGTTAGTGAATTGTCAGCCGCAGGGTCAACAGCCATGGAGACGCGGACGGAGACTAATCAGCACTTGTATCGTGGTTTTATGATTCTCAATCAACGGGTGGACTTATTGCAGGAACAAATGGATTTAATGTATAGGTATTCTCAGCTTGTATGTGCAGCCAGTTATTCTGGAATGTGTGTAACAACCCTACCTTATAATAATTTTTCCTATGCTGCAAATTTGCCTAGAAAGTTAGGTGGTTATTAAAAGAACAGTGGACGGAACAGTTTGAGGACCTAACAGAACGTCTAAGATCAGAAATTATGGTGATCAATCAGACCAGGGTCACAATAACTGCAGGACAAGTTTTGGATTGGATTGAAAGTTCCTTGTCATTTGTTAAGGAGTGGGCTGGGCTGGGAGTGTTTGTTGCAGCCTGTTGTGGATTTTGTGTCTCTAGCCTCTGGTTGCTCTGTCGCATGAGATCTCGCAATAGAAGGGATAGAGTACTGGTTGCTCATGCACTCACTGCTTTAGAGCAAGGATGTTCTCCCCAGGTATAGCTTGCAGCTTTAAAGGCCAATTGAAACTACCCTGTACTGCCTTTGCACCCTCGAGACCTCGGTCTATTGCACGAGGAATAGGAGTATGGACAGCCAAGAGTTTTGAAATGCTGGACAAAGTACCACTCCTGACCCTAACAGGTCAGGGAGAGCATGTGCGTCAGCATATGGGCTCGCGTCCCTAGCCCATCTCCACAAAGGGGATAGAGAACCTGGAGGGGAGGGATCCAGGGTTGGCCTCCTGGGTCACTCCTCTAGAATAGGACCTCGAATTTTACTTTGGAGGACAGCACCTCTACTCTCTTCACAACAGGCATTTTGGCTTGCTGCTATAAAACAAAAGGGGGGAGATGTGGGGAGCCGGATGGCACCTGTTTCCTGCCTCCCTCCTTGTAACTTATTTGGTATGTGAGTGCGAGGCCTTTACTCGTTACTAAGTATCAAGTTGCTCTTCAGTCTGCGCATGACGAAAAAGGGCGTGACCAATCCCGAGTCTCAAAAAGGCCTTAGCAACAGAGCAGCCAATGATAGAGAGCCCCTTGTTCCTTGGGCCTATATAAGCAGTTGCATTTCCAGGCTCAGGGCCCCTCTGCTTCAGCTCTCCCTTTAATCAAGTTGCTATTCATTAAAAGCTTGATACGAGAAGGATCCTCGGGTGGTGTCCGTTCTTCCCTGCTGGTCAGGGGTGCCGGGCGCCGCAGAAAAGAAAAGAAATGTGCTTTTAACAGGTTATTCACTCACAGCATTTGCCTCTGAATTCTTCGCTTCTGCATCTTGTGACTTATCCCTTTCCCTCAATGTAGACAAGAAAAACAGATTTTATTACTTGCTATCCTCTTGTCCAATCTTTGGATATTAATTCAAAATACAATATTGCCAGAGATATTGTGTGTGTGCATGTGTGTGTGTATCTGCCAATGTGTGCATGCACACATGTGTACAGGGTTTAGGGCTTACTCATAGGGCCTGTGTGATAACCCTCAGCATCTTTTCCTCAAAGGTATTGGTCTTTCACTTCTAGCTTATTATAGCTAATTGGAGTTGAGAGATTCACTCAATTTCTTGCCCTGTGCATTGGAACCCAGTGCTGGGTTCTCATATTGTTAATTGTAGCTATAGAGAAGGCTGAGGTCTGGGGATCCTCGTTAGAATCCAGCCCCTGAGGGAAAGTCACTGATAGAAATCTTTATCTTCAGTTAAGCACGAATAAATAAGGCAAAAGTGGAACTGTGGCTCAGTTCCTCTTGTACCAGCCATAAGAAAATTAGTAATTGGCAGCACCTGGTCCCTGAGAGAAATCCTTAGCACTGGTTCAAAAAAACAAAGAAAATAATGAAAAAAATTAAAACTTGCTGAGGAATCCATAAGGATGAACGTGCCTGTGAATAATCTTGTCATTTCAGATTCCCTCAAGAGCTTATGACTCTCTATATTTTATCAAGTTTTTTTAAAGATATTTACATATTTTCTATCTTTCTTAAACAGAGATAGCCATCCACAAAACACAAACACAAACTCTCACACAGTATACCACCCACCCATAAGTGTCTGGCTATGTATATATGTATAGTCATATGTATTGATCTGTCTCTCTATACTAATATATAAATGCATAAACATATGTATTTAGACAAACAGGAAACATACATAGATAGGTCTCAGGCATTTCCAGATTTTGTGCAAGTCTTCTGAGTGCAACTTACCATTGTATTGTTTGTCAAGATAGTGTCCCTCTAACTTTTGGCCAGCTTCTTGTCCTTTGATACTTTTTTCTGCCGGTCCTGGGTTTTGAACGCTAAGCCTGGATGCTGTCACTGAGCTTGAGCTTCTTGCATTCAGTAGTTTATTGCAGATAAGAGTCTCATGGAGTTTCTGTCCTGGGCTGGCTTTGAATTGTGATCCTCAGATCTCAAACTCCTGAGTAGCTAGGATGACAGTCTTGAGCTACCAGTACCTGGTTCCTTTGCCTCTTTTACCATTTTTTTCGCCCCACCACAGCCATGGTATCTACCTTCCTAGGTTCTCTCCACCTGCCCCCAGATAGAGGTCTGACAGATGCTTTCCACCCACTTATTCATGTCCTCCTCTGTATTGGCTGACAGCTAAGACATGCACTCACTTGTCTGCATGCCAAACACAAAGCCATGTGATTGTTTCTCAGTCTGGAACATCCTATCAGATTTATAGCACCACAGAGGGTCAGGTTGATGCTCCTCCAGGGCTTCTTAAATTGTTCTCATATTAATCCACAACACGTTTGTCATCACTTGTCCAGCTAATTCATGGACTAAACCAGCATTCCCTACAAACTTAGATCCCAATACCATGAGGACACTCAAGGGTGCATTAGGAGTGTGACCTGCAGGGGAATGTGAGCCTGTCTAACTTGGAGGGGATTTCTCCACCACAGGAAATGGAATACAAATTTAGAATCAGCTTTCATGAGGTGTCAATCTCTGGCAGATATTCTTATCAAATGTGCCACATTTGAGCACTGCCTACTTCTAGCTTAAAACATGGGTTGATGACCCAGCATAACAGAGAATGTATTCACCCAGGCCCAACACATAGGCTGGGACCCTGAACTTTCAGGTAGCATTTGGCTTTGAAGGTCATGAGATCTTAGTCTACAAATGATGAGCCCCCTCCCGTGAGGCATAGCAAACGGAGCCAAAGTGCAAGCCAGTTAAACACCAGATCAAGCTTCCCTTCTTCAGTAGGGTATGGTTTGAAAACTGTGCATAGATTCTGTTTGAAGCCAGTCCAGAAAGGAAAGTCCATGAAACTCTCATTTCCAGTTAACTGCCAAGAAAAAGCCAAAGATAGAGATGAAGCTCAAGAGAGGTAGAGAGCCATCTGAAAAGAATGGTTACACCCTGCAACATCCTCATTATCTGATCTTGAAACCATCTCTGCGTGCATCCCAGCATGCAGCCAGCATCTGGGGGTGACAGTGACACCTGCGCCCATTGGCAATCTGCACTGTCTCTGACATCTGTAATGTGAACCTCATTCTGTTGGGTTTGTGAAGCGGTGTCAACCCTGAAGAAGGAACCAACTGTGCCCTAAATCCCACTGTCCCCTGGGGCCCCTAGCATTCCCCCATCTGCACCCCTCCTGTAGCTTCTGATCCTAGGGAGCCCTCCTGCCCTGTCCAACACTCACATGAAGTGCATATTTCTTCTCCTGGGGCAACTTCTCCACAGAGAGTACATGATATGCCCACTCTCCAGGCACGGGGAGATCCTGCCAAAGTAGCAAATCAGTGATAAGGACGTAAAGTGATGAATAGAATTTTAGATCCTGATGGTAGACAGTCTGCAAAATCCAAGGGAGAATGGAATTGGAGGGGACCAGGGATCAGGATGTGGGCATGGAGCTTCCCTGCCAAGGGGGTGGGAGAAGTCACAGGCTGGGGGATACACAGGATGATCCATGGGCCCTGGGCAGCTACTGGGTCACCCCCTTCTGCATCTCAGCCTTTGGCTTTGAGCTCTGTGATCGTCAAGATGTGCACAGTCTGTACTCTGGCTGGCAGAAGAAAGGACCCTGGGAAGACAATTGTAGACCCTTTGTGAGTGTAGGAAGGGTTAGGCTGGACACCCAGTCCAAGAGGAGCTAAAACTGGAGTCGAGGGGTGTGCAAGGAGTGGGTGTGAGGGTTGTGGGCAGTCACAGTCACGGCAGAGGTGGCTCTGTCTGTGAGGTGAGTGCCTCCCTGCAGGCACAGCACTGGAGATATCAGAGATCCACATGAAAATGAAAAGCTGGAAGAGGCACTAGGGTTCAAATGGTAGAGCATCAACCTTGAGCAAAAGAGCTCAGGGACAGTACCCAGGACCTGAGTTCAAGCCTCATGACTGTAAAAGAAAAAGAACCAGGACTATGAGATGGAACCTGGTACTCTCTGGGTCTAATCAGACACGAGAAGAGGCCGGGATAGGCTGTGGAAAAACACAGAGAACATCTTCCCCCAGCTCATCCTGACCTGCATGCAGGGACAGCCATGTAACTAGGGCTACGGTGAGATCATCTTCACCCCTGTGCTGCCATCTGAATTGTAGGCCTCTGTCCTGGCATGGGGTGTCCTGATGGCTGAGCAGGTGCCCTAACCCTAGATGGAGAGCAGCCACTGACTGTGGTAGCTAAGGAGAGATCTGTTCCATAGCTATCAGGCCACCCAGCATGGGAGCCAGAAACACCCCTCACCCAGGTAGAGGCCAATGGTTCTCCAGGTGCTACTAACATTGCCCCACCCCTAGCTCTGGGTACACGTGACATT
Organism: Megascapheus bottae; assembly: GCF_031878675.1. Lineage (NCBI taxonomy): Eukaryota > Metazoa > Chordata > Mammalia > Rodentia > Geomyidae > Megascapheus > Megascapheus bottae. The sequence continues at coordinate 46,260 of NW_028327478.1, forward strand.
CCCTCCACAAGGAGCAGGACAAAGTGAGGGATCAGGAAGCTGCCTATGGGCTTCAGATGATGGCCAGGCTGGCACTACAGATGGCCTCACTCTGTCACCATCTTTCCTCCATCATGCCTCTCTACCTCCCACCCATTAACCTTGGAAACCAATGAACTGGGCTCTCATCATTCCTCTCATCTCTTCACCCACCTTGCCATGCGTCCATCCCTCTGTCACTTCCACCCCACACACATCCCACCACCAGCCACCCTGTAGCTTATGAGGATCCCAGAGGTTGCTCTTGGTGAAGGGCTTGTGACCACAAAACAGTTACTATCACCCGCTCCGGCCTGATCCACCACAGAATAAGAACAGCCAAGCAGGCACACACTGCAGCAGAGTTGCTCTGCTGCCACCCTGATTTCTTCATGGCCAGGACTTGGCTCTCCTCAGCCTCTCAGCTCAGTAACCAGAACATTGTGCTTTCACAGAGCCATGGCTTCCAGTCTCCATGGACACAATGACATCGAGGTGATGCCAACTTCCCCATCTCTATATACTTCTAACTATGGGATGGGAGCTGAGGTTCTCTTCTGTGACTCCATCCGCTAAGAGGCTCATGCAGATTTCTATCCTTTGCTCATCATGGTGACTCTTTGGTTAACAAGTCACTGCTGGGCTTCCAGTTCACCACATATAGAACCCATACTCCAACACTTTTCTTAGAAGGACTGATGACTTTTAAATATTCTCTAGTTTTAAATTTCTAGTTCCTTCTCTCTTTCATTTATATATTTCCCTTCCTCACATACTTCCCTTTTTTACCTTCCTTCTTTCATTCCTGGCCTTGAACTCAAGACCTGGAGCTTTTTCTTAGCTTTTCTTTGCTCAAGGTAGCACTCTAGCTCTTGAGCCACAGCTCTACTTCAATCTTTGTTCTTGCTCTAAACTGGGAGTAAGAGTCTCATGCATTTTTCCCTTTGCTGGGTTGGTTTTAAACCACAATACTAAGATCAGGATCCTGAATATGCCTCGGATTACAGGTATTATCTAATCAAAACAAATTCAGGATTTCTTTTTTAGACATAATTAGTTCTTTCAGGTGAGCCACCAGCCACCCATGCAAGAGCATTGCAGGATCCCAGCATTCATCTTGTCTCCAATCTTATTCCATCCATCTCACAATGGCCATCTAAAACACCCTGCTGCATGCCTGAAGTCGCAAGGAACGTTCTCAACGCCATGAGAAGCCCCCTTAAGCTCTTCCTCAGATATGCCCAGCCCCCATCCCACTTCCACATGAGCATTTGTTTAGGAGAAATTTCCTGAGTACATCATCATCTTTTCCTCACCATTCAAATTTCATCTTTGGAGTCATTTCTCCCAGACAAAGAGGAACATGATCCATGGTTTGATAGCAGCTCCAGCTTCATAGTCCCAGCCACCAACACCCCCACATTACCCTGCTAGACACCTGAATTCAAGAACAATGTTTTTCACTACCCCTGACCCTTATCAAATGTTTTAACTTATACAGTGCATTAAAATAATTTTACTAAATGGAATAAACACATGGCATCAAGCTTCAGAATCTTTGCACCTGAACTTTTAGTGAATAACAGACACACCAGCATTTCTGTAGCCAACAGAAATCTTAGCTTTGAGATTTCAGCATTCCTGGTATCCAAGTTTGGATGTGCTAACACTGCCCTTAATGGGGCACTTCAATCACACAATCCCACAACAATCAATGTCATTTGACATTCACTGGCAGGTGGTGCTACGAAAAAGACTGATGTGCCAACTCCATGCTGGCTTGACCTATGCCATCTTCAAACCTGGAGCAAGTGGGGCTCCTCTCTCCATGACACCTTTTGGGTACTACCCCCGGAGGAACTTTACCTTGAGAAGTGAAGTTGTTGGCAGTGCTGGAGCCTGAACTCAGGGCCTGGGCACTAAGCATTTGTACTCAAGACTAGCCCTTTACCACTTGAGCCCAAACTCCATTCCCAGCTGTTTTTATTTTTGGTAGTAAGAATCTATCAGACTTTCCTGTTCTAGGTGACTTGGAACTTCCATACTCAGATCTCAGCCTCCTGACCAGCCTGGATTAAAAGTGTGGATCAGCCATGCCCCACACCTGAGGACTTCTGCCAGCACATTTTTTCCCAAAAATTGAAAGAGGAAGATGAGGGAGGGTTGGGCTCATCCTGCCCTGCATATGAAGGAGAGCATCAGCTCCCGAACTTCATTCCCTGTTGTAGGCTGCTGGAGGAAAAGGAAGCAAATAGGCACAGGCTGGCAGCAGATGCCACAGAACAACTTGTGACCAAGACTCCCAGAGCAGACCTCAGAATCGATGACAGAGTTGGATCTACCCAGTAACAGAGGCAGTGGTGACACCTGAAACTGCGCGTTTGAGCCTTTGCTGCTAGTAAACAGGGCCACCTATGTCTCAATGAGAAAGGTGAGATTTTGGTGGAGAAGGTGAGATTAAACATTATGTATCATGCAAGAAGACAGACTATAAGGGGTCTTTTATTATTCCAAGTGAAATTTTCGATTTCCTCTTCTGTTTCTTTAAAGAATGACATTGGGATATTGATGGATATTGCATTGAATTTGTAGATAGTCCTTATCAAGATTGCCATTTTTACTATATTACTTCTTCCAAAGCAGGTGCGTAGGTGTTTGCATTTCCTCAGTTCTGCGTTAATTTTCTTCTCCAGGGTTTATAGTTCCATCAAAAAGGTGCTTTACATTCTAAGTTAATTAGGTATTTTATTTTCTTTGATAGCTGTTGAGGACTGACTGTGGGGTCAGTCACCGTGACTGTGGGGTAAGTGACCTTGGACCTGCACAATTGAGTACACAAGGAAGTAAGCTCTTATCATGATTTTGGGCTGTGTCAATAGCTTCTCATTTAACCTGTTTGGGACTTGATAGCTTCTCATTCAACCTATTTCAGACTTGATAATGTTCGTAGGAATGTAGCCCCTGGCAGTTCTCTAGTTTAAAGAAGTGTATTTAAGATTGAGAACTGGAAATAAACAGGGCTATGGTCTTGGGCTACAGGCTTCTTAAGCTGTGGTTCCTGATTTGGGCTGTAGCCCTCCTGAACCCCATCTGTTTGTCTCTCTTCTATTTTTTCCTAGTTCTTGCCCCCTATTTCAGGAATCCCAATTTGCGAACCCTGGTTTGCTGCCGGTTGGCCCCGGCATCTGGCGCCCGAACAGGGACCCTGAAAATCTGGGATGAAGGTGAAGGACCTCTCCCTGTGGTGAGTAACACATCGTAGGACTATTAAGAGAGGATCTTAAGAGAGTGTATAGTCAGGAGGAAAAATTATGGGTCAAGTTAATAGCCATAGGTTATTTCTACCGATCTTAACAGGCCTACTTGAAGCCCACGGAACGTGGGTGGAAAAAGGGGTGCTTCAGAGCTTCCTACAGTTTGTCGAGGAGGCATGCCCAAGGTTTATAGAGGAGGAATTCCAAAAAACCTGGCAGCGGATAGGAAAAAGAATTCAAGAATATTATAATGTATATGGCCCTGAAAAGACCCCAGTAGAGGCTATTGATGTATGGAATTTAGTAAGTGAATGCATAGATCCTCAACATGAGAATGCTGAACTTAATCTTGAATTAAGGGAACTTTATGAATTAAAGGACACTTCTGAAAACCCTAAGGCTGAGCCATATGCTGCAGCCCAAGAGAGTCTAAGTGAGATCTTGAAAAGGAAACAACAACCAGTAGATATTGAGTATCAGAATTCAGGTTTGAATATCAAGGAGGAAAGTTATGATGAGTCAATGGAGGGCCGGATGCCTACGATAGAGAAGAAGTTAGAAGAAATGCTAAATTTTCTATCGAAAATGGGGATGGAGCAGAGAGCCCCCCCAGAAGTAGGAAAGAAAGATGACCCTCAGGCCACTATGGTGTCTAATTCTAAACCTTACCCCACACACCCACCACCACCGGCTGCAGCCTTACAGCCTCATTCCCTTTTTCAACCTTTAGGCAAGCCTAAAGGCCCTAGCAACAAGTCCCTTTTAACAGGCACTACAACCAGGCACAGTGCATCGCAATTAAACCTGACTCAGGCTGCTAGAGAGAGGGAAGATATTTCAGGGCCTCGATGCTTCCCTAGTTTAGTTGATCATGATGAACAAGTATATCATCAACCTGTTCCTGTTAAACTGTTACAGGATTTAAAGAGTGCCTGCTCCCAATATGGGCCAACTGCCCCTTTTACTCAAGTAATATTGGAGGCCGCGTGTGCTGGTATTGCATGCCCAAATGACTGGAAGCGGCTTGCCAGAGCATGCCTTAGTGCAAGAGAGTACTTATTATGGGAGACAGAGTTCACTGCACAGTGTCGGGCTAAAATTGAAACAAATAGGTCTAAGAACCTGCCTTACACTGTTGATCAGTTGTTAGGAGAGGGAACCTATAAAAACAACGAAGATCAATTGGGTTATGCAAAGGAGGCCTATTTGCAAATAAATGCTGCAGCGAGAGAGGCTTGGAAAAGGTTAGGCAATTCCAATCGTACAAAAAATCTAGTAGAAGTTAAACAGGGACCGAATGTACCTTATCTAGAATTTTTGTCTCGATTAATGGAGACTGCAGACCGCCTAGTACAAGATGAGAACGCAAGGAGGATTATAGTTAGACACATAGCCTATGAAAATGCCAACGCCACTGTGACTCAGCTGGTAGATTTCTAACGTTCAGCACAGAGTGTCTCCAAGTGACAAAAATCTGTCACATTTAAGTCAGGCTTCAAAACTTTGCTAGGAACCAGTTACGTGATTTGGAAGAAAGTCCAATTTTCAAAAAATCACTAGCCAGGCGCTGGAGGGTCATAATTGTCATTCTTCTGCTAGCCAGGGAGAAGGTGATTCAAACCCTTTGCAAGCAAAAAACGAAAACAAAAAAAAACTCTAAGATTCTTCTCTCCACTTATCCACCCAAAAACTAAGTGGAGTTGTGGCTAAAACTGGTACAGCATTAGCCTTGAGGAAAAAGAACTAAGAGACCTTGCCCAGGTCCAAAGTTCAATCTCCACACCAAGAAAGAAAAAAAAAGGAGTCCAGATACCTTAGTTTCAAAAGTATATCTGGATATCTTAGTAGATTTTTCTGATCTTTCCTCATTCATCTCATGGAACCACATAATCTTGATCCTGATCTGTCTAAGAGCCTGCATTGTGCTTAATAAATTCATTCCACATATTCCAGTAGAATCTGGACAGCTAACAGCCACTTACCAATGCTTTATTCTACGTTTAGGCCAGTATGTCTTCATACCATCTACACAGTCAGCTATATCATCTTTCCAGAAGTATCATTGAGTGTAGAACACTCAGAACTAAAATAATTGCATAAAGATGTAATAAAACTCCTTGATTCATTAAGAAAATTTCTGTACCACTTAGAGCAAGTACATTAGTGGTATTTACCTCTAGCCTCTTTTTTTAAAAAAATTTATTAACATTGAATTTTACATCATATTTCAAATGTCATGTTTAACCAACAAGTATTCAAGAAGGGAATCACTATACAATCACTGGCACATAAATTTTAGAATATAGTAAAAATTAAGCTGAGTCTTTGTATGTCATAGATACAGATTAATCTATAATAAAACACATGTCTATAGAGTGTATAGTCTATCCTAGATTTTTATGTCTATGTAGTTATGTTTATATCTCCAAAATTATGTCCAGAACTTTGGGTATCAACTATTCAATCATCGCTCTACTACTGTTTGAAATTAATATCCATATATTAAAGATACCATGTACCTTTTGTTCCTTGGTCTTGACTTATCTCACTCAACAGGATTCACTGTAATTTCATCCACTACCCCAAAAATGCCATTATTATTTTTTTCTGTGCAGATCTTCTTTTTATGTATTTATATTTATTGTAATTTATAGAAGGGTTACATTATATTTACCAGATAGAAGGTGCATTACTTCTCAAACTTTGATACCCCATGTAATGATATGATTCCCATTTCCCTTCCCCTGCCCCCACTCATGTTCATTTCCCCCCTTCCCTATCCAATTTCAAATAAGCAATTAGGCACATATGAAATATATCAGAAAACAAGGTGAAATATTGTAACAATATGATATAACCAAGGGATAGCAAAAGAGATAAGAGATCACATAGTTCATTAAGGACAACAATCACTCATTATATGAGTTTTGTTTCTACAGATATTTTTATAGTCTCTCTTTTATTTTCAGGGTAATGTATAGAGGGGTTACGATTACATTTACAGGTAGTGGACTGCATTACTTCTCACACATTTATTCCACTCCACATGTTTTTGTCCCCAGTTCCCTCTCCCCTCCCCTTCCCAATCATCTTGTTTCCCCCCTTCCCTTTCCTATTTGACATAAACAAATAAACATATATACAATATGCCAGGGAAAAAATCAGATACAGTAACAATCTGACATTAACCCAATGGCAAAATAAGAGATGAGAAATAACATAGTAGAGTAAGGACAAAAATCACACAAGATTAAGAGCAACGATGACACAAGATATAGCTCTTGTTCCCATATCCTAGAGATCCTTACATTTAGTCTCATCCTATGAGTTATTGTAATCCTCTGCTAGGAGAGTCCTAGATGTGAACTAATTATTACAAATGAGGGAAACCATTGAGCTTATGTTTCTTTGGGTCTGGCTTGCTTCACTTAATATGAATTTTTCCAAGTCTTTCCATTTCCTTACATATGGGATGATGTCATTCCTTCTGAAGGCTGCATAGCATTCCATTGTGTATAAGTACCACATCTTCTTGATTCAGTCATCTACTGAGTGGCATCTGGGTTGGTTTCATATCTTTGCTATGGTAAATAGTGCTGCAATGAGCATCATTGTGCTAGTGGCTTTAGTATGTCCTTTTTTCTGGACAATTGTGTAGATGCCAAGTAGTGGATTTGCTGGATCATATGGGAGCTCTATGTTCAGTCTTTTGAGGAACCACCACACTGCTTTCCCTAGTGGTTGAACGAGTTTACACTCACACCAACAGTGTAGGTGTGATCCCCCCTGGTCACTTCCCCACCAGTATCTCTTATTAGATTTTTTGATAATGGCCATTCTGACTGGAGTCAGGTGGAATCTCAGAGTTGTTTTGATTTTCATTTCCCTTATTGCTAGAGATATGGAGCATTTCTTCATGTGTCTAAAGCCCATTTTAATTTTTTCTTCAGAGAATACTCTTTTAAGTCTTTAGCCCACCTTTTAATAGGATGGTTGTTTCTTTGAAGATTTGTGTGGGAGAGATTCATTTTTTTCAGCTATAAATATATTTTAGATAACTACATAGGTTTTTGTAGAAAAAAGAATGGAAGACATCATGCTGGCTCACAACTTAATTTCAGCTACTTAGGAGGCTCAGGGCTTAGGATCACAGGTCAAAGCCAACCAGGGCCCTACAGTGTGTGAGATGACTGTAGGAGGAATCTCACTGCCTGGGAATGTAGCCTAATGGTAGAGTGCTCACCTAGAATGCATGAAGACCTAGGTTGTATTCACCGGTACCGCATACTCAGAAAAAAGCTAGAAGTGGCGCTGTGTCTCAAGAGGCAGAGCACTCACCTTGGGCAAGCGAGTCCAATGAAAATGTCTAGGCCCTGAGTCCAAGCCCTAGGACTGGCAAAAAGAAAAAAAAGAGCAATCTTACTTAAGTAACAAGGAATGTACCCTATATTTATAAAGACTGAAAAATTCATTAAGAAATTAGAAAATATGTATAAAGTGCATATTTTCTTTTGTGTATTGGCACTGGATCTTCAACTGAGTGCTTCAGCTCTATCCCTGACCTTTTCTGCTCAAGGCTAGCACTCTACCAATGCATCCCCAAATCAACTGTCTTCAATTGAGATATAAGCAATGAATATTTCAGGGTGCTTCATGAAAAACATTTTTTAAATTGAAACTTTCAACACAGTCTTATTTTAGTATGAATGTTGAGATGGGAAGAGACAGAAAAAGTGAAATGTTTCCTGATCCCCATAGAGAAGAGACTCAGCAGAACCACTGTGGTCTGCAGGCTTCTTTGTGAGTTTTGTTTGCTTGTTTGATTTTTGTCAATTGTGGGGCTTGAACTCTGGGCCTGGCACTGTCCCTGAGCTCTTCAGCTCAAGGCTAGTGCTTTAATCTGTGAGCCACAGTGCCACTTCTGGTTTTTCTGGCAGTTAACTGGGTACTTTGGCTGGCTTTAAACTTTGATTCTCAGATCTTAGCCTTCTGAGTAGCTAAGATTATAGGTGTGAGGTACCATCACCAGGCTGCTGCTCTGTTACTATGCAGGTTCTGGATCAAGAACTTCAAGTTCTTACTTCAATTTTTTCTTCTCTTGCCTGATATTCTGCCATTTGAACGAAGCCCCAGTTCCTGGTCTTTGTTGGTTAATGAGAGATATTATGATTTTCTAATATTCAGAGCAATGATTATAAAACCCAGCATTGTACTTACTTGAATAAATTAAGAGACAGGACCTAGTGAGATGGAAAACAAAATTTTTTTCAAGTTGCTATCCTGTTCTAATGCATAAGTCTGGCTATTTTGCTTACACACAAATATGTATTTTACCAGTTTCTACTCTATTTTTGCTTAGCTTAAAACCACCACTGCCATTTCATAGATTTTGTTGTTGTTGTTTGCGGTGCTTGAACTCTGTGCCTGGGCTGTTCCTCAGATCTTCAGTTCAATGCCAGTGCTCTACTACTTTTGATTTGGCCAGTCCTGGACTTGAACTCAGGGACTGCGCACTGTCCTTATATTTTCTCAAGGCTAGGGCTCTACCACTTCAGCCTCAGCACCACTTCCAGCATTTTTCTATGTATGTGGTATTGAGGAATTGAACCCAGGTCTTCGTGCATGCTAGGCAAGCACTCTACCACTAGGCCAAACTCCCAGCACAAAATTATTCATCATTACTATTAGCTATCTTCTTTTTTTTATTATTGATTCGTCATGGTGCTTGGACTTTGGGCCTGGACACTGTCCCTGAGCTCTTCAGCTCAAGGCTAGCGCTCTTCCTCTACAGCTCCATTTTTGGTTTCTGGTAGTTAATTGGTGATGTAAGTCTCACAAACTTATGTGTCCAGGCTGGCTTTGGGCTTTGAACCAAGATCCTCCAATCTCAGCCTCCACAGTAGATAGAATTACACGCTTCAGCCAGCAGTGCCTGACTGTTTGATGTCTCTGTCTCTGTCTCTCTGTCTCTGTCTGTCTGCCTGTCTGTCTCTCTCTCTGTCTCTTTCTCTCTGTCTCTCTCTCTCTGTCCCTCTCTCTGTCTCTCTCTGTCTCTGTCTGTCTCTCTGTCTCTCTGTCTCTCTGTCTCTCTGTCTCTCTCTCTCTGTCTCTCTCTCTCTCTCTCTCTCTCTCTCTCTTTTGGTTGTAAGACTTTAATTGTGCACCTGGGCAGTGTCCCTGGGCTCTTCAGCTCAAGCGTACACCCTTAAACACCTTGAGCCAGAGTGTCACTTCTGGTTTTCTGGTGCTTAAGTGGAAGTAACAGTTTCATGGTCTTTAGTGTCTGGCCTGGCTTTGAACTGTGATCCTCAGAACCCAACCTTCTGAGATCATTTCCAGCTTTTTTTTGGTGTAAATGGTACAGAGTAATTGAACACATGGCTTTGTGCATACTAGGCAAGCAAACTACCAGTAGTGTGCACTCCAGCCTTAGATAAGGGCATTCTTTTTCTTTTTTTCACTCATGGGGCTTGAACTGTGGGCCTGGATGGTTACCTTAAGCTCTTCAGCTCAAGGCAAGAGCTCTACCACTTGAGGCACATTGTCATTTTGAATTTTCTGGATTATTTGGAAATAAGATTCTCACAGATTTTTATGCCTGGGCCTTCTTTGAACCTCGATCCTCCAGGGTAGCTAGGAATACCGGGGTGAGCCACCAGTCACGGGCATTAAATTATTATTTTTTGCATGTCCTATGGCTTCAACTCATGGCCAGAGCACTGTCCCAGGGCTTGCTCAAGGATAGCACTTTACTTCAGGCAGCCAACTCCCGGTCCAAATAGGCCACTCTTGAAGCTAGAATTACAGAGATCTGCCATAATACTGGCATGTCGTTATCTAAGTATATAATTTTTCTTCTCTTTTTGATGGCTTTTCCTTAGTGGACATATTTCCTACATATTTTATGGAAAACTTCCTTCCCACTGGGGCCATAAGTTAAGCCTACTGGAAGAGTTCTTGCCGAGCATGAATGAAGACCCAACTTCAATTCCTCAGCACAACATAGATAAAAAAGATAAAAGTGGTGCTGTGGCACATGTGATAGAACTTGCGCCTTAAGAATAAACAAAAACAAAAACAAGGATCGTGCTCAGGTCCTGAGTCTAAGCCCAGTACTGGCAAAAAAAAAATTCTGCCCAAAGTAGACATTTAAACTTATTGTACTTTTCAAAAAATTTGTTGTCAAGGTGATATACAAAGAGATTGCTGTTACATATGTACTGAGTACATTTCTTGTAAACACTGTTACCCCCTACCCCTTTTCTCTTCCCCTTCCACATAAGTCATAAATTTCATTTACAACAAATATATATGTATTTTCATTCCTGAAAAAAATAGTTTAAAATGTGTTTAAATAAATGATGTAGGTTGATATATTTATCAAAATGGATTACTTGAACTCTAAAATAAACATTCTAGGTAATTTTTCTCCTAAAATTGTAGTAATGCTATAAAACTAATAAAAAAGGAATTTTACTTATTAATTTCTTATGTTTTACCTTTAACATTATTACACTAAGCATACTGTTTATGTTATTAATACAGACAGCATGAAATATGATTATGTAAAAAAATTAAATGATTCAAAATAGTAAGGTTGGGGGCCAGTAGTTTGGCTTGGTGGCACACACCCTGGACTGGCAAAAAAGAAGTAGGGTTAGATAAAACAGATTTATTTCCAAATTTGTGGAAAATGGTATGATTTCTTGTTTGGCTAGTCCTGGGGCTTGAACTGAGGGACCAGGAACTGTCCTTGGCCACATTTGTTCAAGGGTGGCACTCTGACACCTGAGCCACAGTGCCCCATCTGCTTTTTCTGTGTATGCAGTGCCGAGGAATTGAATCAAGGTCTTCTTGTATACTAGGCGAGCACTCTACAACTAGGCCACATTCAAAGCCAAAGTAGATTTTTGATGCTATTGCGGAGTTTTAATTTTCTTAAATATTTGTACAAAGCACAATGGATATATAAACACACTTGAAGCCACAGAACAGAGCCCCCCATAATATTACAGTTACTCTGGCACTTCTCCTGATTGACAAAACACATTTCCAGGCATCTGCTCTGTCTTTAACCTTTGGTAGCTGACTTGTCTTTCCATGCCCCACACCTGAGGACTTCTGCCAGCACATTTTTTCCCAAAAATTGGAAGAAGAAGATGAGGGAGGGTTGGGCTCATCCTGCCCTGCATATGAAGGAGAGCATCAGCGCCTGAACTTCATTCCCTGTTGTAGGCTGCTGGAGGAAAAGGAAGCAAATAGGCACAGGCTGGCAGCAGATGCCACAGAACAACTTGTGACCAAGACTCCCAGAGCAGACCTCAGAATCGATGACATAGTTGGATCTACCCAGTAACAGAGGCAGTGGTGACACCTGAAACTGCGCGTTTGAGCCTTTGCTGCTAGTAAACAGGGCCACCTATGTCTCAATGAGAAAGGTGAGATTTTGGTGGAGAAGGTGAGATTAAACATTATGTATCATGCAAGAAGACAGACTATAAGGGGTCTTTTATTATTCCAAGTGAAATTTTCGATTTCCTCTTCTGTTTCTTTAAAGAATGACATTGGGATATTGATGAATATTGCACTGAATTTGTAGATAGTCCTTATCAAGATTGCCATTTTTACAATATTACTTCTTCCAAAGCAGGAGCATAGGTTTTTGCATTTCCTCAGTTCTGCGTTAATTTCCTTCTCCAGGGTTTATAGTTCCATCAAAAAGGTGCTTTACATTCTAAGTTAATTCCTAGGTATTTTATTTTCTTTGATAGCAAAATGAGTTGCTATCCTGATTCTTGCCTCGTTCCTGTCTTTTGTTGACATATAGGAAGGCAGTTGACATTGAGGGTTAATTTTATACCCTGCTACCTTACCAAAGTTTTATATCAGCTCAAGCAGCTTCGGAGTAGAGTCTATAGGGTTCTTTAAATACAGAATCATGTCATCTGTAAGGAGAGAAAGTTTCAGTTCCTCTTTCCCTTTTCCTCCTCACTCCAGTTAGAATGGCCAAGATCCAGAAATCTAATAACGTATGCTGGAGGGGATGTGGCCAGGAGGGATCACTACTACACTGCTGGTGGGATTGCAAACTCTTTCAACCACTATGGAAAGCACTATGGCAGTATCCCAAAAAGACTAAACATAGAGCTCCCCTGTGATCCAGCAATTTCACTACTTGCCAATCGTCCAGATAGGACATACTAAATTCACTAGAACAATACCATTTATCACAGCCCTATTTACTATAGCAAAGGTATGGAACCAACCCAGATGCCCGTCAGTTGATGAGTAGATCAAATATGGTATTTTTATACAATGGAATTCTATGCTTCTGTCAGAAAGAATGACATAGACGAATTTGTAAGGAAATAGAAAGACTGTAAAGTTTAAAAATTTGTTTCTGTCTCCTTCTCTCTTTCCTTCTCTATCTCTGTAAAATTTAGAAGTTCCTGTTTCTCTCTCTCTCTCTCTCTCTCTCTCTCTCTCTCTCTCTCTCTCTCTCTCTCTCTCTCTCTCTCTCTCTCTCTCTCTCCAATCCTTAGGCTTGAACTCAGGGCCTGAGCTACTTTTGCTCAAGGTTAGCACTCTACCATTTGAACCACAGTGCTGCTTCTGGCTTGCCCTTTTCATGTAGTATTGAGGAATCTAACCCAGGCCTTCATCCTTGATAGGTTAGCACTCTACCACTAAGCCACACAGTCAGCTTTTAGAGGTTTCTGACAAAGGTTTTCCTACATGCTATTATTTCTTCTGTGAGTGCTCTTAATGCTTGCTGAAGGTTGACTTTGTTTAGAAGACTTACCCTAATGCTCCCATATACAGAGATTCTATATATAGCTAAATGTTTTTCATTACTCAGAATTTCTCTATTGTGTATGTTCTGAAATGTACTGAAGACTGACTTCTGATTAAAAGTCATTGCACATTTGTTCTATTCATTAGTTTTCTTTTCTTCTATGGGAATCAGGTTTGTGATGAACACAGAAGTATGCCTTCCAGGTCAAACACTTTCCACATTTGTAATATTCATAAGGTTTTTCTCTCCTATGTGCATTTTATACTTAGTCATGCGTTCATGATGGATTTTTCATATTCTTATATTCATACGATTTTTTTCCTGTGTCTGTGTGGTATTATGCACACTCAACTATGAGTTCTTCAAAAAAATTTCCCTTTCATTTTATTCATAGGATTCTATCCTGTGGGTGTTTAGTGATAAATCTTGACTTGTGCCTTCTGGGGAAAAGACTGAACATTTGCTACATTCATTAAGGGTTTTATCTTGTGTTGGTTCGGTGACACAAGCTGAGTTTTCTTCCACAGACTAAAAAGTCTTTCCTGTTTATTACATTGCTAAGGCTTCTCATATGTGTGAACTCTCTTACGCTTCCTGAAGGGTGAATACTGCACGAAAGACCTTCAACTTTGGTTATATTCCTAAGGTTTCTAATATGTGTGAATTCTGTTATGCCCCTAACCTTGAGCTACAGCCCCACTTCCTGTTTTCTAGATTTAACTACAGATAAGAGTCTCAGGTCCTGAATAGCAGATAGGATTACCTTACCTAGTTTCAATGCTGTTTGCTTTTTAACTATTAAGTGAGGAACACGAATATTTTCTAGATTCAGCGGCCACAAGTTTGGTTTATATGTCTGTTTGCCTTTGATCCAAGCAAGAACGATTCTTGAGAGTAAGGACTTACACCTATATCCCTTCAGTTACAACTTCTCACTAAAGTCTCAATTTAGGTATTTGTGGGAATTTTGAAATTTGTTTCTTTCCATTTGAAGTCTTATAAAAATTCCTTTTCTAACACTCCTGTCCCTCAGAACCATGGAAGACCAGAAAATCTCCAGCTCATTGTCTAGTTAATTTTCTTATGATGATTGAAACTTTGTTGTTGTTTTTTTCCTTCCATTCCTGGGTTTGAACTTAGGAACTAACTACTGTCCTTGGGTTTTCTCAAGACGAGAACCCTACCAATGAAGTCATTACTTCTGGCTTTTTCTATGTATGTGGTAATAAGGAAAAAACCTGTGTCTTTGTGCATGATAGGCAAGCACTCTACCACTAGGCTCAATTTCTGGTGGAAAAGTCTGGTTCTGAATACCAGTCTCTTCCTACCAGCAAAAAGATATTATCCTTATCAGAGAATAATGGCCTGACTTATTCCTTGTTTGCTCAATCATTTATAGTCTTAGTTTTAAAGAAATTAAATATCTTTCTTTCTTTCTTTCTTTCTTTCTTTCTTTCTTTCTTTCTTTCTTTCTTTCTTCCTTTCCTTCCTTCCCTCTTTCTTCCCTCTTTCTTCTTTCTTTCTTTCTTTCTTTCTTTCTTTCTTTCTTTCTTCCTTTCTTTCTTTCTTTCTTTGTTTTGCAGTCATGGGACTTGAATTCTAGACCTGGCTGTTCTTCCTGAGCTCTTCAGCTCAAGGCTACTGCCCTATGTCTTTAGCCTCAACCCCACTTCTCATTTTCTATTAGTTCATTGGAGAGAAGAGTCTAAGGTGTTTTGTTGATAGGTCAGTCTTTGAACCTTGATCCTCAGATCTCAGCCTCCTAAGTAGCTAGGATTACAGGCATGAGCCACGGGCTCATGGCTTTCTCATTTTATTTTGTTTCACAGTGATTTCTACAGAGAAATCTAACTTTAACTCTACTGCCACATAGAATTCATTATATCACCCTATGATTCTTGGTGCCGGGGTTTGGGCTAGCATGCACAAAGACCTGGTTCAGTTCCTTGGTACTACATACAAAGAAAAAGCCAGAAGTGGTGCTATGACTCAAGAAGTAGAGCGCTAGCCTTGAGAAAACCCAAGGACCATGCTGAGGCCCTGAGACCAAGCATAGGATTGGGAAAAGAAAATGATTCTTGATTCATTCACAAAGAATTCCATAGGTTCCCCACAGGATTTAGGGTAAGTAAGAATATTATTGCTCAGTACATCAGAACATGAGCTTACCAATGGGGCTCAGGCTCCAACATGAATATGAAGATGCATTCACTCACCTGTGATATTCTTGTCAGAGGAATTTCCTATCCAGAGTTCTGCACAGTGCTCTAGCTTGTCAATTAATACAGGTTTGGGAACACAGGGCCCTGTAAATTAGAAACAGTAGAGAATTATTGCTTATGCTGTGTCATCATTGCTTTAAGTTCGCAGACATCCTACTCACAAGTTATCTATTAAATCTTTTTTCTCATTTCTCACTGGCTCCATGGTTGACTTTTCCCCAGCTCTGGATTCATTTTGTATGGCATAAACTTAGCTGTCTTGCTCAAGGCTAGAAAAATACCAGTTTGAGTCCCAGCTCCACTTACATGCATAGGTCTTCATGCATGCTATCCAAGCACTCAACCACAAAGTCAAACTCTTGACACTCCACTATCATTTTTGAGGGGTTACTTGGAGTTATAGAGTTTCATGGCAATTTTTATGCCATTGCTGGCTTCAAATTAGAATTCTTAGATTTCTTCCTCCTGAATATTTTAAGATTACAGGCATGAAACATTGCACCTAGTGCCAGGTTTCCATTATAAACTCACTGTTTAGTGATTTGTAGATCCTATTTCCAATAATGATATATATTCTATTCTGGATTGTTTATCCACTTACAATTACTGTGTAAGTTTGGAATGTCGTCTCCATTAGAGTAAACATAATTTAGAACTGTTGTCAAAGTATCCTGAAGGTATCCTGAAGAATGAGTACAAAATTACCTTAGGTTTTCTTTAGAAAGCAATGATACTTCTCAGGGCCTGGAATCTTTCATTTAAATAGTAATGAAAGTTTGATAAACATTCACGTATCTGCAAAATAACAAGGCACTTGGCCTTGCAAGTGAATTTGACTTTTTCTCACCTAAGGACACCAGGTTGCTGTAGGTCTCCAGCATTACATCTCTGTACAGGGTCCTCTGAGCATTGTCCAGATGCTGCCACTCCTCCCAGCTGAAATCCACAGCTACATCATCAAATGACACCAGCTTCTGGAATGGCACATTTTCATCAAGTAATTAACACCGAGTTATAAACATACCATGTCTGGAATTTTATTCTTTTTTTGTTGGAATTTTATCCCTTTACTTAAATTTTTAGACTTACATGAAATATTGACCTGAAAAGCTTAGGGATGGTGCCTAGGCCCAGTGTTCAAGTCCCAAGACCCACAAAAAAATGAAAAGGCAAGCCAGGTGTTGGTGGCTCACGTCTGTCATCCTAGCTACTCAGGAGACTGAGATCTGAGGACCATGGTTCAAAGCCAGCCTGGCACAAAATTCCATGAGACTCCTTTCCAATTACCCACCATAAAATGTTTAATGGCTTGTGGCATATCATGGTAGAGCAATTGTGGTATCGACAAAAATATGTCCGGGGAGTAGATTTAGATTATAAATGGAATTATTCCATTGAAAAAGAACTACATTATATGATGACATATGCTGGTACTGTGAGAATATTGCAAAATCTTAGGGTATCAAGTAATAATACTGTGAAGTATACCCAGAATGTTTATGTTCTATGTCTGGCATAATAATCACTTGGGCAAGAAACTTTTTTTTCTTTTTTTTGGCTGGGGGATTTGTAAGGCTTGAACTCTGGGCCTGGGCACTGTTCCTGAGCTCTTCAACTCAAGGCTATCACCCTACCTATGAAGCCACAGTGCCATTTCCCATATTCTAGTGGTTAACTGTGGGTGAGAGTCTCATAGACTTTCTAATGCCCAGGCTGGATTTGAACCAAATCTTTAGATATCATCCTGATATCTGAGTAGCTAGGATTACAGGTAGAAGTTACTGCACCTGGCAAGAAATTTATTTCTTGCTGTTTTATACTACAAATTTACTGTATGTTTTACTTTTTCAAAAAGACTGAGGATGACCTTTGTTCTGTATATAATGGGAAGAGGGGTAGGGAGCTGTGAGCAGAAGAACTGAGAGGCAATACTCATGGAAGGACAATAGCCTTAAACTAAAGAGCTCACGACCCAAGGTCCAAGCCCCATGACTTTCCGCACTACCCCACAAAAAAAGGGAAAAAACAATTGGAGATTGGAGAGGATTTTCTAAAAAGATTATATAGAAATAGTAGTTCAAAATGTAGAAAGAAGTTCAATATTAACAGTCATGAGAAAAATTAAAATTACAATGAAATCATTACTTTAAATATGTTAATATAAATATAGTTTTAAAAAAAGATCCACATACACACACACAAACACACACACACACACACACACGCATACAAAAAAACAACTTTCAAAGTCTAACTATTACTGGGAAGGTAGTGAGAAGAAGTAGAACTTTGGAATAGTTCTGCAAGGAATATAAAACAATCAAAAATTGCGTGGAGAGTGCTAAAAAAGTACTAAATATAGAATTACATAGAAATATGGTCCAACACTTCCATTTCTACATTTGTCCCAAACGGAAGAGAAAGCAGAGACTAGAACAAATATGTGGAGAATCCATTCACAACTATTAATAATAATCAAAAGATAGAAATATGCAAAACAATGCATTGAAAAGGAAGAACATTTTACTATATTTTACAGATGAATCTTGATTACAGTAAACTAAAAATACAGCAGTCATAAAGGAAAAGCTAGGGTATGTTTTCCCTTCCAAAGCTTCCAAGGATCAACAAACCCTTAGAGCCAAAAAGCACGATGGTTCCAGAGAATGGAGTAGAGAGGAACAGGAGCTGAATGTTTAATGATTATACATGGAAGATGAAAATTGCTCTAGATGGGTAGAATGAAGAGAGAACTGTACCCTAAACAATGGTTATGTAGCCACACAGGATGGGACACACCTATACTCCCTGACCTTGGGAAAGTCAATAAGGATTTCTAGCCATCCTAGATGCATGGAAAGATCTATCATAAAAACTAATGTGGAGGGGCTGGGAGTTTGGCATAGTTGTAGAGTGCTTGTATGAAGACGAAGGTTCAATTCTGCAGTACCACATACACAGAAAAAACCAGAAGTAGTGCTGTGGCTCAAGTAGAAGATCACTAGGCTTGAGGAAAGCTGAAGGACAGTGCTCAGACCGAGTTGCAGCCAAAGGGCTTGTTTAAAAAAAAAACAGAAAGCTGAGCATGATGGGGTGGTGGCTCACTTCTACAATCCTAGCTACTCAGGAGGCTGAGATCTGAGGATCAAGGTTTAAAGCCATCCTGGCACAAAAAGACCTGAGACTCTTATCTCCAATTTACCTTTAGAAAATGGGAAGTGGGCTTGGCTCCAGGGTAAGGTGGTAGCCTGGAGCTGAAGAGCTCAGGGATAGTGCACAGGCTGAGTTCAAGATCTATGACCGACCAAAAAAAAAAACAAAAAACAAAAAATAATATGGAAAAATTTGGATTCTGTGAATTTTATCAGGCATATAAATGTCTTTTTTTGCTGTTGAAATAACAAATTGTTTGCAAACACTTTAAAAGTTTTTACCTAGAAATGTACACTACAAATGGAATTAATAACAAACACAAAATATGCAAAAGATACAAATTATCAAAATATGGGTATCCTGCTTCTGTATCTTTTCACTGACTCCTGTTCAAATGAGTCACATATTCTGAATCATTATTCCCAGTCGATATATGCCACACATGTTAGCTTGTACTGAACTTCTTGGGAAATCAAAAGCAAATACTAAGCAAATGTGTGTTAGATTTTGTCAACAGTGATATTCAAATATAAATCCCTACTCATTGCATTATTTAATATCAATGCCGGAATCTAACTTACACTGGCAGAATCTTCAATCTTTTGAGAATCTTCAAAAGGGTGTGTAAATATTTAGGATCGTTATGACTTCCTGGAGGAAAGATCCCTTTAGTAGTATGTAGTAACCTTCTTTGTCTTTTCTTACTAATTTTAGTTTGAAGTCTATTGTATCTGATATGAGGATGGCAAGTCCAGCCTGTTTATGGGGGCAGTTAGTTGACAGAATTTATTCCAACCTCTCACTTTCAAAAGATGATTGTTTTGGGGTAAGATGTGTCTCTTGAAGACAGCAGAACGATGGCTCTTGCTTTTTCATCCAACTAGACAGCCTATGCCGTTTAATTGGAGAGTTAAGTCCATTGATATTGAGAGTTAGGATTGAGAGATATTTATTAGTTCCTACCATTTTTAAAAGCTTTTAGTAGGGCCTGTGTCTTGACAGTTCTTGTGGTCCTTAGATGGTATGCTGTTTAGGTGCCATTTCTTTCCCTATATTGCATTTATTTTGGTTTTCTATGTATAGAGCATCTTTGAGAATTCTCTGTAGTGTTGGTTTTGTTTTGACATATTGTTGCAGCTTTTCCCTGGAATGGAATGTTTTTATTGTTCCCTCAGTTATGAATGAGAGCTTAGCTGGCTACAATATTCTTGGTTGGTAGTTATTTGATTTAAGGGCATGACATATATGCTTCCAGTCACTTCGTGCTTGCATGGTCTCTGCTGAGAAATCTGGGGTTATTCTGATTGGTTTGCCTTTATAGGTTACTGATCCCTTTTCCTTGGCTGCCTTTAGGATCTTTACTTTCGTTTCTATTGATGGAGTTCTGATCACAATGTGGCGGTGGGATGTTCTTTTCTGGTCAGGTCTGTTTGGGTTCTAAAAGCTTTTTGTATCTGGATGGGCCTGCCCTTCTGGATATTTGGGAAATTCTCTGAGATGATTCCCTGAAGTACATTTCCAATACCATTGACCTCTTTCTCCACGCCCTCCTCAATACCAACTAGCCTTAAATTAGGCTTCCTAATTGCATTTTGGACTTAATGAAGCGCTCTCTCATATTTCCTAGATTTGGATTGACTCTTTTTCTGTTCTTTCTCTATAATACCTAAATTATCTTCAGCCCCAGAAATTCTCTCCTCTGCATTCTCTAACCTGCTATCAAAGCTATCTACTTTATTTTTCATCTCCCTTGCTTCTAATTGCTCATTTTTGATGCCTTGCTTCTCTTGTTTTCGATCATGTATGGATTTCTTTATCTCCTTGATTTCCTTTTGAGTGGTTAGCTCAGTAGCTTTATTTTCTTTGGACATTTTCTGGAGTTTGGTCACGTTTTTATTTGTGGATTCTATGAATTCATCCATCTTTCTTTGAAAAACCTTTATTATGGATTCCCTTATGGCTTCTTCTTTTTCACTTATCTCCTTGTTTATGCTTTCCTCTTGTTCAGCTATGGCTTCCTCCATTATCCCTTTCTTTATATTATCACATTTTCCATTAATGATGTTTATCCATTGCATTTGTGTAGCACTTGGAAGACTCTCCTCTAGGTTTGCCAGTGACTGTTCCATTGTCTGTTTACATTGGGTCGGGGATGTTGTTTCTTGATTTGACATTTTTCTTGAGTTTCTTGTTCTGCCCATTTGAAAATGGGAACAAGATTACTACTAAATACGATTATAGTTTTTCAGATATAACCAACCTAGACCTCTGTAGCTGGCAGTCATTAGATGTTCACAAGTTTTGATTGGTATTATCACACTTTCCTTTGTGCACTTACAGACCAGTTTAATACAACCACTGATAAGAGATTTATACCCAAAACAATAAGCCTCTCAATCCAATCTCTATTGTCTTTAAATCCCTCTGAGCCTAGAGAATAATTAATCACCTACATATACAATATTGCTCAACAGCCATCAAGTGTAGATCCGTGCAGTATAAGGGTTGAAAGACAAGCAGAGGACCAGAGATAGAAAAAAAGAATGAGAGAGGTCAGGGGAGGTACAAGAGGATTAACGTAGGAGTGTAAGAATATTGTAGTTATGAAGAAAAGGTATAGCATAGGATAACTGACCTAAGTTGGTAAGTAGGTAGCATAATTGAGTACAAAGTTTGGAAAGTATTAGAATAAAACCTATGTGTTGCTGCACGACTAGCTCTTAGCCCAACCAGTGGCCTCACAGTGGACCATGGGATGGATCTGTTTTTCTTGTCTACGTTGAGGGAAAGGGGTATTTCACAAGATGCAGAAGCGAAGATTTCAGAAGCAAATGCTGTGAGTGAATTAGCTCATAAAAAGCATTTTTACTTTCTTTTAACTTTCTGCCAGTCTTGGGGCTTGAATTTTGGGCCTGAGCACTGTCCTCGGGTTTTCTCAAGTCTAGCCCTCTGCCACTTGAGCCACAGTGCCACATCTAGATTTTCTATGTATGTGATACTGAGCAATCAAACCCAGATCTTCATGGATGCTAGGCAAGCACTCTACCACTATGCCAAACTCTCAACCCTGACATAGTAATTATAAAGTCATCATCATCATATCAAAATATCTTTATCCTACAAAGAATGAACACTTATCTATGTGTGTAATGCTTTTTTTTAAATTTCACTAATTCTTCTGTGTTTTTCCCTCTTGCATTTTTTTACACATGACAGCAAAGCTAATCATCAGGAAAAAATTGGTTAGGATACAGAAACCTAATAATATCCTAGTAGATTGACGTCAAAAATATGTGCAAGTTGCCCTGTGTGTTTGACCTAGTGGTAGAGTCCTTGGCTACCACGCAAAAAGACTCAGGTTTGATTCCTCATTACCACATACATAGAAAACGCTGCAAGTGGTGCTGTGGCTCGGTGGGACAGCTAAAGCCTAAAGAAAGCCCAAGAACAATGTTCACACTCTGAGGTCAAGTCCCAAGACTAGCAAAAACAAAAAATAATTCGACAAGGGGCAAAATGCAGGCAGAGAAGGCACTGTGAAGCAAATGTTTTGTGAAGGATGAGGGCAATATTGACCCTTAAGTTTGGATCTTACCTAAGAAAGGCTCCTTGAGCCTGAGACCAGACTAGTAGTTGGGCCTAGTGGAAGACATTGGGATTGGACAAATAAGGTGTGCTGTTTACTATATCCCCATGTATATTGTGAGATTGGAGGAGAGATTCAGCCTCCAGTATGTCTTTGGTGAGGTCTTCTGTGAGCAAGGATCTTTGGTCATTGGGCCCTGAAAGGTGACCCTGCCTACCTCCCAATGGAACAGCATATGGAACCCTGGTAACCAAGCCACTGTAACTAACAATCAACTCAAGCCAGCTCACTTGGCCTGTGGCTCAGTAGGAAGAAAGATGTTGCTGTACTGTTGCCAAAGGTCAGGAAACTCGAGTCTCAGGCATGGAAGTTGTGGATGTCTTACTCGAAGATGTACATGCTAGATCATTGCCAAGCCACAAATCCAGTATAACAGGCCTTTCTCTAAGAAGAAGAACAGGAAAATCCAGGGCAACCAGATGAGGTATATTTCTAAGAAGAAATGTATTTGACCCCATCATCCTCCCCACACACTACAACTTTCTTTTTTTTAAATTTTTTTTATTGTAATCAGTAAAAGGGTTACATGATATTTGCCAGATAGAAGGTGCATTAATTCACATACACTGATACCCTTTCACATGTCTTAGTACCCATTTCCCTCCAACCCCATACCCCCCACCGGTCTTGGTTTTCCCCCCTTCCCTATCAAATTTGAAATATCCAAATACAAATAAATTCAATATATCAGATAAAAAAGTGAGATACTATACCAATATGGGATAACCAAGGGACAGCAAAGGAGATGAGAGACAACATAGTACATTAAGGACAACAATCATTCATTATATGGCTTTTGTTCAGTATCCTGGAGGTCCTTTCAATTAGCGTCACATTATATGGCCTTATATATGGCCTTTTGCTCTATTGCAAATCTCTGCTAGTAGAGCCCAAGGTTTCTACTGATTATGACGAATGAGGGAAACCACTGAGCCTAAGTTCCTTTGAGTCTGGCTTACTTCACTTAATATGATTTGTTCTAAGTCTTACCATTTCCTAACAAATGGGGCGATGTCATTCTTTCTGACAGCAGCATAGAATTCCATTGTGTACAAATACCACAACTTGTTGATCCACTCATCAACTGAGGGACATCTGGGTTGGTTCCATATCTTTGCTATGGTGAATATTGCTGTAGTGAACATTGTTGTGCTAGTGGGTTTAGTATGCCATTGTTTCTGGATTGTTGGGTAAATGCCAAGTAGGGGAATTGCTGGGTCATAGGGGAGTTCTATGTTTAACCTTTTGAGGCACTGCCACACTGCTTTCCATAGTGGTTGAACGAGTTTGCACTCCCACCAACAGTGTAGTAGTGATCCCTCCTGGCCACATCCCCTCCAGCATCTATTGTCATTCGTTTTCCTGATCCTGGCCATTCTAACTGGAGTGAGGTGAAATCTTAGAGTTGTTTTGATATGCAATTCTTTTATGACCAGTGATGTGGAGCATTTCTTCATGTGTCTATAGGCCATTTTTGTTTCTTCTTCAGAGAAGACTCTCTTTAAGTCTTTGGCCCATTTTTTAATGGGATGGGTGTTACTTTGGTGGTTAGTTTTGGAGTGATTCAATTTTTTGAGTTGTTGATATATTTTAGATATGAGGCCTTTGTCCGTTGTTTGGTTGGTGAAGATCTTCTCCCACTCTGTAGGCTTCCTGATTAGTTTACTAGCTATGTCCTTTGCCATACAAAAGCTCTGCAGTTTAATGCAGTCCAACTTATCCAGCCTTTCTCTGATTTGTTGTGATTCTTGGTCCTTATTAAGAAAGTTTCGACCTGTGCCAAGGAGGCCTAGTGTATCTCCTATTCCTTCCTGTAAACTTTTCAGTGTGTCTGCTTTTACCTCCAGGTCTTTGATCCATTTGGAGTTAATTCTAGTGCAAGGTGACAAAGAAGGATCCAACTTACTTTTCTTCAGGTGCTTAACCAGTTCTGCCAGCACAACTTGTTTAAGAGGCTATCTTTCATCCATTCTATTTTTTTGGCTCCCTTGTCAAAGATTAGGTGGCCATAGGTCTGTGGTTTAATATCTGGGTTCGCGGTTCTATCCCATTGGACTTCAGGCCTGTTCTTGTGCCCATACCAAGCTGTTTTGAGAATTATAGCTCTGTAATAGAGTCTAAAGTTTGGAATTGAAATTCCTCCAGCGGTGTTCTTTCTGCTAAGAAGTGTTTTTGCTATACCCGGTCTTTTATTATTCCATATGAAATTTTGAATTGCCTCTTCTATTTCTTTAAAGAATGACATTGGGATGTTGATGGGTATTGCATTGAATTTGTAGATAGCCCTTGGCAAGATTGTCATTTTCACAATGTTGATTCTTCCAATCCAGGAGCATGGGAGGTTTTTCCATTTCCTTAGTTCTGCTTTAATTTCCTTTTTTAGGGTTTAAAGTTTTCATCTAAACGGTCCTTTACATTCTTAGTTAAGCTAATTCCTAGGTATTTTATTTTCTTTGAGGCTATTGTGAAAGGAGTGTCTTTCCTGATTATTGCCTCGTTCCTCTCACTGTTGGCGTAAAGGAAGGCAGTTGATTTGTGAGGGTTGATTTTATGGCCTGCTACCCTTCCAAAGCTTTGAATCAGCTCAAGGAGCTTGGGAGTAGACTATATAGGATTCTTTAAATACAGAATCATGTCATCTGCAAAGAGGGATATTTTTATTTCTTCTTTCCCTACTTGGATCCGCTTTATGCTTGCTTCTTGCCTTATTGCACTGCCTAGGAATTCTTGTACTATGTTAAAAATGAGTGGAGAGAGTGGGCATTCTGAATGCTACCCCTTAGCACTTTTATGCAAATCTTAGGCCTGTGGCATTTTAAGCACAATTCAACGTTCTGTTTTTTGCTGGTTAATTAGAGGTAAAAATCTTATGGAATTTATTGCATGCCTGATTTTGGACTGGAATCCTCAGGTCTCAGCTTATCTTCAGTAGCTAGGATTACAGTACTTTTACAACCTGTATGCTCATACACATCGCTTCTGATCCAAACACTCATTGTTCAATTTAACTAACAAGATGTGAGGAAAGATGATTGACTGTAATTTACTAGATGGGCTTCTAGTGAGTATATATTTCCACTTCCACTCTGAAGCCAGGGAAATGTTTCTGGTACATGTTTCAACTATCTCCCAAAGAGGAAATTATGTGTGAGTACGTTTGCTAGTATTTCAGATAGGAAATGGATTTTTTTGTTTGGAACCTGTTGGGCAGACTATATCAGCTTGGTTGTGATAACCGAGATGATGTTTCAGGCAGGAAACATCCCAGACAAACTTAATCCAGATCCTTGGATTTAGGGCCTTGAGTAGATAGAATTACAAGTGTGAGCTTCCACCACCACCTGGTTCATTTTGGAAACCTTAATTGCTTCTCATTTGTTCCTTTCCTTTTTTGGAAGACTGATCTAAGTTGGCTGATTGTGCATCACAATGAAGTGATTGGCCTCAGGAATTGCAAATATTTGTTTCATCAGCACGGAATGAATGAAGTTGATCTAAACCCAATAGTATTTTCCTTCTGATAAATAGGTAACTTACCTATATCATTTTTCCTTGCCTTTGCTTTCCCAAAACAAGCAACATGTTTCTTAAAAACTACACTTCATGAGAATATTATAATTAGAAGCTATCTTCTGCACACTTCAGAATAGTCCTTGCATTTATAAACTTATATTACAATATTAGGTAGAAGAATGGTAACTCTTATTTTCATAACTATTTCATATGTTTTACTCTTTAAGGCTCATTAACTCAAGAAGGGACTAAATACATTTAGATAATAGTAGAACATAGCTGGTGCTGATTTGATGTGTGTGCAGATGATACACAGATTTATTAGGATTACTCAAAAGTTTTCTTCAAATTTTCAGTAGTCGACTGCTATGCTAACTGGAAGGTGATAGTAATGATGCTGAAATTCTATGAATCAGCTGTGAAGCAGAATTTCAGGGGAGAGTATTTGCTAGTGACTTAATTTCTAAGATGCATATCAAGAATATTGAACTATAACACCAAATGATGGAGGACTCAGCGTCACATTTTGTTTGTTTTTTGCAAGTCCTGGGACTTGAAACCACGCCCTGGGAACTGTCCTTAAATGTTTTTTTTTTTTGCTTCAGGCTAGTGTTCTACCACTTGATCCACAGCTCCACTTCCAGATTTTTGGTAATGAACTGTAAATCAGAATATCATGCAATTTGTTTGGGCTGGATTCAAACCTGATTCTGTGTAGATAGGATTCCAAGTGTGAGCGCACAGAGCCTGGCTAGTATCATTCATCATTCAAGTCATGGGACTGCAATTCTGCACCTAAGTCTTGTCACTGAGCTTTTCAGCTCAAGACTACTGCCCTATCCTTGAGCCATAGGGCCACTTCTGTTTTTCTTCTGGTTAATTGGAGATAAGCGTCACATGGACTTCAGTGCCCAGGCTGACTTTGAACTGCTATCCTTGGATCCCAGCCTCTTGAGTAGCTACATTTACAAGTGTAAGCCACCATACCCGGCTAATTTTTTTAAGTTAATTTTTTTTGTTAAGTCAATATATATTTGGCATACGGTTACATAAGTAATGAACACATTTCTTAAGAAAATTGTTATCCCCTCCCTCATTTTTCTCTGTTTTCCTACCCTCAGCCCCTTCTCCACCCAGATTGTTCAGTTCATTTCCGTTTAGTGTCTTCCAAATATCACTATTCAATTGGTACATATTTTTTTCTTTCTTTATTTTTTTACCATTTTATTATGCCCTTTCCCTTTCACAAATCACATAAACCTATGCACAAGACACAGGGTACCCGAATTCAACACAGTGACTACAGAGAATAAAACTAAAGGGAAAAAGAAGAAAAGAGGTAAAAAGCAAAGAAAATGAAAGAACATCATACAGTACCTTAGAAGCAACAACACTGAAAAAACAAAACATAAAACCTTGGGCTGAAAATGTAGCTTGCCTAGCATGTATGAAACCCTGGATTCCATTCCTCAGCACCACATAAACAAAAACTGGAAGTGCCACTGTGACTCAGCTGGTAGATTTCTAACGTTCAGCACAGAGTGTCTCCAAGTGACAAAAATCTGTCACATTTAAGTCAGACTTCAAAATTTTGCTAGGAACCAGTTACGTGATTTGGAAGAAAGTCCAATTTTCAAAAAATCACTAGCCAGGCGCTGGAGGGTCATAATTGTCATTCTACTAGCCAGGGAGAAGGTGATTCAAAGCCTTCGCAAGCAAAAAAACGAAAAAAAAACCTGTAAGATTCTTCTCTCCACTTATCCACCCAAAAAATTAGTGGACTTGTGGCTAAAACTGGTACAGCATTAGCCTTGAGGAAAAAGAACTAAGAGAACTTGCCCAGGTCCAAAGTTCAAGCTCCCCACCAAGAAAGAAAAATAAAGGAGTCCAGATACCTTAGTTTCAAAAGTATATCTGGATATCTTAGTAGATTTTTCTGATCTTTCCTCATTCATCTCATGGAACCAAATAATCTTGATCCTGATCTGACTAAGAGCCTGCATTGTGCTTAATCAATTCATTCCACATATTCCAGTAGAATCTGGACAGCTAACAGCCACTTACCAATGCTTTATTCTATGTTTAGGCCAGTATGTCTTCATACCATCTACACAGTCAGCTATATCATCTTCCCAGAAGTAGAATTGAGTGTAGAACACTCAGAACTAAAATAATTGCATAAAGATGTAATAAAACTCCTTGATTCATTAAGAAAATTTCTGTACCACTTAGAGCAAGTACATTAGTGGTATTTACCTCTAGCCTCTTTTGTTAAAAAAATTTATTAACATTGAATTTTACATCATATTTCAAATGACATGTTTAACCAACAAGTATTCAAGAAGGGAATCGCTATACAATCACTGGCACATAAATTTTAGAATATAGTAAAAATTAAGCTGAGTCTTTATATGTCATAGAAACAGATTAATCTATAATAAAACACAGGTCTATAGAGTGTATAGTCTATCCTAGGTTTTTATGTCTATGTAGTTATGTTTATTCCTCCAAATTATGTCCAGAACTTTGGGTATCAACTATTCAATCATCGCTCTACTACTGTTTGAAACTAATATCCACATATTAAGGATACCATGTACCTTTTGTTCCTTGGTCTTGACTTATCTCACTCAACAGAATTTACTCTAATTTCATCCACTACCCCAAAAATGCCATTATTATTTTTTTCTGTGCAGATCTTCATTTTATGTATTTATTTTTATTGTAATTTATAGAAGGGTTACATTATATTCACCAGATAGAAGGTGCATTACTTCTCAAACTTTGATACCCCATGTAATGATATGGTCCCCATTTCCCTTCCCCTACCCCCACTTATGTTAATCTCCCCCCTTCCCTATCCAATTTCAAATAACCAAGTAGGCACATATGAAATATATCAGAAAATAAGGTGAAATATTGTAACAATATGATATAACCAAGGGATAGCAAAAGAGATAAGAGATCACATAGTTCATTAAGGACAACAATCACTCATTATATGAGTTTTGTTTCTTCATCTTGGAGGTCCTTACATTTAGTGTCATACTATTTGTCACGATGTCTCTAGATTTTGTTCTATTGTAAATCTCTGGTAGCAGAGCCCAAGGTTTCTACTGAATTTGACTAATGAGGGAGACTCTTGGGCCTATGTTCCTTTGAGTTTGGCTTACTTCACCTAATATGTTTTTTTTCCTTTTCATCCACTTCCCTGAGAATGCCATTATTTTATCTTGTCGGTTGGCTATGTATCATTCCATTGTGTGTGAGTGTGTGTGTGTGTGTGTGTGTGTGTGTGTGTGCGCGTGTATCACATTTTTGTAGTAGGGCATCTGGTTGTTTCCATCATCCAGCCTCATTTTCTACAGCTATTTTTATAGTTTCTTTTTTATTTTCAGGGTAATGTATAGAGGGGTTACGATTACATTTACAGGTAGTGGACTGCATTACTTCTCACACATTTATTCCACTCCACATATTTCTGTCCCCAGTTCCCTCTCCCCTCCCCTTCCCAATCATCTTGTTTCCCCCCTTCCCTTTCCTATTTGACATAAACAAACAAACATATATACAATATGCCAAGGAAAAAATCAGATACAGTAACAATCTGACATTAACCAAAGGGCAAAATAAGAGATGAGAAATAACATAGTAGATTAAGGACAAAAATCACACAAGATTAAGAGCAACGATGACACAAGATATAGCTCTTGTTCCCATATCCTAGAGATCCTTTCATTTAGTCTCATCCTATATGACCTTATATACCTAGGTTTTTGAGTTATTGTAATCCTCTGCTAGGAGAGTCCTAGATGTGAACTAATTATTACGAATGAGGGAAACCATTGAGCTTATGTTTCTTTGGGTCTGGCTTGCTTCACTTAATATGAATTTTTCCAAGTCTTTCCATTTCCTTACAAATGGGGCGATGTCATTCCTTCTGATGGCAGCATAGCATTCCATTGTGTACAAGTACCACATCTTCTTGATTCAGTCATCTACTGAGTGGCATCTGGGTTGGTTTCATATCTTTGCTATGGTAAATAGTGCTGCAATGAGCATCATTGTGCTACTGTCTCTGTCTGTCCCTGTCTGTCTGCCTGTCTGTCTGTCTGTCTGTCTGTCTGTTTCTCTCTCTGTCTCTCTCTCTGTCTCTCTCTCTGTCACTCTGTCTCTCTGTGTCTCTGTCTCTCTCTCTGTCTCTCTCTCTCTTTCTATGTCTCTCTGTCTCTCTCTCTGTCTCTCTCTCTGTCTCTCTCTCTCTCTCTCTCTCTCTCTCTCTCTCTCTCTCTCTCTCTCTCTTTGGTTGTAAGACTTTAGTTGTGCACCTGGGCAGTGTCCCTGGGCTCTTCAGCTCAAGGCTACAACCTTAAACACCTTGAGCCACAGTGTCACTTCTGGTTTTCTGGTGCTTAAGTGGAAGTAACAGTTTCATGGACTTTAGTGTCTGGCCTGGCTTTGAACTGTGACCCTCAGAACCCAACCTTCTGAGATCATTTCCAGCTTTTTTTTTTGGTGTAAGTGGTACAGAGTAATTGAACACAGGGCTTTGTGCATACTAGGCAAGCAAACTACCACTAGTGTGCACTCCAGCCTTAGATAAGGGCTTTCTTTTCCTTTTTCTTTTTTTTCACTCATGGGGCTTGAACTCTGGGCCTGGATGTTTACCTTAAGCTCTTCAGCTCAAGGCAAGAGCTCTACCACTTGAGGAACATTGTCATTTTGAATTTTCTGGATTATTTGGAAATAAGATTCTCACAGATTTTTATGCCTGGGCCGTCTTTGAACCTCAATCCTCCAGGGTAGCTAGGGTTACCATGGTGAGACACCATTCACGGGCATTAAATTATTATTTTTTGCATGTCCTATGGCTTCAACTCATGGCCAGAGCACTGTCCTAGGGCTTGCTCAAGGATAGCACTTTACTTCACCTAGCCAACTCCCGGTCCAAATAGGCCACTCTTGAAGCTAGAATTACAGAGATCTGCCATAATACTGGCATGTCGTTATCTAAGTATATAAATTT
The DNA here is from genome assembly GCF_031878675.1 of Megascapheus bottae. Classification (NCBI taxonomy): domain Eukaryota; kingdom Metazoa; phylum Chordata; class Mammalia; order Rodentia; family Geomyidae; genus Megascapheus; species Megascapheus bottae. Next base: position 76,888 of record NW_028327478.1, read on the forward strand.
TCTTCTATTTTTGATGGCTTTTCCTTAGTGTATATATTTCCTACATATTTTATGGAAAACGTCCTTCCCACTGAGGCCATAAGTTAAGCCTAGTGGAAGAGTTCTTGCCGAGCATGAATGAAGACCCAAGTTCAATTCCTCAGCACAACATAGATAAAAAAAGATAAAAGTGGTGCTTTGGCACATGTGATAGAACTTGTGCCTTAACAATAAACAAAAACAAAAACAAGGATCGTGCTCAGGTCCTGAGTCTCAGCACAGTATTGGCAAAAAAAAATTCTGCCCAAAGTAGACATTTAAACTTACTGTACTTTTCAAAAAATTTGTTGTCAAGGTGATATACAAAGAGATTGCTGTTCCATATGTAGTGAGTACATTTGTTGTAAACACTGTTTACCCCCTGCCCCCTTTTTTCTTTCCCTTCCCCCCAAGTCATAAATTTCATTTACAACAAATATATATGTATTTTCATTCCTGAAAAAAATAGTTTAAAATGTGTTCAAATAAATGATGTAGGTTGATATATTTATCAAAATGGATTACTTGAACTCTAAAATAAACATTCTAGGTAATTTTTCCCCTAAAATTGTAGTAATGCTATAAAACTAATAAAAAAGGAATTTGAGTTATTAATTTCTTATGTTTTACCTTTAACATTATTACACTAAGCATATTGTTTATGGTATTAATACAGACAGCATGAAATACGATTATGTAAAAAAATTAAATAATTCAAAATAGTAAGGTTGGGGGCCAGTAGTTTGGCTTGGTGGCACACACCCTGGACTGGCAAAAAAGAAGTAGGGTTAGATAAAACAGATTTATTTCCAAATGTGTGGAAAATGGTATGATTTCTTGTTTGGCTACTCCTGGGGCTTGAACTGAGGGACCAGGAACTGTCCTTGGCCACATTTGTTCAAGGGTGGCACTCTGACACCTGAGCCACAGTGCCCCATCTGCTTTTTCTGTGTATGCAGTGCCGAGGAATTGAATCAAGGTCTTCTTGTATACTAGGTGAGCACTCTACAACTAGGCCACATTCAAAGCCAAAGTAGATTTTTGATGCTATTGTGGACTTTTAATTTTCTTAAATATTTGTACAAAGCACAATTTATATATAAACAGACTTGAACTCACAGAACAGAGTCCCACATAATATTACAGTTACTCTGGCACTTCTCCCGATTGACAAAACACATTTCCAGGCATCTGCTCTGTCCTTAAGCTTTGGTAGCTGACTTGTCTTTCCATGGAGGCCTGGCCTGGATTCCTGGTGATTCCATGCATTTCATAATTCCCTGTATATCCAGTAAGATTGTCTTCTATGGGACCAGACCTGTCTGGTTTTTGGCCCACCCAGGACCTATGTGTCTGAGGTCTCACATTCTAAGTGGAAAATAAAACACAGTATAATAAGGACTGAAGAACTGCACACCATAATATTAACAATGAGAGTTTAATAGTTAGCAAAGTAAATACAATGAATACTTGACAAGAATCATGAGAGCAAGATAAAGAGATGTCTTTTTAGGAAGGGGACAGGGAAGCTCTAAATCCAGACTGGCCTCCAAGTTGCCTTCAGACAGTAATTCTACTTCAGAGTCCTCAGAAGGGTCTCCTTCCTCATGAGAAACAGAATGTCCTTCCTGAGTTAAGAGGGGGATGGATTCTGGTTTGTCGAATGGAGATTGAGTCTCTTTTAGTGAGATGGATGGGTCTGGATATTCTGTGAGGATGGATTCATTTTCCTCCAATGAATCCAGTATTGAGAGTACACTTGCTGCTTCCCATGGGGACATTTTCCATGAGCCCAGCGTGTGCCCCTTCAGCTTGCACAATAAGTGGAGTGTTACTCTGACTCAGATGGACTGACTCTGGGTGGAGTGTGAAAGGAAACGGAAGGAAATCTGGCTGCTCTTTTCCTTCCTCCATAGTATCTGCAAGTTCAACTGTGTCACACATGGGGTTCAGAGCAAAAGGTATATCCACAGGACTCTAAACCTGTTTGGTAATTTCTACAGAAGGCCCATGCTTTCTGGAGTGCAGTGATGATTCTCAGTCTCCATCAGTCACCAGCTCCATTGGTGGGTTTTTCATCCGGAGTTCAGGATAAGCTCTTCCACGATGACCCAAACCTAAGAATGGAAATAGGTACAGAGTGGACAGAGTGGACTCTGAAAGTTGAAGTGTCACTCAACTTCCATGAGGATCTAATGGAGGAACCTGTAGAACTGGAGTTTGGACTGAACTCTGAGGAGGTGTAGGGTCTTTCTAATGAGTGCTTATTCCCGAGTCCTTTCAGAAGACAGACATTACCTGGCTGACACCACCCTTAAAGGGCATTTTGCCAAGCTCTGTAGAAGTAAGGGCCAACCAATATCTAGACCACATGGGCTTCCTACTCACAGGCTCTGAGGCACCCACACCAGGACTTCTAATTTTTCTTGGTCTTACTGGTCGCACATTCCTCCAGCTGGTCAAAAAGTATGTGTCTAGAAGAGCAGGTCCAAAGCGGGCATGTGGAGCCTCATATAGAGCTTGAGTTGTGTCAGGGTGTGGCAGTTCTTGAACTCGTAGAAATCACTGGGGTAGAAGTCCATTCACATCGTATAGATGGAACACATGATGCTGTGGGCACATTCGGTAAAAGGAAAGTGAGAGCCTCCTCTCCTTTCCTGAGCCTTCTACCAAAGCCCCTTTCTTGCAGGACTCTAATGCTGTGGCTGGCCTGCAGAGATGTGCACTTATGTGCTGGGAGGGGGGTAAGAGACACTCCAGAACAGGATGACTTTTACACCCCACTTCCACAAGCTTCTGAGAGAGGCTTCTATGCATCTGTCCAAAGTAAACACACCTTAAATTAACTAAGTAAATGCTCTAAATAAATCAATAAGTGAATGCTCTAAATAAAGAACTAAATGCTCATTCCTCTAATCTTAGCCACCCAGCAGGCTGAGCTCTGAAGATCACAGTGGAAAGCCAGTCTAGTCAGTAAAAGTCTAAAGACACTTGTCTTCAATTAGGCAGCAAAAAGCCAGAACTTGACCTGTGACTCAAATGGTACAGTGCTAATTTTTGAACACCAAAGGGATGGCATTTAGACCTGGGTTCAGGTTCAAGTGGCAGCACTGGACCACACACCAAAATGTAAATGCTTTCAGGTTCTAACAGGCAAAGCTATCACAATCTCTCCCTGATGGGTCAAAAGTGATTCAGCCCCCAGCTTTTCCTCTGACTCCAGTATTTCACAGGCCTCCGCCATTAGTACTGACACCTCATTTCTTACTGGGAAATGGGATTTCCTAGGATGTCACCTAGGTGAGGGCTGCAGTTGGGGGCCAAGAACTCATGCCTGAAATCCAACTTCTCAGTAAGCACACTGTTGAGACTCCAGTAGTTTGTGAGGGAAATGAAATGGCATGGTGTCCCAGTCATAATAAAGTAGTTTGTGCACTTGTATCATGCTTAGCTCCCCTGTGAGCACCGCAGTGAACCAAACAGGCTCAGAGAGGAGCCAAGTATTCCAAGACTTGGCCAGGAGGGGTGAGCAAACCTGGGTTTGGAGGGGGAACACTCACTTTTTCAAGAGAATTTCCAGCAACTACTACATTGTCCTCCACTATTTGAAATTGTGCAGGAAGTTTCCCACATAAAAGAGATCACCTTTCTGGTAGGCAGGGATCAGCTTTGTCAGCAGCATCTCCAACAGGCCTTCCTCTAGGATCCATAGGTTACAAGGCTCATTCAGAGTCTGAGCTGACTTACCATCACACTATGTTGGCAAAACAGTGGATATTTCAAACGTAGGAATGGGACCACACTTCACACTGAGGAATTGGAATAGAGTAGATTGGAAATGACACACTCTAATCTCAGTATAGTCACTTGAAAGCACACAAGAAGGTTGTAGTGTGTGGGCAGGATGATGGGTTCAAATAGGTTTCCTCTCAATATACCTCATCTGAGTTGCCCTGGAGTTTCCTGGCTTTCTTCCTAGAGAAAGGCCTGATATACTGGAATTTTGGCTTGGCACTGATCCAGCATCTACTTCTTCAAGTGAGACATCCATATCTCTCATGCCTGAGATGCGAGCCTCCTGACCTTTGGCAACAGCACAGCAACATCTTTCTGGTTCCTGAGCCACAGGCCAAGGGAGCTGGCTTGAGCTGGTTGTCACATACAGTGGCTTGATTACCAGGGTTCCATATACTGTTCCATTGTGAGGGAGGTAGTGTCACCTTTTAAGGCCCAATGACCAAAGCTCCTTGCTCACAGAAGACCTCCCCAAAGACATACTGGAAGCTGAATCTCCCTTCCCACCTCACATATGGATGTAGTAAACAGCACACCTTTTTGTTCAAATCCCAAGTCACTAACTAGTCGCAAGTGCTAGCCTGGTCTCCGGCTCAACGATCCTTTCTTAGTTAAGATCCAAGCTTACCTGTTATTATTCCCCTTACCCTTCACAAGACATTTTGCTTCACAGTGCCTTCTCAGCTTGCATTTTGCCTCTTGCACATGTTATTTTGCTAGTCCTGGGACTTGACCTCAGAGCCTGACCATTGTTCTTAGGCTTTCTTTAGGCTATAGCTGTCCCACCAAGCCACAGCACCACTTCCAGCGTTTTCTAAGTATATGGTACTGCAGAATCAAACCGGAGTTTTTTTGTGTGGTAGCCAAGCACTCTACAAATAGATGAAACACTCAGGCCATCTTGCACATATTTTTCACTTCAATCTACTAGGACGTTGTTAGGTTCTGTATCCTAATGTACTTTTCTTCCTGATGAATATCTGTGCTGTCATCTGTAAAAATGCAAGTGGGAAAATCACAGAAGCATTGGTGACATAAAAAAAAGTCTTACAGAGATAGATAAGTGTTCATTCTTTGTAGGAGAAAGGATATTTTGATATGATGATGACTATTTATAAATACTTTATCAGGGTTTAGAGTTTGGCCCAGTGGTAGAGTGCTTGCCTAGCATCCATGAAGATCTAGGTTTGAGTCCTTAATATCACACAGATATAAAAATCCATATGGCAATGTGGCTCAAGTGGCAGAGGGCTAGACTTGGGAAAAGCCAAGAGCAGTGCTCAGGCCCTGAGTTCAAGCCCCAGGAATGGCAGAGAAAACAAAAGAAAAGAAAAGAAAAGAAATGTGCTTTTTACAAGTTATTCACTCACAGCATTTGCCTCTGAATTCTTCGCTTCTGCATCTTGTGACTTATCCCTTTCCCTCAATGTAGACAAGAAAAACAGATTTTATTACTTGCTATCCTGTTGTCCAATCTTTGGATATTAATTCAAAATACAATATTGCCTGATATATTATGTGTGTGTGTGTATCTGCCAATGTGTGCATGCACACATGTGTACAGGGTTTAGGGCTTACTCATAGGGCCTGTGTGATAACCCTCAGCATCTTTTCCTCAAAGGTATTGGTCTTTCACTTCTAGCTTATTATAGCTAATTGGAGTTGAGAGATTCACTCAATTTCTTGCCCTGTGCATTGGAACCCAGTGCTGGGTTCTCATATTGTTAATTGTAGCTATAGAGAAGGCTGAGGTCTGGGGATCCTCGTTAGAATCCAGCCCCTGAAAGAAAGTCACTGATAGAAACCTTTATCTTCAGTTAAGCACGAATAAATAAGTCAAAAGTGGAACTGTGGCTCAGTTCCTCTTGTACCAGCCATGAGAAAATTAGTAATTGGCAGCACCTGGTCCCTGAGAGAAATCCTTAGCACTGGTTCAAGAAAAGAAAGAAAATAATGAAAAAAATTAAAACTTGCTGAGGAATCCATAAGGATAAACGTGCCTCTGAATAATCTTGTCATTTCAGATTCCCTCAAGAACTTATGTCTCTCTATATTTTATCAAGTTTTTTTTAAAGATATTTACATATTTTCTATCTTTCTTAAACAGAGATAGCCATCCACAAAACACAAACACAAACTCTCACACAGTATACCACCCACCCATGAGTGTCTGGCTATGTATATATGTATAGTCATATGTATTGATCTGTCTCTCTATACTAATATATAAATACATAAACATATGTATTTAGACAAACAGGAAACATACATAGATAGGTCTGAAGCATTTCTAGATTTTGTGCAGGTCTTCTGAGTGCAACTTACCATTGTATTGTTTGTCAAGATAGAGTCCCTCTAACTTTTGGCCAGCTTCTTGTCCTTTGATAATTTTTTCTGCCAGTCCTGGGTTTTGAACGCTAGGCCTGGATGCTGTCACTGAGCTTGAGCTTCTTGCATTCAGTAGTTTATTGCAGATAAGAGTCTCATGGAGTTTCTGTCCTGGGCTGGCTTTGAATTGTGATCCTCAGATCTCAAACTCCTGAGTAGCTAGGATGACAGTCTTGAGCTACCAGTACCTGGTTCCTTTGCCACTTTTACCTTTTTTTTGGCCCCACCACAGCCATGGTATCTACCTTCCTATGTTCTCTCCACCTGCCCCCAGACAGGGGTCTGACAGATGCTTTCCACCCACTTATTCATGTCCTCCTCTGTATTGGCTGACAGCTAAGACATGCACTGACTTGTCTGGATGCCAAACCCAAAGCCATGTGATTATTTCTCAGTCTGGAACATCCTATCAGATTTATAGCACCACAGAGGGTCAGGTTGATGCTCCTCCAGGGCTTCTTAAATTGTTCTCATATTAATCCACAACACGTTTGCCATCACTTGTCCAGCTAATTCATGGACTAAACCAGCATTCCCTACAAACTTACACCCCAATACCATGAGGACACTCAAGGGTGCATTAGGAGTATGACCTGCAGGGGGATGTGAGCCAGTCTAACTTGGAGGGGATTTCTCCACCACTTGAAATGGAATACAAATTTAGAATCTGCTTTCATGAGGTGACAATCTCTGGCAGATGTTCTTATCAAATGTGGCACTGCCTACTTCCAGCTTAAAACATGGGTTGATGACCCAGCATAACAGAGAATGTATTCACCTAGGCCCAACACATAGGATGGGACCCTGAACTTTCAGGTAGCATTTGGCTTTGAAGGTCATGAGATCTTAGTCTACAAATGATGAGCCCCCTCCCGTGAGGCATAGCAAACGGAGCCAAAGTGCAACCCAGTGAAGCACCAGATCAAGCTTCCTTCTTCAGTAGGGTATGGTTTGAAAACTGTGCATAGCTTCTGTTTGAATACATTCCAGAAAGGAAAGTCCATGAAACTCTCATGTCCAGTTAACTGCCAAGAAAAAGCCAAAGATAGAGATGAAGCTCAAGAGAGGTAGAGAGCCATCTGAAAAGAATGGTTACACCCTGCAACATCCTCATTATCTGATCTTGAAACCATCTCTGCATGCATCCCAGCATGCAGCCAGCATCTGAGGGTGACATTGACCCCTGCGCCCATTGGCAATCTGCACTGTCTCTGACATCTGTAATGTGAACCTCATTCTGTTGGGTTTGTGAAGCGGTGTCAACCCTGAAGAAGGAACCAACTGTGCCCTAACTCCCACTGTCCCCTGGGGCCCCTAGCATTCCCCCATCTGCACCCCTCCTGTGGCTTCTGATCCTAGGGAGCCCTCCTGCCCTGTCCAACACTCACATGAAGTGCATATTTCTTCTCCTGGGGCAACTTCTCCACAGAGAGTACATGACATGCCCACTCTCCAGGCACGGGGAGATCCTGCCAAAGTACCAAATCAGTGATAAGGACATAAAGTGATGAATAGAATTTTAGATCCTGATGGTAGACAGTCTGCAAAATCCAAGGGAAAATGGAATTGGAGTGGACCAGGGATCAGGATGTGGGCATGGAGCTTCCCTGCCAAGGGGATGAGGGTAGTCACAGGCTGGGGGATGCACAGGATGATCCATGGGCCCTGTGCAGCTACTGGATCACCCCCTTCTGCATCTCAGCCTTTGGCTTTGAGCTCTGTAATCGTCAAGATGTGCACAGTCTGTACTCTGGCTGGCAGAAGAAAGGACCCTGGGAAGACAATTGTAGACCCTTAGTGAGTGTAGGAAGGGGTAGGCTGGACACCCAGTCCAAGAGGAGCTAAAACTGGAGTCGAGGGGTGTGCAAGGAGTGGGTGTGAGGGTTGTGGGCAGTCACAGTCATGGCAGAGGTGGCTCTGTCTGTGGGGTGAGTGCCTCCCTGCAGGCACAGCACTGGAGATATCAGAGATCCACATGAAAAGGAAAAGCTGGAAATGGCACTATGGTTCAAATGGTAGAGCATCAACCTTGAGCAAAAGAGCTCAGGGACAGTACCCAGGACCTGAGTTCAAGCCTCATGACTGTAAAAGAAAAAGAACCAGGACTATGAGAGGGAACCTGGTACTCTCTTGGTCTAATCAGACACAAGAAGAGGCCAGGATAGGCTGTGGAAAAACTCAGAGAACATCTTCCCCCAGCTCATCCTGTCCTGCATGCAGGGACAGCCATGTAACTAGGGCTACGGTGAGATCATCTTCACCCCTGTGCTGCCATCTGAATTGTAGGCCTCTGTCCTGGCATGGTGTGTCCTGATGGCTGAGTAGGTGCCCTAACCCTAGATGGAGAGCAGCCACTGACTGTGGTAGCTAAGGAGAGATCTGTTCCATAGCTATCAGGCCACCCAGCATGGGAGCCATAACCACCCCTCACCCAGGTAGAGGCCAATGGTTCTCCAGGTGCTACTAACATTGCCCCACCCCTAGCTCTGGGTACACGTGACATTCCCTCCACAAGGAGCAGGACAAAGTGAGGGATCAGGAAGCTGCCTATGGGCTTCAGATGATGGCCAGGCTGGCACTACAGATGGCCTCACTCTGTCACCACCTTCCCCTGCCTCCAACTTTCCTCCATCATGCCTCTCTACCTCCCACCCATTAACCTTGGAAACCAATGAACTGGGCTCTCATCATTCCTCTCATCTCTTCACCCACCTTGCCATGCGTCCATCCATCTGTCACTTCCACCCCACACACATCCCACCACCAGCCACCCTGTAGCTTATGAGGATCCCAGAGGAAGCTCTTGGTGAAGGGCTTGTGACCACAAAACAGTTACTATCACCCGCTCCGGCCTGATCCACCACAGAATAAGAACAGCCAAGCAGGCACACACTGCAGCAGAGTTGCTCTGCTGCCACCCTGATTTCTTCATGGCCAGGACTTGGCTGTCCTCAGCCTCTCAGCTCAGTAACCAGAACATGGTGCTTTCACAGAGCCATGGCTTCCAGTCTCCATGGACACAATGACATCAAGGTGATGCCAACTTCCCCATCTCTATATACTTCTAACTATGGGATGGGAGCTGAGGTTCTCTTCTGTGACTCCATCCGCTAAGAGGCTCATGCAGATTTCTATCCTTTGCTCATCATGGTGACTCTTTGGTTAACAAGTCACTGCTGGGCTTCCAGTTCACCACATATAGAACCCATACTCCAACACTTTTCTTAGAAGGACTGATGACTTTTAAATATTCTCTAGTTTTAAATTTCTAGTTCCTTCTCTCTTTCATTTATATCTTTCCCTTCCTCACTTACTTCCCTTTTTTTACCTTCCTTCTTTCATTCCTGGCCTTGAACTCAAGACCTGGAGCTTTTTCTTAGCTTTTCTTTGCTCAAGGTAGCACTCTAGCTCTTGAGCCACAGCTCTACTTCAATCTTTCTTCTTGCTCTAAACTGGGAGGAAGAGTCTCATGCATTTTTCCCGTTGCTGGGTTGGTTTTAAACCACAATACTAAGATCAGGATCCTGAATATGCCTCGGATTACAGGTATTATCTAATCAAAACAAATTCCTGATTTCTTTTTTAGACATAATTAGTTCTTTCAGGTGAGCCACCAGCCACTTATGCAAGAGCATTGCAGGATCCCAGCATTCATCTTGTCTCCAGATTTATTCCATCCATCTCACAATGGCCATCTAAAACACCCTGCGGCATGCCTGAAGTCGCAAGGAACGTTCTCAACGCCACGAGAAGCCCCCTTAAGCTCTGCCTCAGATATGCCCAGCCCCCATCCCACTTCCACATGAGCATTTGTTTAGGAGAAATTTCCTGAGTACATCATCATCTTTTCCTCACCATTCAAATTTCATCTTTGGAGTCATTTCTCCCAGACAAAGAGGAACATGATCCATGGTTTGATAGCAGCTCCAGCTTCATAGTCCCAGCCACCAACAGCCCCCCCCATTACCCTGCCAGACACCTGAATTCAAGAACAATGTTTTCACTACCCCTGACTCTTATCAAATGTTTTAACTTATACAGTGCATTAAAATAATTTTACTAAAGGGAATAAACACATGGCATCAAGCTTCAGAATCTTTGCACCTGAACTTTTAGTGAATAACAGACACACCAGCATTTCTGTAGCCAACAGAAATCTTAGCTTTGAGATTTCAGCATTCCTGGTATCCAAGTTTGGATGTGCTAACACTGCCCTTAATGGGGCACTTCAATCACACAATCCCACAACAATCAATGTCATTTGACATTCACTTGTAGGTGGTGCTAGGAAAAAGACTGATGTGCCAACTCCATGCTGGCTTGACCTATGCCATCTTCAAACCTGGAGCAAGTGGGGCTCCTCTCTCCATGACACCTTTTGTGTACTACCCCAGGAGGACCTTTACCTTCAGACAAAATTATGAAGACTATCTCTACCAGCAAAGATTCCAGTGAGATGTGCCTACATGGATAAAGCTAAAATCTCACTAAAGTGAGGTTGTTGGCAGTGCTGGAGCCTGAACTCAGGGCCTGGGCACTAAGCATTTGTACTCAAGACTAGCCCTTTACCACTTGAGCCCAAACTCCATTCCCAGCTGATTTTATTTTTGGTAGTAAGAATCTATCAGTCTTTCCTGTTCTAGGTGACTTGGAAATTCCATACTCAGTTCTCAGCCTCCGGACCAGCCTGGATTAAAAGTGTGGATCAGCCATGCCCCACACCTGAGGACTTCTGCCAGCACATTTTTTCCCAAAAATTGGAAGAGGAAGATGAGGGAGGGTTGGGCTCATCCTGCCCTGCATATGAAGGAGAGCATCAGCGCCTGAACTTCATTCCCTGATGTAGACTGCTGGAGGAAAAGGAAGCAAATAGGCACATGCTGGCAGCAGATGCCACAGAACAACTTGTGACCAAGACTCCCAGAGCAGACCTCAGAATCGATGACAGAGTTGGATCTACCCAGTAACAGAGGCAGTGGTGACACCTGAAACTGCGCGTTTGAGCCTTTGCTGCTAGTAAACAGGGCCACCTATGTCTCAATGAGAAATGTGAGATTTTGGTGGAGAAGGTGAGATTAAACATTATGTATCATGCAAGAAATCAGACTATAAGGGGTCTTTTATTATTCTGAGTGAAATTATGGATTTCCTCTTCTGTTTCTTTAAAGAATGACATTGGGATATTGATGAATATTGCACTGAATTTGTAGATAGTCCTTATCAAGATTGCCATTTTTACAATATTACTTCTTCCAAAGCAGGAGCATAGGTTTTTGCATTTCCTCAGTTCTGCATTAATTTCCTTCTCCAGGGTTTATAGTTCCATCAAAAATTTGCTTTACATTCTAAGTTAATTCCTAAGTATTTTATTTTCTTTGATAGCAAAATGAGTTGCTATCCTGATTCTTGGCTCATTCCTCTCATTTGTTGGCATATAGGAAGGCAGTTGACATTGAGGCTTAATTTTATACCCTGCTACCTTACCAAAGTTTTATATCAGCTCAAGCAGCTTCGGAGTAGAGTCTATAGGGTTCTTTAAATACAGAATCATGTCATCTGTAAGGAGAGAAAGTTTCAGTTCCTCTTTCCCTTTTCCTCCTCACTCCAGTTAAAATGGCCAAGATCCAGAAATCTAATAACGTATGCTGGAGGGGATGTGGCCAGGAGGGATCACTACTACACTGCTGGTGGGATTGCAAACTCGTTCAACCACTATGGAAAGCACTATGGTAGTATCCCAAAAAGACTAAACATAGAGCTCCCCTGTGAAACCAGCAATTTCACTACTTGCCAATCGTCCAGATAGGACATACGAAATTCACTAGAACAATAACATTTATCACAGCACTATTTACTATAGCAAAGGTATGGAACCAACCCAGATGCCCGTCTGTTGATGAGTAGATCAAATATGGTATTTTTACACAATGGAATTCTGTGCTTCTGTCAGAAAGAATGACATAGACGAATTTGTAAGGAAATAGAAAGACTGTAAAGTTTAGAAATTAGTTTCTGTCTCCTTCTCTCTCCCCTCTATCTCTGTAAAATTTAGAAGTTCCTGTTCTCTCTCTCTCTCTCTCTCTCTCTCTCTCTCTCTCTCTCTCTCTCTCTCTCTCTCTCTCTCTCTCTCTCTCTCTCTCTCCAATCCCTAGGCTTGAACTCAGGGCCTGAGCTACTTTTGCTCAAGGTTAGCACTCTACCATTTGAACCACAGTGCTGCTTCTGGCTTGCTCTTTTCACGTAGTATTGAGGAATCTAACCCAGGCCTTCATCCTTGATAGGTTAGCACTCTACCACTAAGCCACACAGTCAGCTTTTAGAGGTTTCTGACAAAGGTTTTCCTACATGCTATTATTTCTTCTGTGAGTGCTCTTAATGCTTGCTGAAGGTTGACTTTGTTTAGAAGACTTACCCTAATGCTCCCATATACAGAGATTCTATATATAGCTAAATGTTTTTCATTACTCAGAATTTCTCTATTGTGTACGTTCTAAAATGTACTGAAGACTGACTTCTGATTAAAAGTCATTGCACATTTGTTCTATTCATTAGTTGTCTTTTCTTCTATTGGAATCAGGTTTGTGATGAACACAGAAGTATGCCTTCCAGGTCAAACACTTTCCACACTTGCAATATTCGTAAGTTTTTTCTCTCCTATGTTCATTTTATACTTAGTCATGCGTTCATGATGGATTTTTCATATTCTTATATTCATACAATTTTTATCCTGTGTCTGTGTGGTATCATGCAAACTCAACTATGAGTTCTTCAAAAAAATTTCCCTTTCATTTTATTCATAGGATTCTATCCTGTGGGTGTTTAGTGATAAATCTTGACTTGTGCCTTCTGGGAGAAAGAATGAACATTTGCTACATTCATTAAGGGTTTTATCTTGTGTTGGTTCTGTGACACAAGCTGAGTTTTCTTCCACAGACTAAAAAGTCTTTCCTATTTATTACATTGCTAAGGCTTCTCATCTGTGTGAACTCTCTTACGCTTCCTGAAGGGTGAAGACTGCACGAAAGACTTTCAACTTTGGTTATATTCCTAAGGTTTCTAATATGTGTGAATTCTGTTATGCCTCCTGTAATGTGACTTCCATCTGAAGGTCTTACCACATTTGATGCACTCGTACAGTTTCTCTCCTGTGTGTGTTCTCTGATGCAATTTGAGGGAAGACTTCCATTTGAAAGACATTCCACATCGGTTGCATTCATAAGGTTTTTCTCCTGTTTGAATTGTCTTATGCATGTTGAGGTTTGGCTTCTGTGTGAAGGACTTTCCACATATGTTACACTCATAAGGTGTTTCTCCTGAGTATATTCTCTGATGAACATGGAGTTTTATCTTAAATTTGAAAGACTTTCCGCATTCACTACATGCATAAGTTTTCTCTCCTGTGTGTGTTCTATTATGCCCATCAAGATATGACTTCCACTTGAAGGTCCTTCCACATTTGTTGCACACATAAGGTTTCTCTCCTGTGTGTGTTCTTTGATGCAATTTGAGGGAAGATGTCTGTCTGAAAGACTTTACACATTGGTTGCATTCATAAGATTTCACTCCTGTGTGTATTCTCTGATGAACACGAAGTTTTCCCTTCCCTTGGAAAGACTTTCCACATTCATTACACTTATAAGATTTCTCTCCTGTGTGTGTTATTTGATGAACTCGAAGGTGTATCTTCTGGGTGAAAGACTTTTCACATTTGTTACATTCATAAGGTTTCTCTTCTGTGTGTCTTCTCTGGTGCAAAGTGAGGTATGATTTTAGTCTAAAAGTTTTCCCACATTTATCCCATTCATAAGATTTCTCTTCTGTGTGAGATCTCTGATGTGTGCTGAGAGCTGAATTCTGGGCAGAAATTTTATGACGTTCCTCATATTCATAAGGTTTGTCTTCTCTTGGAGATCGAGGTTGGAGCGTCAGGTCTGACTTCTCAGAAATTAATTTTCACACTTGATGTACGCATCACATATCTCAGGATATTTGCTCTGAGGTATTGTAAGGCGTATTTCATTACTGAAAGATTTCTCACATTCACTACATGTATGAGGAGTCTCTCCTGTGTACATTTTCGGATGTGTAGTGATGGTCGTTGTTAAGTACAATATTTTTCATCACACAGTACATTTAGCAGTTTTCCTCCCTCCCTGAAGAATTTCCTGGGTAGGGAGAACAGAATTATGATACTGCAGATCTTTTGGACTGTCACAATCATGAATAAAATGCTCTGCATATCCGATGGATTTTTTAAGAACAGGAGACATACGAGATCTATATGCAGCATGCATCTCATCAGGCTTAGGAGACAGAATCATGTTCTGACACTTAATGAACTCCTCAGTCCTCACCCCTAAGTTGTTACCGTTATTACTAATCAACTCTGGATTATGTGTAGAGCTCAAATTTAAAGTTGTTGCTAATCCCACGTTTTCCTGCACTTCGATACTACTTGCAACTGCTACTTCACAAAGACATTCATGTGGACTTTCCTGGCAGGTCTTGAACACATTTTCCATTGCCTGGCATCTAAAATGAGTCATAGAAAAAAAGACACAAACATACATGAGATAAAAATATTCCTTACTGCAAAGGTAATGACTTTACTTTCCCATCCTAAGTGTTAGATATTTTAAAATAAAAAGTGGAAATTGATTTGTGAGAAATATATACTTTTCTTCCTAACATATTAAGAAAATATTTTACAATGACCAATAATGTTTTTCTGTTTTTTAGTTCTCTTTTTATATCACAGGAAATATTTATTGAAATTACTCAACTATGTATTGCTACAGTTTTAAGCTGAGTACTACCTATAGTATACCTGCATCTGTTTTTTTTTCAAATACTGTTTTGTTTATACATTGAGGAATAGCTGCCTTTCTTTTATTTTTGAGAAATAATCTAAATATTGTGCTGTTTTGCATCTTTTTAAAACTTTCTTTTCTTTACTTTTCTTTTTTTTTTTGTAGTTCATAGGCCTCGGCCCTGTCCCTGAACACTACAGCAGAAGACTAAATCCTCTATCCTTGAGCTACAGCCCCACTTCCTGTTTTCTAGAGTTAACTAAAGATAAGAGTCTCAGGTCCTGAGTAGCAGATAGAATTACCTTACCCAGTTTCAATGCTGTTTGCTTATTAACTATTAAGTGAGGAACACGAATTTTTTCTAGATTCAGCGGCCACAAGTTTGGTTTATATGTCTGTTTGCCTTTGATCCAAGCAAGAACGATTCTTGAGAGTAATGTCTTACACCTATATCCCTTCAGTTACAACTTCTCAATAAAGTCTCAATTTAGGTATTTGTGGGAATTTTGAAATTTGTTTCTTTCCATTTGAAGTCTTATAAAAATTCCTTTTCTAACACTCCTGTCCCTCAGAACCATGGAAGACCAGAAAATCTCCAGCTCATTGTCTAGTTAATTTTCTTATGTTGATTGAAACTTTGTTGTTTTTTTTTCCTTCCATTCCTGGGTTTGAACTTAGGACCTAACCTCTGTCCTTGGGTTTTCTCAAGACTAGAACCCTACCAATGAAGTCATTACTTCTGGCTTTTTCTATGTATGTGGTAATAAGGAATCAAACCTGTGACTTTGTGCATGCTAGGCAAGCACTCTACCACTAGGCTCAATTTCTGGTGGAAAGGTCTGGTTCTGAATACCAGTCTCTTCCTACCAGCAAAAAGATATTATCCTTATCAGAGAATAATGCCCTGACTTATTCCTTGTTTGCTCAATCATTTATAGTCTTAGTTTTAAAGAAATGAAATATCATTCTTTCTTTCTTTCTTTCTTTCTTTCTTTCTTTCTTTCTTTCTTTCTTGCTTGCTTGCTTGCTTGCTTGCTTGCTTGATTGCTTGCTTGCTTTCTGGTTTTGCAGTCATGGGACTTGAATTCTAGACCTGGCTATTCTTCCTGAGCTCTTCAGCTCAAGGCTACTGCCCTATGTCTTTAGCCTCAACCCCACTTCTCATTTTCTATTGGTTCATTGGACAGAAGAGTCTAAGGTGTTCTTGTGATAGGTCAGTCTTTGAACCTTGATCCTCAGATCTCAGCCTCCTAAGTAGCTAGGATTACAGGCATGAGCCACGGTCTCATGGCTTTCTCATTTTATTTTGTTTCACAGTGATTTCTACAGAGAAATCTAACTTTAACTCTACTGCCACATAGAATTCATTATATCACCATATGATTCTTGGTGCCGGGGGTTTGGGCTAGCATGCACAAAGACCTGGTTCAGTTCCTTGGTACTACATACAAAGAAAAAGCCAGAAGTGGTGCTATGACTCAAGAAGTAGAGCGCTAGCCTTGAGAAAACCCAAGGACCATGCTGAGGCCCTGAGACCAAGCGTAGGATTGGGAAAAGAAAATGATTCTTGATTCATTCACGAATAATTCCATAGGTACCACACAGGATTTAGGGTAACTAAGAATATTATTGCTCAGTACATCAGAACATGAGCTTACCAATGGGGCTCAGGCTCCAACATCAATATGAAGATGCACTCACTCACCTGTGATATTCTTGTCAGAGGAATTTCCTATCCAGAGTTCTGCACAGTGCTCTAGCTTGTCAATTAATACAGGTTTGGGAACACAGGGCCCTGTAAATTATAAACAGTAGAGAATTATTGCTTATGCTGTGTCATCATTGCTTTAAGTTCTCAGACATCCTACTCACAAGTTATCTATTAAATCTTTTTTCTCATTTCTCACTGGCTCCATGGTTGACTTTTCCCCAGCTCTGGATTCATTTTTTATGGCATAAACTTAATACCAGTTTGAGTCCCAGCTCCACTTACATGCATAGGTCTTCATGCATGCTAGGCAAGCACTCAACCACAAAGTCAAACTCTTGACACTCCACTAACATTTTTGAGGGGTTACTTGGAGTTATAGAGTATCATGGCAATTTTTATGCCATTGCTGGCTTCAAATTAGAATTCTTAGATTTCTTCCTCCTGAATATTTTAAGATTACAGGCATGAAACATTGCACCTAGTGCCAGGTTTCCATTATAAACTCACTGTTTAGTGATTTGTAGATCCTATTTCCAATAATGATATATATTCTATTCTGGATTGTTTATCCACTTACAATGACTGTGTAAGTTTGGAATGTCGTCTCCATTTGAGGAAACAAAATTTAGAACTGTTGTCAAAGTATCTTGAAGGTATCCTGAAGAATGAGTACAAAATTACCTTAGGTTTTCTTTAGAAAGTAATGATACTTCTCAGGGCCTGGAATCTTTCATTTAAATAGTATTGAAAGTTTGATAAACATTCACGTATCTGCAAAATAACAAGGCACTTGGCCTTGCAAGTGAATTTGACTTTTGCTCACCTAAGGACACCAGGTTGCTGTAGGTCTCCAGCATTACATCTCTGTACAGGGTCCTCTGAGCATTGTCCAGATGCTGCCACTCCTCCCAGCTGAAATCCACAGCTACATCATCAAATGACACCAGCTTCTGGAATGGCACATTTTCATCAAGTAATTAGCACTGAGTTATAAACACATCATGTCTGGAATTTTATTCTTTTTTTGTTGGACTTTTATTCCTTTACTTAAATGTTTAGACTTACATGAAATATTGACCTGAAAAGCTTAGGGATGGTGCCTAGGCCCAGAGTTCAAGGCCCAAGACCCACAAAAAAATAAAAAGGCAAGCCAGGTGTTGGTGGCACACGCCTGTCATCCTAGCTACTCAGGAGACAGAGATCTGAGGACCATGGTTCAAAGCCAACCTGGCACAAAATTCCATGAGACTCCTTTCCAATTACCCACCATAAAATGTTTAATGGCTTGTGGCATATCATGGTAGAGCAATTGTGGTATTGACAAAAATAAGTCGGGGGAGTAGATTTAGGTTATAAATGGAATTATTCCATTGAAAAGGAACTACATTATATGATGACATATGGTGGTACTGTGAGAATATTGCAAAATCTTAGGGTATCAAGTAATAATACTGTGAAGTACACCCAGAATGTTAATGTTCTATGTCTGGCATAATAATCACTTGGGGAAGAAACTTTTTTTCTTTTTTTTTGGCTGGGGGATTTGTAAGGCTTGAACCCTGGGCCTGGGCACTGTTCCTGAGCTCTTCAACTCAAGGCTATCACCCTACCTATGAAGCCACAGTGCCATTTCCCATATTCTAGTGGTTAACTGTAGATGAGAGTCTCATAGACTTTCTAATGCCCAGGCTGGCTTTGAACCAAATCTTTAGATATCAGCCTGATATCTGAGTAGCTAGGATTACAGGTAGAAGTCACTGCACCTGGCAAGAAATTTATTTCTTGCTGTTTTATACTACAAATTTACTGTATGTTTTACTTTTTCAAAAAGACTGAGGATGACCTTTGTTCTGTATATAATGGGAAGAGGGGTAGGGAGCTGTGAGCAGAAGAACTGAGGGGCAATACTCAGGGTAGGACAATAGTCTTAAACTAAAGAGCTCACGGCCCAAGGTCCAAGCCCCATGACTTTCCCCACTACCCCACAAAAAAAAGGGAAAAAAATTGGAGATTGGAGAGGATTTTCTAAAAAGAATATATAGAAATAGTAGTTCAAAATGTAGAAAGAAGTTCAATATTAACAGTCATGAGAAAAATTACAATTACAATGAAATCATTACTTTAAATATGTTAATATACATATAGTTTTAAACAAAAAGATCCACATACACACACACAAACACACACACACACACGCATACAAAAAGACAACTTTCAAAGTCTAACTATTACTGGGAAGGTAGTGAGAAGAAGTAGAACTTTGGAATAGTTCTGCAAGAAATATAAAACAATCAAAAATTGCGTGGAGAGTGCTAAAAAAGTACTAAATGTAGAATCACATAGAAATATGGTCCAACACTTCTATTTCTAGATTTGTACCTAACGGAAGAGAAAGCAGAGACTAGAACAAATATGTGGAGAATCCATTCACAACTATTAATAATAATCAAAAGATAGAAATATGCAAAACAATGCATTGAAAAGGAAGAACATTTTACTATATTTTACAGATGATTCTTGATTACAGTAAACTAAAAATACAGCAGTCATAAAGGAAGAGCTAGGGTATGTTTTCCCTTCCAGAGCTTCCAAGGATCCACAAACCCTTAGAGCCAAAATCACGATGGTTCCAGAGAATGGAGTAGAGAGGAACAGGAGCTGAATGTTTAATGATTATACATAGAAGGTGAAAATTGCTCTAGATGGGTAGAATGAAGAGAGAACTGTACCCTAAACAATGGTTATGTAGCCACACAGGATGGGACACACCTATACTCCCTGATCTTGGGAAACTCAAGAAGGATTTCTAGCCATCCTAGATGCATGGAAAGATCTATCATAAAAACTAATGTGGAGGGGCTGGGAGTTTGGCATAGTTGTAGAGTGCTTGTATGAAGACGAAGGTTTAATTCCGCAGTACCACATACACAGAAAAAACCAGAAGTGCTGTGGCTCAAGTAGAAGATCACTAGGCTTGAGGAAAGATGAAGGACAGTGCTCAGACCGAGTTCCAGCCAAAGGGCTTGTTTAAAAGAAAAACAGAAAGCTGAGCATGATGGGGTGGTGGCTCACTTCTATAATCCTAGCTACTCAGGAGGCTGAGATCTGTGGATCAAGGTTTAAAGCCATCCTGGCACAAAAAGACCTGAGACTCTTATCTCCAATTTACCTTTAGATAATGGGAAGTGGGGCTTGGCTCCAGGGTAAGGTGGTAGCCTGGAGCTGAAGAGCTCAGGGATAGTGCACAGGCTGAGTTCACGATCTATGACCCACCAAAAAAAAAAACAAAAAACAAAAAATAATGTGGAAAAATTTGGATTCTGTGAATTTTATCAGGCATATAAATGTCTTTTTTTGCTGTTGAAATAACAAATTGTTTGGAAACATTTTAAAAGTTTTACCTAGAAATGGAATTAATAACGAACACAAAATATGCAAAAGATACAAATTATCACAATATGGGTATCCTGCTTCTGTATCTTTTCACTGACTCCTGTTCAAATGAGTCACATATTCTGAATCATTTCTCCCTGTCGATATATGCCACACATGTTAGCTTGTACTGAATTTCTTGGGAAATCAAAAGCAAATACTAAGCAAATGTGTGTTAGATTTTGTCAACAGTGATATTTCAAATATAAATCCCTACTCATTGCATTATTTAATATCAATGCCAGAATCTAACTTACACTGGCAGAATCTTCAATCTTTTGAGAATCTTCAAAAGGGTGTGTAAATATTTAGGATCGTTATGTCTTCCTGGAGGAAAGATCCCTTTAGTAGTATGTAGTCACCTTCTTTGTCTTTTCTTACTAATTTTAGTTTGAAGTCTATTGTATCTGATATGAGGATGGCAACTCCAGCCTGTTTATGGGGGCAGTTAGCTTGATAGAGTTTATTCCAACCTCTCACTTTCAAAAGATGATTGTTTTGGGGTAAGATGTGTCTCTTGAGGACAGCAGAACGATGGCTCTTGCTTGTTGATCCAACTAGACAGCCTATGCCGTTTAATTGGAGAGTTAAGTCCATTGATATTGAGAGTTAGGATTGAGAGATATTTTTTAGTTCCTACCATTTTTAAAAGCTTTTAGTAGGGCCTGTGTCTCAACAGTTCTTGTGGTCCTTAGATGGTATGCTGTTTAGGTGCCATTTCTTTCCCTATATTGCATTTATTTTGGTTTTCTATGTATAGAGCATCTTTGAGAATTCTCTGTAGTGTTGGTTTTGTTTCGACATATTGTTGCAGCTTTTCCCTGGAATGGAATGTTTTTATTGTTCCCTCAGTTATGAATGAGAGCTTAGCTGGCTACTGTATTCTTGGTTGGTAGTTATTTGATTTAAGGGCATGACATATATGCTTCCAGTCACTTCGTACTTGCATGGTCTCTGCTGAGAAATCTGGGGTTATTCTGATTGGTTTGCCTTTATAGGTTACTGATCCCTTTTCCCTGGCTGCCCTTACGATCTTTTCTTTCGTTTCTATGGATCCAGTTCGGATCACAATGTGGCGGTGGGATGTTCTTTTCTGGTCAGGTCTGTTTCGGTTCTCGTATCTGGATGGGCCTGCCCTTCTGGATATTTGGGAAATTCTCTGAGATGATTCCCTGAAGTATATTTCCAATACCATTGACCTCTTTCTCCACGCCCTCCTCAATACCAACTAGCCTTAAATTAGGCTTCCTAATTGTATCTTGGACCTCCTGAAGCGCTCTCTCATATTTCCTAGATTTGGGTTGACTCATTTTCTGTTCTTTCTCTATAATACCTAAATTATCTTCAGCCCCGGAAATTCTCTCCTCTGCCTTGTCTAACATGCTATCAAAACTATCTACTTTATTTTTCATCTCCCTTGCTTCTAATTGCTCACTTTTGATGCCTTGCATCTCTTGTTTTAGATCATGTATGGATTTCTTTATCTCCTTGATTTCCTTTTGAGTGCTTAGATCAGTAGCTTTATTTTCTTTGGACATTTGCTGGAGTTTGGTCACGTTTTCATTTGTGGATTCTATGAATTCATCCATCTTTCTTTGAAAAACCTTTATTATGGCCTCCTTTATGGCTTCTTCTTTTTCACTTATCACCTTGCTTATGCTTTCCTCTTGTTCAGGTATGGCTTCCTCCATTATCTCTTTCACATTTTCCATTAGTGATGTTTATCAATTGCATTTGTGTAGCACTTAGAAGACTCTCCTCTAGGTGTGCCAGTGACTGTTCCATTGTCTGTTTACATCGGGTGGGGGATGTTGTTTCTTGATTTGACATTTTTCTTGAGTTTCTTGTTCTGCCCATTTGAAAATGGGAGCAAGATTACTACTAAATACGATTATAGTTTTTCAGATATAACCAACTTAGACCTCTATTCCTGGCAGACACTAGATGTTCACAAGGTTTTATTGGTATTATCACTCTTTCTTTTTGTGCACTTACAGACCATTCTAATACAACCACTGATAAATTATTTATACCCAAAACAATAAGCCTCTCAATCCAATCTCTATAGTCTTTAGGTCCCTCTGAGCCTAGAGAATAATTAACCACCTACATATACAATATTGCTCAACAGCCATAATGTGTAGATCCGTGCAGTATAAGGGTTGAAAGACGAGCAGAGGTCCAGAGGTAGAAAAAAAGGATGAGAGAGGTCAGGGGAGGTACAAGAGGATTAACGTAGGAGTGTAAGAATATTGTAGTAATGAAGAAAAGGTATAGCATAAGGATAACTGACCTAAGTTGGTAATTAGGTAGCATATTTGAGTACAAAGTTTGGAAAGTATTAGAATAAAACTTATGTGTTGCTGCACGACTAGCTCTTAGCCCAACCAGTGGCCTCACAGTGGACAATGGGATGGATCTGTTTTTCTTGTCTACATTGAGGGAAAGGGGTATTTCACAAGATGCAGAAGCGAAGATTTCAGAAGCCAATGCTGTGAGGGAATTAGCTCGTAAAAAGCATTTTTATTTTCTTTTATCTTTCTGCCAGTCTTGGGGCTTGAATTCAGGGCCTGAGCACTGTCCGCGGGTTTTCTCATGTCTAGCCCTCTGCCACTTGAGCCACAGTGCCATATCTAGATTTTCTATCTATGTGATACTGAGCAATCAAACCCAGATCTTCATGGATGCTAGGCATGCACTCTACCACTATGCCAAACTCTCAACCCTGACATAGTAATTATAAAGTCATCATCATCATATCAAAATATCCTTTCTCCTACCAAGAATGAACACTTATCTATGTGTGTAATGCTTTTTTTAAATTTAACTAATTCTTCTGTGTTTTTCACTCTTGCATTTTTTACACATGACAGCAAAGCTAATCATCAGGAAAAAATTGATTAGGATACAGAAACCTAATAATATCCTAGTAGATTGACGTCAAAAATATGTGCAAGATGCCCTGTGTGTTTGACCTAGTGGTAGAGTCCTTGGCTACCACGCAAAAAGACTCAGGTTTGATTCCTCATTACCACATACATAGAAAATGCTGCAAGTGGAGCTGTGGCTCGGTGGGACAGCTAAAGCTTAAAGAAAGCCCAAGAACAATGTTCACACTCTGAGGTCAAGTCCCAAGACTAGAAAAAACAAAAAATATTCGACAAGGGGCAAAATGCAGGCAGAGAAGGCACTGTGAAGCAAATGTTTTGTAAAGGATGAGGGCAATATTGACCCTTAAGTTTGGGTCTTACCTAAGAAAGGCTCCTTGAGCCTGAGACCAGACTGGTAGTTGGGCCTAGTGGAAGACATTGGGATTGGACAAATAAGGTATGCTGTTTACTACATCCACATGTATATTGTGAGATTGGAGGAGAGATTCAGCCTCCAGTATGTCTTTGTGAGGTCTTCTGTGAGCAAGGATCTTTGGTCATTGGGCCCTGAAAGGTGACCCTGCCTCCCTCACAATGGAACAGAATATGGATCCCTGGTAACCAAGCAACTGTAACTAACAGCCAACTCAAGCCAGCTCACTTGGCCTGTGGCTCAGGAGGAAGAAAGGTGTTGCTGTGCTGTTGCCAAAGGTCAGGAAACTCGAGTCTCAGGCATGGAAGTTGTGGATGTCTTACTGGAAGATGTACATGCTAGATCATTGCCAAGCCACAAATCCAGTATAACAGGCCTTTCTCTAAGAAGAAGGCCAGGAAAATCCAGGGCAACAAGATGAGGTATATTTCTAAGAAGAAATGTATTTGACCCCATCATCCTCCCCACACACTACAACTTTCTTTTTTTTTTCATTTTTTTATTGTAATTAGTAAAAGGGTTACATGATATTTGCCAGATAGAAGGTGCATTAATTCACATACATTGATACCCTTTCACATGTCTTGGTACCCATTTCCCTCCAACCCCACACCCCCCACCTGTCTTGGTTTTCCCCCCTTCCCTATCAAATTTCAAATATCCAAATACAAATAAATTCAATATATCAGATAACAAAGTGAGATACTGTACCAGTATGGGATAACCAAGGGACAGCAAAGGACATGAGAGACAACATAGTACATTAAGGACAACAATCATTCATTATGTGGCTTTTCTTTCAATACCCTGGAGGTCCTTTCAATTAGCTTCACATTATATGGCCTTATATATGGCCTTTTGCTATATGGCAAATCTCTGCTAGTAGAGCCCAAGGTTTCTACTGATTATGACGAATGAGGGAAACCACTGAGCCTAAGTTCCTTTGAGTCTGACTTACTTCACTTAATATGATTTGTTCTATTCTTTCCATTTCCTAACAAATGGGGCGATGTCATTCTTTCTGACAGCAGCATAGAATTCCATTGTGTACAAATACCACAACTTGTTGATCCACTCATCAACTGAGGGACATCTGTTGGTTCCATATCTTTGCTATGGTGAATAGTGCTGCAGTGATCATTATTGTGCTAGTGGGATTAGTATGCCCTTGTTTCTGGATTGTTGGGTAAATGCCAAGTAGTGGAATTGCTAGGTCATAGGGGAGTTCTATGTTTAGCCTTTTGAGGCACTGCCACACTGCTTTCCATAGTGGTTGAACGAGTTTGCACTCCCACCAACAGTGTAGTAGTGATCCCTCCTGGCCACATCCCCTCCAGCATCTGTTGTCATTCGTTTTCCTGATCCTGGCCATTGTAACTGGAGTGAGGTGGAATCTTAGAGTTGTTTTGATTTGCATTTCTTTTATGACCAGAAATCTTGAGCATTTCTTCATGTGTCTATAGGCCATTTTTGTTTCTTCTTCAGAGAAGACTCTCTTTAAGTCTTTGGCCCATTTTTTAAAGGGGTGGGTGTAGGAAGGGTTAGGCTGGACACCCAGTCCAAGAGGAGCTAAAACTGGAGTCGAGGGGTGTGCAAGGAGTGGGTGTGAGGGTTGTGGGCAGTCACAGTCATGGCAGAGGTGGCTCTGTCTGTGGGGTGAGTGCCTCCCTGCAGGCACAGCACTGGAGATATCAGAGATCCACATGAAAAGGAAAAGCTGGAAATGGCACTATGGTTCACATGGTAGAACATCAACCTTGAGCAAAAGAGCTCAGGGACAGTACCCAGGACCTGAGTTCAAGCCTCATGACAGTAAAAGAAAAAGAACCACGACTATGATAGGGAACCTGGTACTCTCTTGGTCTAATCAGACACAAGAAGAGGCCGGGATAGGCTGTGGAAAAACACAGAGAACATCTTCCCCCAGCTCATCCTGTCCTGCATGCAGGGACAGCCATGTAACTAGGGCTACGGTGAGATCATCTTCACCCTTGTGCTGCCATCTGAATTGTAGGCCTATGTCCTGGCATGGGGTTTCCTGATGGCTGAGCAGGTGCCCTAACCCTAGATGGAGAGCAGCCACTGACTGTGGTAGCTAAGGAGAGATCTGTTCCATAGCTATCAGGCCACCCAGCATGGGAGCCATAACCACCCCTCACCCAGGTAGAGGCCAATGGTTCTCCAGGTGCTACTAACATTGCCCCACCCCTAGCTCTGGGTACACGTGACATTCCCTCCACAAGGAGCAGGACAAAGTGAGGGATCAGGAAGCTGCCTATGGGCTTCAGATGATGGCCAGGCTGGCACTACAGATGGCCTCACTCTGTCACCACCTTCCCCTGCATCCATCTTTCCTCCATCATGCCTCTCTACCTCCCACCCATTAACCTTGGAAACCAATGAACTGGGCTCTCATCATTCCTCTCATCTCTTCACCCACCTTGCCATGCGTCCATCCCTCTGTCACTTCCACCCCACACACATCCCACCACCAGCCACCCTGTAGCTTATGAGGATCCCAGAGGAAGCTCTTGGTGAAGGGCTTGTGACCACAAAACAGTTACTATCACCCGCTCCGGCCTGATCCACCACAGAATAAGAACAGCCAAGCAGGCACACACTGCAGCAGAGTTGCTCTGCTGCCACCCTGATTTCTTCATGGCCAGGACTTGGCTGTCCTCAGCCTCTCAGCTCAGTAACCAGAACATGGTGCTTTCACAGAGCCATGGCTTCCAGTCTCCATGGACACAATGACATCAAGGTGATGCCAACTTCCCCATCTCTATATACTTCTAACTATGGGATGGGAGCTGAGGTTCTCTTCTGTGACTCCATCCGCTAAGAGGCTCATGCAGATTTCTATCCTTTGCTCATCATGGTGACTCTTTGGTTAACAAGTCACTGCTGGGCTTCCAGTTCACCACATATAGAACCCATACTCCAACACTTTTCTTAGAAGGACTGATGACTTTTAAATATTCTCTAGTTTTAAATTTCTAGTTTCTTCTCTCTTTCATTTATATATTTCCCTTCCTCACATACTTCCCTTTTTTTACCTTCCTTCTTTCATTCCTGGCCTTGAACTCAAGACCTGGAGCTTTTTCTTAGCTTTTCTTTGCTCAAGGTAACACTCTAGCTCTTGAGCCACAGCTCTACTTCAATCTTTGTTCTTCCTCTAAACTGGGAGGAAGAGTCTCATGCATTTTTCCCGTTGCTGGGTTGGTTTTAAACCACAATACTAAGATCAGGATCCTGAATATGCCTCAGATTACAGGTATTATCTAATCAAAACAAATTCCTGATTTCTTTTTTAGACATAATTAGTTCTTTCAGGTGAGCCACCAGCCACTTATGCAAGAGCATTGCAGCATCCCAGCATTCATCTTGTCTCCAGTCTTATTCCATCCATCTCGCAATGGCCATCTAAAACACCCTGCTGCATGCCTGAAGTCGCAAGGAACGTTCTCAACGCCATGAGAAGCCCCCTTAAGCTCTGCCTCAGATATGCCCAGCCCCCATCCCACTTCCACATGAGCATTTGTTTAGGAGAAATTTCCTGAGTACATCATCATCTTTTCCTCACCATTCAAATTTCATCTTTGGAGTCATTTCTCCCAGACAAAGAGGAACATGATCCGTGGTTTGATAGCAGCTCCAGCTTCATAGTCCCAGCCACCAACACCCCCCCATTACCCTGCCAGACACCTGAATTCAAGAACAATGTTTTCACTACCCCTGACTCTTATCAAATGTTTTAACTTATACAGTGCATTAAAATAATTTTACTAAATGGAATAAACACATGGCATCAAGCTTCAGAATCTTTGCACCTGAACTTTTAGTGAATAACAGATACACCAGCATTTCTGTAGCCAACAGAAATCTTAGCTTTGAGATTTCAGCATTCCTGGTATCCAAGTTTGGATGTGCTAACACTGCCCTTAATGGGGCACTTCAATCACACAATCCCACAACAATCAATGTCATTTGACATTCACTGGTAGGTGGTGCTAGGAAAAAGACTGATGTGCCAACTCCATGCTGGCTTGACCTATGCCATCTTCAAACCTGGAGCAAGTGGGGCTCCTCTCTCCATGACACCTTTTGTGTACTACTCCAGGAGGACCTTTACCTTGAGACAAAATTATGAAGACTATCTCTAGCAGCAAAGATTCTAGTGAGATGTGCCTACATGGATAAAGCTAAAATCTCACTGAAGTGAAGTTGTTGGCAGTGCTGGAGCCTGAACTCAGGGCCTGGGCACTAAGCATTTGTACTCAAGACTAGCCCTTTACCACTTGAGCCCAAACTCCATTCCCAGCTGTTTTTATTTTTGGTAGTAAGAATCTATCAGACTTTCCTGTTCTAGGTGACTTGGAACTTCCATACTCAGATCTCAGCCTCCTGACCAGCCTGGATTAAAAGTGTGGATCAGCCATGCCCCACATGAGGTCTTCTGCCAGCACATTTTTTCCCAAAAATTGGAAGAGGAAGATGAGGGAGGGTTGGGCTCATCCTGCCCTGCATATGAAGGAGAGGATCAGCGCCTGAACTTCATTCCCTGTTTTAGGCTGCTGGAGGAAAAGGAAGCAAATAGGCACAGGCTGGCAGCAGATGCCACAGAACAACTTGTGACCAAGACTCCCAGAGCAGACCTCAGAATCGATGACAGAGTTGGATCTACCCAGTAACAGAGGCAGTGGTGACACCTGAATCTGCGCGTTTGAGCCTTTGCTGCTAGTAAACAGGGCCACCTATGTCTCAATGAGAAAGGTGAGATTTTGGTGGAGAATGTGAGATTAAACATTATGTATCATGCAAGAAGACAGACTATAAGGGGTCTTTTATTATTCCAAGTGAAATTTTGGATTTCCTCTTCTGTTTCTTTAAAGAATGACATTGGGATATTGATGAATATTGCACTGAATTTGTAGATAGTCCTTATCAAGATTGCCATTTTTACAATATTACTTCTTCCAAAGCAGGAGCATAGGTTTTTGCATTTCCTCAGTTCTGCGTTAATTTCCTTCTCCAGGGTTTATAGTTCCATCAAAAAGGTGCTTTACATTCTAAGTTAATTCCTAGGTATTTTATTTTCTTTGATAGCTGTTGGGGACTGACTGTGGGGTCAGTGACCTTGGACCTGCACAATTGAGTACACAAGGAAGTAAGCTCTTATCATGATTTTGGTCTGTGTCAATAGCTTCTCATTTAACCTGTTTGGGACTTGATAGCTTCTCATTCAACCTATTTCAGACTTGATACTGTTTGTAGGAATGTAGCCCCTGGCAGTTCCCTAGTTTAAAGAAGTGTATTTAAGATTGAGAACAGGAAATAAACTGGGCTACCGTCTTGGGCTACAGGCTTCTTAAGCTGTGGCTCCTGATTTGGGCTGTAGCCCTCCTGAAACCCATCTGTTTGTCTCTCTTCTATTTTTTCCTAGTCCTTGCCCCCTATTTCAGGAATCCCAATCTGCAAACCCTGGTTTGCTGCCGGTTAGCCCCGGCAGATAGCAAAATGAGTTGCTATCCTGATTCTTGCCTCATTCCTCTCATTTGTTGGCATATTATAGGAAGGCAGTTGACATTGAGGGATAATTTTATACCCTGCTACCTTAATAAGTTTTATATCAGCTCAAGCAGCTTCGGAGTAGAGTCTATAGGGTTCTTTAAATACAGAATCATGTCATCTGTAAGGAGGGAAAGTTTCAGTTCCTCTTTCCCTTTTCCTCCTCACTCCAGTTAGAACGGCCAAGATCCAGAAGTCTAATAAAGTATGCTGGAGGGGATGTGGCCAGGAGGGATCACTACTACACTGCTGGTGGGATTGCAAACTCGTTCAACCACTATGGAAAGCACTATGGCAGTATCCCAAAAAGACGAAACATAGAGCTCCCCTGTGATCCAGCAATTTCACTACTTGCCAGTCGTCCAGATAGGACATACGAAATTCACTAGAACAATAACATTTATCACAGCACTATTTACTATAGCAAAGGTATGGAACCAACCCAGATGCCCGTCTGTTGATGAGTAGATCAAATATGGTATTTTTACACAATGGAATTCTGTGCTTCTGTCAGAAAGAATGACATAGACGAATTTCTAAGGAAATAGAAAGACTGTAAAGTTTAGAAATTAGTTTCTTTCTCCTTCTCTCTCTCCTTCTCTATCTCTGTAAAATTTAGAAGTTCCTGTTTCTCTCTCTTTCTCTCTCTTCTCTCTCTCTCTCTCTCTCTCTCTCTCTCTCTCTCTCTCTCTCTCTCTCTCTCTCTCTCTCTCTCTCTCTCTCTCTCTCCAATCCTTAGGCTTGAACTCAGGGCCTGAGCTACTTTTGCTCAAGGTTAGCACTCTACCATTTGAACCACAGTGCTGCTTCTGGCTTGCTCTTTTCACGTAGTATTGAGGAATCTAACCCAGGCCTTCATCCGTGATAGGTTAGCACTCTACCACTAAGCCACACAGTCAGCTTTTAGAGGTTTCTGACAAAGGTTTTCCTACATGCTATTATTTCTTCTGTGAGTGCTCTTAATGCTTGCTGAAGGTTAACTTTGTTTAGAAGACTTACCCTAATGCTCCCATATACAGAGATTCTATATATAGCTAAATGTTTTTCATTACTCAGAATTTCTCTATTGTGTATGTTCTGAAATGTACTGAAGACTGACTTCTGATTAAAAGTCATTGCACATTTGTTCTATTCATTAGTTGTCTTTTCTTCTATGGGAATCAGGTTTGTGATGAACACAGAAGTATGCCTTCCAGGTCAAACACTTTCCACATTTGTAATATTCATAAGGTTTTTCTCTCCTATGTGCATTTTATACTTAGTCATGCGTTCATGATGGATTTTTCATATTCTTATATTCATACGATTTTTATCCTGTGTCTGTGTGGTATCATGCAAACTCAACTATGAGTTCTTCAAAAAAATTTCCCTTTCATTTTATTCATAGGATTCTATCCTGTGGGTGTTTAGTAATAAATCTTGACTTGTGCCTTCTGGGGAAAAGACTGAACATTTGCTACATTCATTAAGGGTTTGATCTTGTGTTGGTTCTGTGACACAAGCTGAGTTTTCTTCCACAGACTAAAAAGTCTTTCCTATTTATTACATTGCTAAGGCTTCTCATCTGTGTGAACTCTCTTACGCTTCCTGAAGGGTGAATAGTGCACGAAAGACTTTCAACTTTGGTTATATTCCTAAGGTTTCTAATATGTGTGAATTCTGTTATGCCTCCTGTAATGTGACTTCCATCTGAAGGTCTTACCACATTTGATGCACTCGTACAGTTTCCTTCCTGTGTGTGTTCTCTGATGCAATTTGAGGGAAGACTTCCATTTGAAAGACATTCCACATCGGTTTACATTCATAAGGTTTTTCCCCTGTTTGAATTGTCTTATGCATGTTGAGGTTTGGCTTCAGTGTGAAGGACTTTCCACATATGTTATACTCATAAGGTGTTTCTCCTGAGTATATTCTCTGATGAACATGGAGTTTTACCTTCCATTTGAAAGACTTTCCGCATTCACTACATGCATAAGTTTTCTCTCCTGTGTGTGTTCTATTATGCCCATCAAGATATGACTTCCACTTGAAGGTCTTTCCACATTTGTTGCACACATAAGGTTTCTCTCCTGTGTGTGTTCTTTGATGCAATTTGAGGGAAGATTTCTGTCTGAAAGACTTTACACATTGGTTACATTCATAAGGTTTCACTCCTGTGTGTATTCTCTGATGAACATGAAGTTTTCCCTTCCCTTGGAAAGACTTTTCACATTCATTACACTTATAAGATTTCTCTCCTGTGTGTGTTATTTGATGAACTCGAAGGTGTATCTTCTGGGTGAAAGACTTTTCACATTTGTTACATTCATAAGGTTTCTCTTCTGTGTGCCTTCTCTGGTGCAAAGTGAGGTATGATTTCAGTCTAAAAGTCTTACGAAATTTATCCCATTCATAAGATTTCTCTTCTGTGTGAGATCTCTGATGTTTGCCGAGAGCTGAATTCTGGGCAGAAATTTTATTACGTTCCTCATATTCATAAGGTTTGTCTTCTCTTGGAGATCGAGGTTGGAGCGTCAGGTCTGACTTCTCAGAAATTAATTTTCACACTTGATGTACGCATCACATATCTCAGGATATTTGCTCTGAGGTATTGTAAGGCGTATTTCATTACTGAAAGATTTCTCACATTCACTACATGTATGAGGAGTCTCTCCTGTGTACATTTTCGGGTGTGTATTGATGGTCGGTGTTAAGTACAATATTTTTCATCACACAGTACATTTAGCAGTTTTCCTCCCTCCCTGAAGAATTTCTTGGGCAGGGAGGACAGAATTATGATACTGCAGATCTTTTGGACTGTCACAATCATGAATAAAATGCTCTGAATATCCGATGGATTTTTTAAGAACAGGAGACATACGAGATCTATATGCAGCATGCATCTCATCAGGCTTAGGAGACAGAAGCATGTTCTGACACTTAGTGAACTCCTCAGTCCTCACCCCTAAGTTGTTACCGTTATTACTAATCAGCTCTGGATTATGTGTAGAGCTCAAATTTAAAGTTGTTGCTAATCTCACGTTTTCCTCCACTTCGATACTACTTGCAACTGCTACTTCACAAAGACATTCATGTGGACTTTCATGGCAGGTCTTGAACACATTTTCCATTACCTGGACATCTAAAATGAGTCATAGAAAAAAAGACACAAACATACATGAGATACAAATATTCCTTACTGTAAAGGTAATGACTTTACTTTCCCATCCTAAGTGTTAGATATTTAAAATATAAAAGTGGAAATTGATTTGTGAGAAATTTCTCCCTAACATATTAAGAAAATGATATTTTACAATGACCAATAAGGTTTTTCTGTGTTTTAGTTCTCTTTTTATATCACAGGAAATATTTATTGAAATTACCCAACTATGTATTGCTACAGTTTTAAGCTGAGTACTACCTATAGTATACCTGCAGCTGTTTTTTTTTCAAATACTGTTTTGTTTATACATTGAGGAATAGCTGCCTTTCTTTTATTTTTGAGAAATAATCTAAATATTGTGCTGTTTTGCATCTTTTTAAAACTTTCTTTTCTTTTCTTTTTTTTTTGTAGTTCATAGGCATCGGCCCTGTCCCTGAACGCTTCAGCAGAAGACTATAACCCCTATCCTTGAGCTACAGCCCCACTTCTGTTTTCTAGAGTTAACTACAGATAAGAGTCTCAGGTCCTGAGTAGCAGATAGGATTACCTTACCCAGTTTCAATGCTGTGTGCTTATTAACCATTAAGTGAGGAACACGAATTTTTTCTAGATTCAGCGGCCACAAGTTTGGTTTATATGTCTGTTTGCCTTTGATCCAAGCAAGAACGATTCTTGAGAGTAATGTCTTACACCTATATCCCTTCAGTTACAACTTCTCACTAAAGTCTCAATTTAGGTATTTGTGGGAATTTTGAAATTTGTTTCTTTCCATTTGAAGTCTTATAAAAATTCCTTTTCTGGAAGACCAGAAAATCTCCAGCTCATTGTCTAGTTAATTTTCTTATGTTGATTGAAACTTTGTTGTTTTTTTTCCTTCCATTCCTCGGTTTGAACTTAGGACCTAACCACTGTCCTTGGTTTTTCTCAAGACTAGAACCCTACCAATGAAGTCATTACTTCTGGCTTTTTCTATGTATGTGGTAATAAGGAATCAAACCTGTGTCTTTGTGCATGCTAGGCAAGCACTCTACCACTAGGCTCAATTTCTGGTGGAAAGGTCTGGTTCTGAATACCAGTCTCTTCCTACCAGCAAAAAGATATTATCCTTATCAGAGAATAATGCCCTGACTCATTCCTTGTTTGCTCAATCATTTATAGTCTTAGTTTTAAAGAAATGAAATATCATTCTATCTTTCTTCTTTTTCTATTTCTTTCTGCCTTTCCTTCCTTCCCTCTTTCTTCCCTCTTTCTTCTTTCTTTCTTTCTTTCTTTCTTTCTTTCTTTCTTTCTTTCTTTCTTTCTTTCTTTCTTGTTTTGCAGTCATGGGACTTGAATTCTAGACCTGGCTGTTCTTCCTGAGCTCTTCAGCTCAAGGCTACTGCCCTATGTCTTTAGCCTCAACCCCACTTCTCATTTTCTATTGGTTCATTGGAGAGAAGAGTCTAAGGTGTTTTGTGATAGGTCAGTCTTTGAACCTTGATCCGCAGATCTCAGCCTCCTAAGTACCTAGGATTACAGGCATGAGCCACGGGCTCATGGCTTTCTCATTTTATTTTGTTTCACAGTGATTTCTACAGAGAAATCTAACTTTAACTCTACTGCCACATAGAATTCATTATATCACCCTATGATTCTTGGTGCCGGGGGTTTGGGCTAGCATGCTCAAAGACCTGGTTCAGTTCCTTGGTACTACATACAAAGAAAAAGCCAGAAGTGGTGCTATGACTCAAGAAGTAGAGAGCTAGCCTTGAGAAAACCCAAGGACCATGCTCAGGCCCTGAGACCAAGCATAGGATTGGGAAAAGAAAATGATTCCTGATTCATTCACAAAGAATTCCATAGGTTCCACACAGGATTTTGGGTAACTAAGAATATTATTGCTCAGTACATCACAACATGAACTTACCAATGGGGCTCAGGCTCCAACATCAATATGAAGATGCATTCACTCACCTGTGATATTCTTGTCAGAGGAATTTCCTATCCAGAGTTCTGCACAGTGCTCTAGCTTGTCAATTAATACAGGTTTGGGAACACAGGGCCCTGTAAATTAGAAACAGTAGAGAATTATTGCTTATGCTGTGTCATCATTGCTTTAAGTTCGCAGACATCCTACTCACAAATTATCTATTAAATCTTTTTTCTCATTTTTCACTGGCTCCATGGTTGACTTTTCCCCAGCTCTGGATTCATTTTGTACGGCATAAACTTAGCTGTCTTGCTCAAGGCTAGAAAAATACCAGTTTGAGTCCCAGCTCCACTTACATGCATAGGTCTTCATGCATGCTAGGCAAGCACTCAACCACAAAGTCCAACTCTTGACACTCCACTAACATTTTTGAGGGGTTACTTGGAGTTATAGAGTTTCATGGCAATTTTTATGCCATTGCTGGCTTCAAATTAGAATTCTTAGATTTCTTCCTCCTGAATATTTTAAGATTACAGGCATGAAACATTGCACCTAGTGCCAGGTTTCCATTATAAACTCACTGTTTAGTGATTTGTAGATCCTATTTCCAATAATGATATATATTCTATTCTGGATTGTTTATCCAATTACAATTATGGTGTAAGTTTGGAATGTCATCTCCATTAGAGGAAACACAATTTACAACTGTTGTCAAAGTATCCTGAAGGTATCCTGAAGAAAGAGTACAAAATTACCTTAGGTTTTTTTTAGAAAGTAATGATACTTCTCAGGGCCTGGAATCTTTCATTTAAATAGTATTGAAAGTTTGATAAACATTTACGTATCTGCAAAACCACAAGGCACTTGGCCTTGCAAGTGAATTTGACTTTTTCTCACCTAAGGACACCAGGTTGCTGTAGGTCTCCAGCATTACATCTCTGTACAGGGTCCTCTGAGCATTGTCCAGATGCTGCCACTCCTCCCAGCTGAAATCCACAGCTACATCATCAAATGACACCAGCTTCTGGAATGGCACAATTTCATCAAGTAATTAGCACTGATTTATAAACACACCATGTCTGGAATTGTATTCTTTTTTTGTTGGAATTTTATTCCTTTACTTAAATGTTTAGACTTACATGAAATATTGACCTGAAAAGCTTAGGGATGGTGTCTAGGCCCAGAGTTCAAGTCCCAAGACCCACAAAAAAATAAAAAGGCAAGCCAGGTGTTGGTGGCTCACGCCTGTCATCCTAGCTACTCAGGAGACTGAGATCTGAGGACCATGGTTCAAAGCCAGCCTGGCAGAAAATTCCATGAGACTCCTTTCCAATTACCCACCATAAAAGGTTTAATGGCTTGTGGCATATCATGGTAGAGCAATTGTGGTATCGACAAAAATAAGTCGGGGGAGTAGATTTAGGTTATAAATGGAATTATTCCATTGAAAAGGAACTACATTATATGATGACATATGCTGGTACTGTGAGAATATTGCAAAATCTTAGGGTATGAAGTAATAATACTGTGAAGTACACCCAGAATGTTAATGTTCTATGTCTGGCATAATAATCACTTGGGGAAGAAACTTTTTTTCTTTTTTTTGGCTGGGGGATTTGTAAGGCTTGAACCCTGGGCCTGGGCACTGTTCCTGAGCTCTTCAACTCAAGGCTATCACCCTACCTATGAAGCCACAGTGCCATTTCCCATATTCTAGTGGTTAACTGTAGATGAGAGTCTCATAGACTTTCTAATGCCCAGGCTGGATTTGAACCAAATCTTTAGATATCAGCCTGATATCTGACTAGCTAGGATTACAGGTAGAAGTCACTGCACCTGGCAAGAAATTTATTTCTTGCTGTTTTATACTACAAATTTACTGTATGTTTTACTTTTTCAAAAAGACTGAGGATGACCTTTGTTCTGTATATAATGGGAAGAGGGGTAGTGAGCTGTGAGCAGAAGAACTGAGGGGCAATACTCAGGGTAGGACAATAGCCTTGAACTAAAGAGCTCACGGCCCAAGGTCCAAGCCCCATGACTTTCCCCACTACCCCACAAAAAAGGGAAAAAAAATTGGAGATTGGAGAGGATTTTCTAAAAAGAATATATAGAAATAGTAGTTCAAAATGTAGAAAGAAGTTCAATATTAACAGTCATGAGAAAAATTGAAATTACAATGAAATCATTACTTTAAACATGTTAATATAAATATAGTTTTAAACGAAAAGATCCACATACACACACACACACACACACACACGCATACAAAAAAAGAACTTTCAAAGTCTATTACTGGGAAGGTAGTGAGAAGAAGTAGAACTTTGGAATAGTTCTGCAAGGAATATAAAACAATCAAAAATTGCGTGGAGAGTGCTAAAAAAGTACTAAATATAGAATTACATAGAAATATGGTCCAACACTTCTTTTTCTAGATTTGTACCTAACGGAAGAGAAAGCAGAGACGAAGGTTCAATTCCGCAGTACCACATACACAGAAAAAAACGGAAGTAGTGCTGTGGCTCAAGTAGAAGATCACTAGGCTTGAGGAAAGCTGAAGGACAGTGCTTAGACCGAGTTCCAGCCAAAGGGCTTGTTTAAAAAAAAACAGAAAGCTGAGCATGATGGGGTGGTGGCTCACTTCTATAATCCTAGCTACTCAGGAGGCTGAGATCTGTGGATCAAGGTTTAAAGCCCTCCTGGCACAAAAAGACCTGAGACTCTTATCTCCAATTTACCTTTAGAAAATGGGAAGTGGGGCTGGGCTCCAGGGTAAGGTGGTAGCCTGGAGCTGAAGACCTCAGGGATAGTGCCCAGGCTGAGTTCAAGATCTATGACCCACCAAAAAAAAACAAAAACAAAAAAAGAAACAAAAAAATAATATGGAAAAATTTGGATTCTGTGAATTTTATCAGGCATATAAATGTCTTTTTTTGCTGTTGAAATAACAAATTGTTTGGAAACATTTTAAAAGTTTTTACCTAGAAATGTACACTACAAATGGAATTAATAACAAACACAAAATATGCAAAAGATACAAATTATCACAATATGGGTATCCTGCTTCTGTATCTTTTCACTGACTCCTGTTCAAATGAGTCACATATTCTGAATCATTTCTCCCTGTCGATATATGCCACACATGTTAGCTTGTACTGAATTTCTTGGGAAATCAAAAGCAAATACTAAGCAAATGTGTGTTAGATTTTGTCAACAGTGATATTTCAAATATAAATCCCTACTCATTGCATTATTTAATATCAATGCCAGAATCTAACTTACACTGGCAGAATCTTCAATCTTTTGAGAATCTTCAAAAGGGTGTGTAAATATTTAGGATCGTTATGTCTTCCTGGAGGAAAGATCCCTTTAGTAGTATGTAGTCACCTTCTTTGTCTTTTCTTACTAATTTTAGT
This sequence comes from Megascapheus bottae, assembly GCF_031878675.1. Lineage (NCBI taxonomy): Eukaryota > Metazoa > Chordata > Mammalia > Rodentia > Geomyidae > Megascapheus > Megascapheus bottae. The sequence continues at coordinate 114,380 of NW_028327478.1, forward strand.
TTGAAGTCTATTGTATCTGATATGAGGATGGCAACTCCAGCCTGTTTATGGGGGCAGTTAGCTTGATAGAGTTTATTCCAACCTCTCACTTTCAAAAGATGATTGTTTTGGGGTAAGATGTGTCTCTTGAGGACAGCAGAACGATGGCTCTTGCTTGTTGATCCAACTAGACAGCCTATGCCGTTTAATTGGAGAGTTAAGTCCATTGATATTGAGAGTTAGGATTGAGAGATATTTATTAGTTCCTACCATTTTTAAAAGCTTTTAGTAGGGCCTGTGTCTCAACAGTTCTTGTGGTCCTTAGATGGTATGCTGTTTAGGTGCCATTTCTTTCCCTATATTGCATTTATTTTGGTTTTCTATGTATAGAGCATCTTTGAGAATTCTCTGTAGTGTTGGTTTTGTTTTGACATATTGTTGCAGCTTTTCCCTGGAATGGAATGTTTTTATTGTTCCCTCAGTTATGAATGAGAGCTTAGCTGTCTACAGTATTCTTGGTTGGTAGTTATTTGATTTAAGGGCATGACATATATGCTTCCAGTCACTTCGTGCTTGCTTTGTCTCTGCTGAGAAATCTGGGGTTATTTTGATTGGTTTGCCTTTATAGGTTACTGATCCCTTTTCCCTGGCTGCCTTTAGGTTCTTTTCTTTCGTTTCTATTGACCCAGTTCGGATCACAATGTGGCGGTGGGATGTTCTTTTCGGATCAGGTCGGCTTCGGGTTCTAAAAGCTTCTCGTATCTGGATGGGCCTGCCCTTCTGGATATTTGGGAAATTCTCTGAGATGATTCCCTGAAGTATATTTCCAGTACCATTGACCTCTTTCTCTATGCCCTCCTCAATACCAACTAGCGTTAAATTAGGATTCCTAATTGCATCTTAGACCTCCTGAAGCGCTCTCTCATATTTCCTAGATTTGGATTGACTCATTTTCTGTTCTTTCTCTATAATAACTAAATTATCTTCAGCCCCGGAAATTCTCTCCTCTGCATTTTTTAACCTGCTATCAAAGCTATCTACTTTATTTTTCATCACCCTTGCTTCTAATTGCTCATTTTGATGCCTTGCATCTCTTGTTTTAGATCATGTATGGATTTCTTTATCTCCTTGATTTTCTTTTGAGTCGTTAGCTCAGTAGTTTTATTTTCTTTGGACATTTGCTGGAGTTTGGTCACGTTTTTATTTGTGGATTCTATGAATTCATCTATCTTTCTTTGAAAAACCTTTATTAAGGCCTCCTTTATGGCTTCTTCTTTTTCACTTATCACATTGTTTTTGATTTCCTCTTGTTCAGCCATGGCTTCCTGCATTATTTCTTTCTTTATATTTTCACATTTTTTTAATGATGTTTATCAATTGCATTTGTGTAGCACTTGGAAGACTCTCCTCTAGGTTTGCCAGTGACTGTTCCATTGTCTGTTTACATTGGGTGGGGGATGTTGTTTCTTGATTTGACATTTTTCTTGAGTCTCTTGTTCTGCCCATTTGAAAATGGGAGCAAGATTACTACTAAATATGATTATAGTTTTTCAGATATAACCAACTTAGACCTCTGTAGCTGGCAGACACTAGATGTTCACAAGTTTTGATTGGAATTATCACTCTTTCTTTTTTGTGCACTTACAGACCAGTCTAATACAACCAGTGATAAGCGATTTATACCCAAAACAATAAGCCTCTCAATCCAATCTCTATTGTCTTTAAGTCCCTCTGAGCCTAGAGAATAATTAACCACCTACATATACAATATTGCTCAACAGCCATCAAGTGTAGATCCGTGCAGTATTACGGTTGAAAGATGAGCAGAGGTCCAGAGATAGAAAAAAAGAATGAGAGACGTGAGGGCAGGTACAAGAGGATTAACGTAGGAGTGTAAGAATATTGTAGTAATGAAGAAAAGGTATAGCATAAGGATAACTGACCTAAGTTGGTAAGTAGGTAGCATATTTGAGTACAAAGTTTGGAAAGTATTAGAATAAAACTTATGTGTTGCTGCACGACTAGCTCTTAGCCCAACCAGTGGCCTCACAGTGGACCATGGGATGGATCTGTTTTTCTTGTCTACGTTGAGGGAAAGGGGTATTTCACAAGATGCTTAAGCGAAGATTTCAGAAGCAAAAGCTGTGAGTGAATTAGCTCGTAAAAAGCATTTTTATTTTCTTTTATCTTTCTGCCAGTCTTGGGGCTTGAATTCAGGGCCTGAGCACTGTCCTCGGGTTTTCTCAAGTCCATCCCTCTGCCACTTGAGCCACAGTGCCACATCTAGATTTTCTATCTATGTGATACTGAGCATTCAAACCCAGATCTTCATGGATGCTCTACCACTATGCCAAACTCTCAACCCTGACATAGTAATTATAAAGTCATCATCATCATATCAAAATATCCTTTCTCCTACAAAGAATGAACACTTATCTATGTGTGTAATGCTTTTTTTTAAATTTCACTAATTGTTCTGTGTTTTTCCCTCTTGCATTTTTTACACATGACAGCAAAGCTAATCATCAGGAAAAAATTGATTAGGATACAGAAACCTAATAATATCCTAGTAGACCGACGTCAAAAATATGTGCAAGATGCCCTGTGTGTTTGACCTAGTGGTAGAGTCCTTGGCTACCACGCAAAAAGACTGAGGTTTGATTCCTCATTACCACATACATAGAAAATGCTGCAAGTGCTGCTGTGGCTCGGTGTGACAGCTAAAGCCTAAAGAAAGCCCAAAAACAATGTTCACACTCTGAGGTCAAGTCCGAAGACTAGCAAAAACAAAAAAAAACTAGACAAGGGGCAAAATGCAGGCAGAGAAGGTACTGTAAAGCAAATGTTTTGAAAAGGATCAGGGCAATATTGACCATTATGTTTGGATCTTACCTAAGAAAGGCTCCTTGAGCCTGAGACCAGACTGGTAGTTGGGCCTAGTGGAAGACATTGGGAATGGACAAATAAGGTGTGCTGTTTACTACATCCACATGTATATTGTGAGATTGGAGGAGAGATTCAGCCTGCAGTATGTCTTTAGTGAGGTCTTATGTGAGCAAGGATCTTTGGTCATTGGGCCCTGAAAGGTGACACTGCCTCCCTCACAATGGAACAGAATATGCAACCCTGATAACCAAGCCACTGTAACTAACAACCAACTCAAGCCAGCTCACTTGGCCTGTGGCTCAGGAGGAAGAAAGATGTTGCTGTGCTGTTGCCAAAGTTCAGGAAACTAGAGTCTGGCATGGAAGTTGTGGATGTCTTACTGGAAGGTGTACATGCTAGATCATTGCCAAGCCACAAATCCAGTATAACAGGCCTTTCTCTAAGAAGAAGGCCAGGAAAATCCAGGGCAATCAGATGAGGTATATTTCTAAGAAGAAATGTATTTGACCCCATCATCCTCCCCACACACAACAACTTTCTCTTTTTTTAAATTTTTTTATTGTAATTAGTAAAAGGGTTACATGATATTTGCCAGATAGAAGGTGCATTAATTCACATACATTGATACCCTTTCACATGTTTTGGTAACCATTTCCCTCCACCCCACACCCCCCACCCGTCTTGGTTTTCCCCCCTTCCCTATCAAATTTCAAATATCCAAATACAAATAAATTCAGTGTATCAGATAACAAAGTGAGATACTATACCAATATGGGAGAACCAAGAGACAGCAAAGGAGATGAGAGACGACATAGTACATTAAGGACAACAATCATTCATTATGTGGCTTTTGTTTCAATATCCTGGATGTCCTTTCAATTAGCTTCACATTATATGGCCTTATGTATGGCCTTTTGCTCTAATGCAAATCTCTGCTAGTAGAGCCCTAGTTTTCTACTGATTATCACGAATGAGGGAAACCACTGAGCCTAAGTTCCTTTGAGTCTGGCTTACTTCACTTCATATGATTTGTTCTAAGTCTTTCCATTTCCTAACAAATGGGGCGATGTCATTCTTTCTGACAGCAGCATAGAATTCCATTGTGTACAAATACCACAACTTGTTGATCCACTCATCAACTGAGGGACATCTGGGTTGGTTCCATATCTTTGCTATGGAGAATAGTGCTGCAATGAACATTGTTGTGCTAGTGGGTTTAGTATGCACTTGTTTCTGGATTGTTGGGTAAATGCAGTAGTGGAATTGCTGGATCATAGGGGAGTTCTATGTTTAGCCTTTTGAGGCACTGCCACACTGCTTTCCATAGTGGTTGAACGAGTTTGCACTCCCACCAACAGTGTAGTAGTGATCCCTCCTGGCCACATCCCCTCCAACATCTGTTGTCATTCGTTTTCCTGATCCTGGCCATTCTAACTGGATTGAGGTGGAATCTTAGAGTTGTTTTGATTTGCATTATTTATGACCAGAGATGTGGAGCATTTCTTCATGTGTCTATAGGCCATTTTTGTTTTTTCTTCAGAGAAGACTCTCTTTAAGCCTTTGGCCCAATTTTTAATGGGATGGGTGTTACTTTGGAGGTTAGTTTTGGAGTGATTCAAGTTTTTGAGTTGTTGATATATTTTAGATATGAGGCCTTTGTCCGTTGTTTGGTTGGTGAAGATCTTCTCCCACTCTGTATGCTTCCTGATTAGTTTGCTAGCTATATCCGCGGCCATACAAAAGCTCTGCAGTTTAATGCAATCTCACATATCCAGCCTTTCTCTGATTTGTTGTGATTCTTGGTCCTTATTAAGAAAGTTTCGACCTGTGCCAAGGAGGCCTAGTGTATCTCCTATTCCTTCCTGTAAACTTTTCAGTGTGTCAGCTTTTACCTCCAGGTCTTTGATCCATTTGGAGTTAATTCTAGTGCAGGTGACAAAGAAGGATCCAACTTTAGTTTCCTGCAGGTGCTTAAACAGTTCTGCCAGCACAACTTGTTGAAGAGGCTATCTTTCTTCCATTCTATTTTTTGGCTCCCTTTTCCAAGATTAGGTGGCCATAGGTCTGTGGTTTAATATCTGGGTCCACAGTTCTATTCCATTGGACCTCAGACCTGTTCTTGTGCCAGTACCAAGCTGTTTTGAGAATTATAGCTCTGTAACAGAGTCTAAAGTTTGGAATTGAAATTCCTCCAGCGCTGTTCTTTCTGCTAAGAAGTGTTTTTCTATACGGGGTCTTTTATTATTCCATATGAAATTTTGAATTGCCTCTTTTATTTCTTTAAAGAGTGACATTGGGATGTTGATGGGTATTGCATTGAATTTGTAGATAGCCCTTGGCAAGATTCTCATTTTCACAATGTTGATTCTTCCAATCCAGGAGCATGGGAGGTTTTTCCATTTCCTTAGTTCTGCTTTAATTTCCTTTTCTAGGGTTTTAAACTTTTCATCTAAACGGTCCTTTACATTCTTAGTTAAGCTAATTCCTAGGTACTTTATTTTCTTTGAGGATATTGCGAAAGGAGTTTCCTTCCTGATTATTGCCTCGTTCCTCTCACTGTTGGCGTAAAGGAAGGCAGTTGATTTGTGAGGGTTGATTTTATGGCTTGCTACCCTTCCAAAGCTTTGATTCAGCTCAAGGAGCTTAGGAGTAGAGTCTATAGGATTCTTTAAAAACAGAATCATGTCATCTGCAAAGAGGGATAGTTTTATTTCCTCTTTCCCTACTTGGATACCCTTTATGCTTGCTTCTTGCCTTATTGCACTGCCTAGGAATTCTAGTACTATGTTTAAAAAAAGTGGAGAGAGTGGGCATCCTTGTCTCGTTCCTGATTTTAGAGGGAATGGCTTTAGATTTTCACCATTAAGTATAATACTGGCGGTGGGTTTCTCATACACAGCCTTTATTACATTGAGAAATGTTCCATGGATTCCTAGTTTCTCCACATCTTTTAACATAAAGGGGTTTTGGATCTTGTCAAATGCCTTTTCCGCCTCTATTGATACAATCATGTGATTTTTGTCCTTGCTCCTGTTGGTGTGTCGAATTATATTCATTGATTTGTGTATGTTGAACCAGCTTTGCCTCCCTGTGATGAATCCAGTTTGATCATAGTGTATAATTTTTTGATGAGTTGTTGTAGACCGTTGGCCAGTATTTTGTTGAGAAGTTTTGCATAGATGTTCATCAAAGAAATGGGTCTATAGTTCTCTTTCTTTGATGAATCTCTGTCTGGTTTGGGGATGAGGGATATACTGGCTTCACAGAATGAGTTTGGTAAACAACCTTCATTTTCAATTTCGTTGAAGAGCTTGAGGAGTATTGGTGTGAGCTCTGCTTTGAAGACCTTATAGAATTCATCTGTGAATCCATCTGGCCCTGGGCTCTTTTTAAGTGGAAGTTGTCTAATTTCCATTTCTATTTCAGAGCTTGAAATAGGCCTGTTGAGTTGGGTTAGCTCTTCTTGGTTCAGTGTGGGTATGTTAATATTGTCTAGGAATTCATCCATTTCTTCTAGATTCTCAAATTTGTTGGCGTAAAGTTTTCAGAAGTATTCCCTCATGATATTCTGGATCTTGGTAATTTCTGTCATGATATTACCATTTTCATCTGCGATTTTGTTTATTTCGATATGCTCTCTTCTTTTTTTGGTAAGATTTGCTAAGGGCTTGTCAATTTTTTTAATTCTTTCAAAGAACCAACTCCTTGTTTTGTTGATTCTTTCTATAGTTTTCTTTTTATTCCAAATCATTTAATTCTGCTTTGATTATAATAATTTGCTTTCTCCTAATGGGTTTAGGGTTGGTTTGTTGCTCTTTTTCCAGGAGGTTAAGGTGAGACATTAACTAGCTGGTTTGTCATTTTTCCAACTTGCTGTTGTAGGCACTCAGCGCTATAAATTTTCCTCTGAGTACTTCCTTTGTTGTGTCCCTAAGGAGTTGATATTTGTGTGCTCCTTATTGTTAAATTTCATAAACAGTTGGATATCTGTCCTGATCTCTTCGATTACCCATTGTTTTTGATTCAACAATGTGTTGTTCAGTCTCCATGAGTTACAGGGTTTTCGTTTCAATTTGATGCCTTTATGGTCCGAGAGTCTGCATGGAATAATTTCAGTGTTTCTGAATCTGTCCAGGTTTGTTCTATGGCCTAAGATGTGGTCTATTTTGGAAAATGTTCCATGTGCTGCTGAGAAGAACGTACATTGTGTTGTTACTGGGTGGAATATTCTGCAGATGTCTGTTAGATCTAGTTGGTCTAAATAGTTGTTCAGTTCTAAGGTTTCTCTGTTGAGTTTTTGCCTTGTTGATCTGTCCATATGTGAGAGTGGTGTGTAAAACTCACCAACAATCATGTATTTTGATCTATGTATGGTTTCAGTGTAAGTAAATTTGCTTGATGAAGTTTGGAGCTCCGGGATTGGGTGTGTAAAGATTTAGGATCGTTATGTCTTCCTGGAGGAAAGATCCCTTTAGTGGTATGTAGTCACCTTCTTTGTCTTTTCTTACTAATTTTAGTTTGAAGTCTATTGTATCTGATATGAGGATGGCAACTCCAGCCTTTTTATGGGGGCAGTTAGCTTGATAGAGTTTATTCCAACCTCTCACTTTCAAAAGATGATTGTTTTTGGGTAAAATGTGTCTCTTGAAGACAGCAGAACGATGGCTCTTGCTTTTTGATCCAACTAGACAGCCTATGCCGTTTAATTGGAGAGTTAAGTCCATTGATATTGAGAGTTAGGATTGAGAGATATTTATTAGTTCCTACCATTTTTAAAAGCTTTTAGTAGGGCCTGTGTCTTGACAGTTCTTGTGGTCCTTAGATGGTATGCTGTTTAGGTGCCATTTCTTTCCCTATATTGCATTTATTTTGGTTTTCTATGTATAGAGAATCGTTGAGAATTCTCTGTAGTGTTGGTTTTGTTTCGACATATTGTTGCAGCTTTTCCCTGGAATGGAATGTTTTTATTGTTCCCTCAGTTATGAATGAGAGCTTAGCTGGCTACAGTATTCTTGGTTGGTAGTTATTTGATTTAAGGGCATGACATATATGCTTCCAGTCACTTCGTGCTTGCATGGCTCTGCTGAGAAATCTGGGGTTATTCTGATTGGTTTGCCTTTATAGGTTACTGATCCCTTTTCCCTGGCTGCCTTTACGATCTTTTCTTTCGTGTCTATTGACCCAGTTCGGATCACAATGTGGCGGTGGGATGTTCTTTTCTGGTCAGGTCTGTTTGGGGTTCTGAAAGCTTTTTGTATCTGGATGGGCCTGCCCTTCTGGATACTTGGGAAATTCTCTGAGATGATTCCCTGAAGTGTATTTCCAATACCATTGACCTCTTTCTCCACGCCCTCCTCAATACCAACTAGCCTTAAATTAGGCTTCCTAATTGTAAGTTGGACCTCCTGAAACGCTCTCTCATATTTCCTAGATTTGGATTGACTCATTTTCTGTTCTTTCTCTATAATAACTAAATTATCTTCAGCCCCGGAAATTCTCTCCTCTGCATTGTCTAACCTGCTATCAAATCTATCTACTTTATTTTTCATCTCCCTTGCTTCTAATTGCTCACTTTTGATGCCTTGCATCTCTTGTTTTAGATCATGTATGGATTTCTTTATCTCCTTGATTTCCTTTTGAGTGCTTAGCTCAGTAGCTTTATTTTCTTTGGACATTTGCTGGAGTTTGGTCACGTTTTTACTTGTGGATTCTATGAATTCAACCATCTTTCTTTGAACAGCTTTTATTATGGCCTCCTTTATGGCTTCTTCTTTTTCACTTATCACCTTGCTTATGCTTTCCTCTTGTTCAGCTATGGCTTCCTCCATTATCTCTTTCTTTATATTTTCACATTTTTCATTAGTGATGTTTATCAATTGCATTTGTGTAGCACTTGGAAGACTCTCCTCTAGGTGTGCCAGTGACTGTTCCATTGTCTGTTTACATCGGGTGGGGGATGTTGTTTCTTGATTTGACATTTTTCTTGAGTTTCTTGTTCTGCCCATTTGAAAATGGGAGCAAGATTACTACTAAATACGATTATAGTTTTCAGATATAACCAACCTAGACCTCTGTAGCTGGCAGACACTAGATGTTCACAAGTTTTGATTGGTATTATCACTCTTTCTTTTTGTGCACTTACAGACCAGTCTAATACAACCACTGATAAACGATTTATACCCAAAACAATAAGCCTCTGAATCCAATCTCTATAGTCTTTAAGTCCCTCTGAGCCTAGAGAATAATTAACCACCTACATATACAATATTGCTCAACAGCCATCAAGTGTAGATCCGTGCAGTATAAGGGTTGAAAGACGAGCAGAAGTCCAGAGATAGAAAAAAAGAATGAGAGAGGTCAGGGGAGTTCCAAGATGATTAACGTAGGTGTGTAAGAATATTGTAGTAATGAAGAAAAGGTATAGCATAAGGATAACTGACCTAAGTTGGTAAGTAGGTAGCATATTTGAGTACAAAGTTTGGAAAGTATTAGAATAAAACTTATGTGTTGCTGCACGACTAGCTCTTAGCCCAACCAGTGGCCTCACTGTGGACCATGGGATGGATCTGATTTTCTTGTCTACGTGGAGGGAAAGGGGTATTTCACAAGATGCAGAAGTGAAGATTTCAGAAGCCAATGCTGTGAGTGAATTAGCTCGTAAATAGCATTTCTATTTTCTTTTATCTTTCTTCCAGTCTTGGGGCTTGAATTCAGGGCCTGAGCACTGTCCTCGGGTTTTCTCAAGTCTAGCTCTCTGCCACTTGAGCCACAGTGCCACATCTAGATTTTCTATCTATGTGATACTGAGCAATCAAACCCAGATCTTCATGGATGCTAGGCAAGCATTCTACCACTATGCCAAACCCTCAACCCTGACATAGTAATTATAAAGTCATCATCATCATATCAAAATATCCTTTCTCCTACAAAGAATGAACACTTATCTACGTGTGTAATGCTTTTTTTTAAATTTCACTAATTCTTCTGTGTTTTTCCCTCCTGCATTTTTTACGCATGACAGCAAAGCTAATCATCAGGAAAAAATTGATTAGGATACAGAAACCTAATAATATCCTAGTAGATTGACGTCAAAAATATGTGCAAGATGCCCTGTGTGTTTGACCTAGGGGTAGAGTCCTTGTCTACCACGCAAAAAGACTGAGGTTTGATTCCTCATTACCACATACATAGAAAACGCTGCAAGTGGTGCTGTGGCTCGGTGGGACAGCTAAAGCTTAAAGAAAGCCCAAGAACAATGATCACAGTCTGAGGTCAAGTCCCAAGACTAGCAAAAACAAAAAAAATTCGACAAGGGGCAAAATGCAGGCATAGAAGGCACTGTGAAGCAAATGTTTTGAAAAGGATCAGGGCAATATTGACCCTTAAGTTTGGGTCTTACCTAAGAAAGGCTCCTTGAGCCTGAGACCAGACTGGTAGTTGGGCCTAGTGGAAGACATTGGGATTGGACAAATAAGATGTGCTGTTTACTACATCCACATGTATATTTTGAGATTGGAGGAGAGATTCAGCCTCCAGTATGTCTTTGGTGAGGTCTTCTGTGAGCAAGGATCTTTGGTCATTGGGCCCTGGAAGGTGACCCTGCCTCCCTCACAATGGAACAGAATATGGAACCCTGGTAACCAAGCAACTGTAACTAACAGCCAACTCAAGCCAGCTCACTTGGCCTGTGGCTCAGGAGGAAGAAAGTTGTTGCTGTGCTGTTGCCAAAGTTCAGGAAACTCGAGTCTCAGGCATGGAAGTTGTGGATGTCTTACTGGAAGATGTACATGCTAGATCATTGCCAAGCTACAAATCCAGTATAAAAGGCCTTTCTCTAAGAAGAAGGCCAGGAAAATCCAGGGCAATCAGATGAGGTATATTTCTCAGAAGAAATGTTTTTGACCCCATCATCCTCCCCACACACTACAACTCTCTTTTTTGTCATTTTTTTATTGTAATTAGTAAAAGGGTTACATGATATTTGCCAGATAGAAGGTGCATTAATTCACATACATTGATACCCTTTCACATGTCTTGGTACCCATTTCCCTCCAACCCCACACCCCCACCCGTCTTGGTTTTCCCCCCTTCCCTATCAAATTTCAAATATCCAAATACAAATAAATTCAATATATCAGATAACAAAGTGAGATACTATACCAAAATGGGATAACCAAAGGACAGCAGAGGAGATGAGAGACAACATAGTATATTAAGGACAATAATCATTCATTATTTGGCTTTTTTTCAGTATCCTGGAGGTCCTTTCAATTAGCTTCACATTATATGGCCTTATATATGGACTTGTGCTCTATTGCAAATCTCTGCTAGTAGAGCCAAAGGTTTCCCCTGATTATCACGAATGAGGGAAACCACTGAGCCTAAGTTCCTTTGAGTCTGGCTTACTTCACTTAATATGATTTGTTCTAAGTCTTTCCATTTCCTAACAAATGGGGCGATGTCATTCTTTCTGACAGCAGCATAGAATTCCATTGTGTACAAATACCACAACTTGTTGATCCAGTCATCAACTGAGGGACATCTGGTTTTGTTCCATATCTTTGCTATGGTGAATAGTGCTGCAGTGAACATTGTTGTGCTAGTGGGTTTAGTATGCCCTTGTTTCTGGATTGTTGGGTAAATGCCAAGTAGTGGAATTGCTGGGTCATATGGAGGTTCTATGGTTAGCCTTTTGAGGCACTGCCACACTGCTTTTCATAGTGGTTGAACGAGTTTGCACTCTCACCAACAGTGTAGTAGTGATCCCTCCTGGCCACATCCCCTCTAGCATCTGTTGTCATTCGTTTTCCTGATCCTGGCCATTCTAACTGGAGTGAGGTGGAATCTTAGAGTTGTTTTGATTTGCATTATTTATGACCAGAGATGTGGAGCATTTCTTCATGTGTCTATAGGCCATTTTTGTTTCTTCATCAGAGAAGACTCTCTTTAAGTCTTTGGCCCATTTTTTAAAGGGGTGGGTGTTACTTTGGAGGTTAGTTTTGGAGTGATTCTATTTTTTGAGTTGTTGATATATTTTAGATATGAGGCCTTTGTCCGTTGTTTGGTTGGTGAAGGTCTTCTCCCACTCTGTAGGCTTCCTGATTAGTTTACTAGCTATATCTGTTGCCATACAAAAGCTCTGCAGTTTAATGCAGTCCCACTTATCCAGTCTTTCTCTGATTTGTTGTGATTCTTGGTCCTTATTAAGAAAGTTTCGACCTGTGCCAAGGAGACCTAGTGTGTCTCCTGTTAATTCCTGTAAACTTTTTAGTGTGTCAGCTTTTACCTCCAGGACTTTGATCCATTTGGAGTTAATTCTAATGCAAGGTGACAAAGAAGGATCCAACTTTAGTTTTCTGCAGGTGCTTAACCAGTTCTGCCAGCACAACTTGTTGAAGAGGCTATCTTTCTTCCATTCTATTTTTTTGGCTCCCTTGTCAAAGATTAAGTGGCCATAGGTCTGTGGTTTAATATCTGGTTCCGCAGTTCTATTCCATTGGACCTCAGGCCTGTTCTTGTGCCAGTACCAAGCTGTTTTGAGAATTATAGCTCTGTAACAGAGTCTAAAGTTTGGAATTGCAATTCCTCCAGCGCTTTTCTTTCTGCTAAGAAGTGTTTTTGCTATACAGGGTCTTTTATTATTCCATATGAAATTTTGAATTGCCTCTTCTATTTCTTTAAAGAATGACATTGGGATGTTGATGGGTATTGCATTGAAGTTGTAGATAGCCCTTGGCAAGATTCTCATTTTCACAATGTTGATTCTTCCAATCCCGGAGCATGGGAGGTTTTTCCATTTCCTTAGTTCTGCTTTAATTTCCTTTTTTAGGGTTTTAAACTTTTCATCTAAACGGTCCTTTACATTCTTAGTTAAGCTAATTCCTAGGTACTTTATTTTGTTTGAGGCTATTGTGAAAGGAGTTTCTTTCCTGATTATTGCCTCGTTCCTCTCACTGTTGGCGTAAAGGAAGGCAGTTGATTTGTGAGGGTTGATTTTATGGCCTGCTACACTTCCAAAGCTTTGAATCAGCTCAAGGAGCTTGGGAGTAGAGTCTATAGGATTCTTTAAATACAGAATCATGTCATCTGCAAAGAGGGATAGTTTTATTTCCTCTTTCCCTACTTGGATCACCTTTACGCTTGCTTCTTGCCTTATTGCACTGCCTAGGAATTCTAGTACTATGTTAAAAAGGAGTGGAGAGAGTGGGATCCTGAATGCTACCCCTTAGCACTTTTATGCAAAGCTTAGGCCTGTGGCATGTTAAGCACAATTCAACGCTCTGTTTTTTGCTGGTTAATTAGAGGTAAAAATCTTATGGAATTTATTGCATGGCTGATTTTGAACTGGAATCCTCAGGTCTCAGCTTATCTTGAGTAGCTAGGATTACAGTATTTTACAACGTGTATGCTCATACACATCGCTTCTGATCCAAACACTCATTGTTCAATTTAACTAACAAGATGTGAGGAAAGATGATTGACGGTAATTTACTAGATGGGCTTCTAGTGAGTATATATTTCCACTTCCACTCTGAAGCCAGGGAAATGTTTCTGGTACATGTTTCAACTATCTCCCAAAGAGGAAATTATGTGTGAGTACGTTTGCTAGTATTTCAGATAGGAGAAGGACTTTGGTGTTTGGAACGTGTTGGGCAGAGTGTATCAGCTGGGCTGTGATAACAGAGATGATGTTTCAGATAGGAATATTGTCCTCCGAGACAAACTTAATCCAGATCCTTGCATTTCAGGCCTTGAGTAGATAGAATTACAAGTGTGAGCTGCCACCACCACCTGGTTCATTTTGGAAACCTTAATTGCTTTTCATTTGTTCCTTTCCTTTTTTGGAAGATTGATCTAAGCTGGCTGATTGTGCATCACAATGAAGTGATTGGCCTCAGGAAGTGCAAATATTTGTTTCATCAGCACGGAATGAATGAAGTTGATCTAAACCCAATAGTATTTTCCTTCTGATAAATAGGGAACTTACCTATATCATTTTTCCTTTCCTTTGCTTTCCCAAAGCAAGCAACATGTTTCTTAAAAACTATACTTCATGAGAATATTATAATTAGAAGCTATCTTCTGCACACTTCAGAATAGTCCTTGCACTTATAAACTTATATGACAATATTAGGTAGAAGAATGGTGACTGTTAGTTTCATAACTATTTCATATGTTTTACTCTTTAAGGCTCATTAACTCAAGAAGGGATTAAATACATTTAGATAATAGTAGAACATAGCTGCTGCTGATTTGATGTGTGTGCAGATGATACACAGATTTATTAGGATTACTCAAAAGTTTTCTTCAAATTTTCAGTAGTCGACTGCTATGCTAACTGGAAGGTGATAGTAATGATGCTGAAATTCTATGAATCAGCTATGAAGCAGAATTTCAGGGGAGAGTATTTGCTAGGGACTTAATTTCTAAGACGCATATCAAGAATATTGAACTATAACACCAAATGATGGAGGACTCAACATCACATTTTGTTTCTCTTATGCAAGTCCTGGGACTTGAACCCAGGGCCTGGGAACTGTCCTTAAATGTTTTTTTTTTGCTTCAGGCTAGTATTCTACCACTTGATCCACAGCTCCACTTCCAGATTTTTGGTAATGAACTGTAAATCAGAATATCATGCAATTTGTTTGGGCTGGATTCAAACCTGATTCTGTGTAGATAGGATTCCAAGTGTGAGCGCACAGAGCCTGGCTAGTATCATTCATCATTCAAGTCATGGGACTGCAATTCTGCACCTGGGTCTTGTCACTGAGCTTTTCAGGTCAAGACTACTGCCCTATCCCTTGAGCCATAGGGCCACTTCTGGGTTTCTGGTGGTTAATTGGAGATAAGAGTCACATGGACTTCAGTGCCCAGGCTGACTTTGAACTGCTATCCTTGGATCCCAGCCTCTTGAGTAGCTACATTTACAAGTGTGAGCCACCATACCCGGCTAAATTATTTTTTAATTTTTTTGTGTTAAGTCAATATATAGTTGGCATACGGTTACATAAGTAATGAACACATTTCTTAAGAAAATTGTTCTACCCTCCCTCATTTTTCTCTGTTTTCCTACCCTCAGCCCCCTCTCCACCCAGATTGTTCAGTTCATTTCCGTTTAGTGTCTTACAAATATTTTTTCCTCTGTTTTTTTTTTTTTACCATTTTATTATACCCTTTCCCTTTCCCAAATCACATAAACCTATGTACAAGACACAGGGTACCCGAATTCAACACAGTGACTACAGAGAATAACACTAAAGGGAAAAAGAAGAAAAGAGGTAAAAAGCAAAGAAAATGAAAGAACATCATACAGTACCTTAGAAGCAACAACACTGAAAAAACAAAACATAAAATCTTGGGCTAAAAATGTAGCTTGCCTAGCATGTATGAAACCCTGGATTCCATTCCTCAGCACCACATAAACAAAAACTGGAAGTGCCACTGTGACTCAGCTCGTAGATTTCTAACGTTCAGCACAGAGTGTCTCCAAGTGACAAAAATCTGTCACATTTAAGTCAGTCTTCAAAATTTTGCTAGGAACCAGTTACGTGATTTGGAAGAAAGTCCAATTTTCAAAAAATCACTAGCCAGGCGCTGGAGGGTCATAATTGTAATTCTTCTACTAGCCAGGGAGAAGGTGATTCAAAGCCTTTGCAAGCAAAAAAACGAAAACAAAAAATACTAAGATTCTTCTCTCCACTTATCCACCCAAATCTAAGTGGAGTTGTGGCTAAAACTGGTACAGCATTAGCCTTGAGGAAAAAGAACTAAGAGACCTTGCCCAGCTCCAAAGTTCAAGCTCCCCACCAAGAAAGAAAAAAAAGGAGTCCAGATACCTTAGTTTCAAAAGTATATCTGGATATCTTAGTAGATTTTTCTGATCTTTCCTCATTCATCTCATGGAACCACATAATCTTGATCCTGATCTGACTAAGAGCCTGCATTGTGCTTAATCAATTCATTCCACATATTCCAGTAGAATCTGGACAGCTAACAGCCACTTACCGCTGCTTTATTCTACGTTTAGGCCAGTATGTCTTCATCCCATCTACACAGTCAGCTATATCATCTTTCCAGAAGTATCATTGAGTGTAGAACACTCAGAACTAAAATAATTGCATAAAGATGTAATAAAACTCCTTGATTCATTAAGAAAATTTCTGTACCACTTAGAGCAAGTACATTAGTGGTATTTACCTCTAGCCCATTTTTTTAAAAAAATTTCTAACATTGAATTTTACATCGTATTTCAAATGTCATGTTTAACCAACAAGTATTCAAGAAGGGAATCACTATACAATCACTGGCACATAAATTTTAGAATATAGTAAAAATTAAGCTGAGTCTTTGTATGTCATAGATACAGATTAATCTATAATAAAACACATGTCTATAGAGTGTATAGTCTATCCTAGATTTTTATGTCTATGTAGTTATGTTTATATCTCCAAAATTATGTCCAGAACTTTGGGTATCAACTATTCAATCATCGCTCTACTACTGTTTGAAACTAATATCCATATATTAAGTATACCATGTACCTTTTGTTCCTTGGTCTTGACTTATCTCACTCAACAGGATTCACTCTAATTTCATCCACTACCCCAAAAATGCCATTATCATTTTTTTCTGTGCAGATCTTCTTTTTATGTATTTATTTTTATTGTAATTTATAGAAGGGTTACATTATATTCACCAGATAGAAGGTGCATTACTTCTCAAACTTTGATACCCCATGTAATGATATGGTCCCCATTTCCCTTCCCCTACCCCCACTCATGTTCATTTCTCCCCTTCCCTATCCAATTTCAAATAACCAATTAGGCACATATGAAATATATCAGAAAACAAGGTGAAATGTTGTAACAATATGATATAACCAAGGGATAGCAAAAGAGATAAGAGATCACATAGTTCATTAAGGACAACAACCACTCATTATATGAGTTTTGTTTCTTTATCTTGGAGGTCCTTACATTTAGTGTCATACTATTTGTCACGATGTCTCTAGATTTTGTTCTATTGTAAATCTCTGGTAGCAGAGCCCAAGGTTTCTACTGAATTTGAAAAATGAGGGAGACTCTTGGGCCTATGTTCCTTTGAGTTTGGCTTACTTCACTTAATATGATTTTTTTCCTGTTCATCCAGTTCCCCGAGAATGCCATTATTTTCTCTTGTCGGTTGGCTATGTATCATTCCATTGTGTGTGTGTGTGTGTGTGTGTGTGTGTGTGTGTGTGTCTGTGTGTGTGTGTGTTTGTGTGTGTGTGTGTGTGCGTGTATCATATTTTTTGTAGTAGGGCATCTGGTTGTTTCCATCATCCAGCCTCATTTTCTACAGATATTTTTATAGTCTCTTTTTTATTTTCAGGGTAATGTATAGAGGGGTTACGATTACATTTACAGGTAGTGGACTGCATTACTTCTCACACATTTATTCCACTCCACATGTTTCTGTCCCCAGTTCCCTCTCCCCTCCCCTTCCCAAACATCTTGTTTCCCCCCTTCCCTTTCCTATTTGACATAAACAAATAAACATATATACAATATGCCAAGGAAAAAATCAGATACAGTAACAATCTGACATTAACCAAAGGGCAAAATAAGAGATGAGAAATAACATAGTAGATTAAGGACAAAAATCACACAAGATTAAGAGCAGCGATGACACAACATATAGCTCTTGTTTCCATATCCTAGAGATCCTTACATTTAGTCTCATCCTATATGACCTTATATACCTAGGTTTTTGAGTTATTGTAATCCTCTGCTAGGAGAGTCCTAGATGTGAACTAATTATTACAAATGAGGGAAACCATTGAGCTTATGTTTCTTTGGGTCTGGGCTTGTTTCACTTAATATGAATTTTTCCAAGTCTTTCCATTTCCTTACAAATGGGGCGATGTCATTCCTTCTGATGACAGCATAGCATTCCATTGTGTATAAGTACCACATCTTCTTGATTCAGTCATCTACTGAGTGGCATCTGGGTTGGTTTCATATCTTTGCTATGGTAAATAGTGCTGCAATGAGCATCATTGTGCTAGTGGCTTTAGTATGCCCTTTTTTCTGGACAATTGGGTAGATGCCAAAAAGTGGATTTGCTGGATCATAGGAGAGCTCTATGTTCAGTCTTTTGAGGAACCACCACACTGCTTTCCCTAGTGGTTGAACGAGTTTACACTCACACCAACAGTGTAGGTGTGATCCCCCCTGGTCACTTCCCCACCAGTATCTCTTATTAGATTTTTTGATAATGGCCATTCTGACTGGAGTCAGGTGGAATCTCAAAGTTGTTTTGATTTTCATTTCCCTTATTGCTAGAGATATGGAGCATTTCTTCATGTGTCTAAAGCCCATTTTAAGTTTTTCTTCAGAGAATACTCTTTTAAGTCTTTAGCCCACCTTTTAATAGGATGGTTGTTTCTTTGAAGATTTGTTTGGGAGAGATTCATTTTTTTCAGCTATAGATATATTTTAGATAACTACATATATTTTTGTAGAAAAAAGAATGGAAGCCATCATGCTGGCTCACAACTTAATTTCAGCTACTTAGGAGGCTCAGGGCTTAGGATCACAGGTCAAAGCCAACCAGGGCCCTACACTGTGTGAGATCAAACTCTGTGAACATACAATGACTGTAAGAGGAATCTCACTGCCTGGGAATGTAGCCTAATGGGAGAGTGCTCACCTAGAATGCATGAAGACCTAGGTTCTATTCACCGGTACTGCATACTCAGAAAAAAGCTAGAAGTGGTGCTGTGTCTCAAGAGGCAGAGCACTCACCTTGGGCAAGCGAGTCCAATGAAAATGTCTAGGCCCTGAGTCCAAGCCCTAGGACTGGCCAAAAAAAAAAAGAGCAATCTTACTTAAGTAACAACGAATGTACCCTATATTTATTTATTTATTTTTTTGTTTAAACACTAAAATGTATTTATATGAGATGAATCATTCCACCTAAAAACAAAAAATTCATTTTAGTTTACTTTTCATACATTTTTCATTGACAAAATTGTGGTACACATGTGTGTCAATATTTACATATGCATATATGTACATTATATATACATATATTTACAGCTCTAGGCAATCAAAATATCTGGGTACTTTTTCAGTGACAATAATAAAAATCTTTTAGAAATTTTAAGAGAAAATTATACAGAACAAATTTACACTAGACTTACTCCATTTACTCATCTCTTTTTATTGTGTGCCAGTCCTGGGGTTTGAACTCAGAGCCTGAGCACTGTCCTTGGGCTTTCTCAAGGCTTGTGCTATACCACTAGAGTGACAGAACCATTTTCTCATTTTCTTTTGGTTTTTTTTTGCATGTTTTTATTGTAATTAGCAAAAGGGTTACATGATATTTGCCAAATAGAAGGTGCATTAATTCACATACATTGGTAGCCTTTCACATGTCTTGGTAACCGTTTCCCTCCCCCCCTACACCCGACAACCGTCTTGATTTTCCCCCCTTTCCTATCAAATTTCAAATATCCAAATACAAATAAATTCAATATATCAGATAACAAAGTGAGATACTGTACCAATATGAGACAACCAAGGGACAGCAAAGGAGATGAGAGACAACATAGTACATTAAGGACAACAATTATTCATTATATGCCTTTTATTTCACTATCCTGGAGGTCCTTTCAATTAGTTTCACATTATATGTCCTTATGTACCAAGATTTTACTCTATTGCAAGTCTCTGCTAGTAGAGCCCAAGGTTTCTACTGATTATGACGAATGAGGGAAACCATTGAGCCTAAGTTCCTTTGAGTCTGGCTTACTTCACTTAATATGATTTTTTCTAAGTCTTTCATTTGCTAACAAGTGGGGCGATGTCATTCTTTCTGACAGCAGCATAGAATTCCATTGTGTACAAATACCACAACTTGTTGATCCAGTCATCAACTGAGGGACATCTAGGTTGGTTCCATGTCTCTGCTATGGTGAATAGTGCTGCAATGAACATGGTTGTGCTAGTGGGTTTAGTATGTCCTTGTTTCTGGGTGGTTGGGTAAATGCCAAGTAGTGGAATTGCTGGGTCATAGGGGAGTTCTATGTTTAGCCTTTTGAGGCACTGCCACACTGCTTTCTACAGTGGTTGAACGAGTTTGCACTCCCACCAACAGTGTAGTAGTGATCCCTCCTGGCCACATCCCCTCCAGCATCTGTTGTCATTCGTTTTCCTGATCCTGGCCATACTACCTGAGGCAATCCAAAATTTCATATGGAATAATAAAAGACCCCGTATAGCAAAAACACTTCTTAGCATAAAGAACAGCGCTGGAGGAATTGCAATTCCAAACTTTAGACTCTATTACAGAGCTATAATTCTCAAAACAGCTTGCTACTGGCACAAGAACAGGCCTGAAGACCAAAAGAATAGAACTGAGGACCCAGATATTAAACCTCTGGCCACCTAATCTTTGAAAAGGGAGCCAAAAAAATAGAATGGAAGAAAGACAACCTCTTCAACAAGTTGTGCTGGCAGAACTGGTTAAGCACCAGCAGAAAACTAAAGTTGGATCCTTCTTTGTCACCTTGCACTAGAATTAACTCCAAATGGATCAAAGATCTGGAGGTAAAACTGACACACTGAAAAGTTTACAGGAAGGAATAGGAGATACACTAGGCCTCCTTGGCACAGGTAGAAACTTTCTTAATAAGGACCAACAATCACAACAAATCAGAGAAAGGCTGGATAAGTGGGACTGCAGTAAACTGCAGAGCTTTTGTATGGCAAAGGACATAGCTAGTAAACTAATCAGGAAGCCTACAGAGTGAGAGAAGATCTTCACCAACCAAAAAACGGACAAAGGCCTCATATCTAAAATATATCAACAACTCAAAAAATTGAATCACTCCAAAACTAACCTCCAAAGTAACACCCATCCCATTAAAAAATGGGCCAAAGACTTAAAGAGAGTCTTCTCTGAAGAAGAAACAAAAATGGCCTATAGACACATGAAGAAATGCTCAACATGTCTGGGCATAAAAGAAATGCAAATCAAAACAACTCTAAGATTGTACCCTATATTTATACAGACTGAAAATTTCATTAAGAAATTAGAAAATATGTATAAAGTGCATATTTTCTTTTGTGTGTTTTCACTGGGTCTTCAACTGAGTGCTTCAGCTCTATCCCTGACCTTTTCTGCTCAAGGCTAGCACTCTACCAATGCAGGCCCAAATCAACTATCTTCAATTGAGATATAAGCAATGAATATTTCAGGGTGCTTCATGAAAAACATTTTTATAAATTGAAACTTTCAACACAGTCTTATTTTAGTATGAATGTTGAGATGGGAAGAGACAGAAAAAGTGAAATGTTTCCTGATCCCCATAGAGAAGAGATTCAGCAGAACCACTGCGGTCTGCAGGCTTCTTTGTGAGTTTTGTTTGCTTGTTTGATTTTTGTCAATTGTGGGGCTTGAACTCTGGGCCTGGGCACTGTCCCTGAGCTCTTCAGCTCAAGGCTAGTGCTTTAATCTGTGAGCCACAGTGCCACTTCTGGTTTTTCTGGCAGTTAACTGGGTACTTTGGCTGGCTTTAAACTTTGATTCTCAGATCTTAGCCTCCTGAGTAGCTAAGATTATAGGTGTGAGGTACCATCACCAGGCTGCTGCTCTGTTACTATGCAGGTTCTGGATCAAGAACTTCAAGTTCTTACTTCAATTTTTTCTTCTCTTGCCTGATACTCTGCCATTTGAACGAAGCCCCAGTTCCTGGTCTTTGTTGGTTAATGAGAGATATTATGATTTTCTAATATTCAGAGCAATGATTATAAAACCCATCATTTTACTTACTTGAATAAATTAAGAGACAGGACCTAGTAAGATGGAAAACACAATTTTTTTTCAAGTTGCTATCCTGTTCTAATGCATAAGTCTGGCTATTTTGCTTACACACAAATATGCATTTTACCAGTTTCTACTCTATTTTTGCTTAGCTTAAAACCACCACTGCCATTTCATAGATTTTGTTGTTGTTGTTTGCGGTGCTTGAACTCTGTGCCTGGGCTGTTCCTCAGATCTTCAGTTCAATGCCAGTGCTCTACTACTTTTGATTTGGCCAGTCCTGGGCTTGAACTCAGGGACTGAGCACTGTCCTTATATTTTCTCAAGGCTAGAGCTCTACCGCTTCAGCCTCAGCACCACTTCCAGCATTTTTATATGTATGTGGTATTGAGGAATTGAACCCAGGTCTTCGTGCATGCTAGGCAAGCACTCTACCACTAGTCCAAACTCCCAGCACAAAATTATTCATCATTACTATTAGCTATCTTCTTTTTTTTATTATTGATTCGTCATGGTGCTTGGACTTTGGGCCTGGACACTGTCCCTGAGCTCTTCAGCTCAAGGCTAGCGCTCTTCCTCTACAGCTCCATTTTTGGTTTCTGGTAGTTAATTGGTAATGTAAGTCTCAAAACATATGTGTCTAGGCTGGCTTTGGGCTTTGAACCAAGATCCTCCAATCTCAGCCTCCATAGTAGCTAGAATTACACGCTTCAGCCAGCAGTGCCTGACTGTTTGATGTCTCTGTCTCTGTCTCTCTCTCTGTCTGTCTCTGTCTGTCTGCCTGTCTGTCTGTCTCTCTCTCTCTGTCTCTCTCTCTGTCTCTCTGTCTCTCTCTGTCTGTCTGTCTGTCTCTCTCTCTCTCTCTCTCTCTCTCTCTCTCTCTCTCTCTCTCTCTCTCTCTCTTTCTTTTGGTTGTAAGACTTTAATTGTGCACCTGGGCAGTGTCCCTGGGCTCTTCAGCTCAAGGCTACAACCTTAAACACCTTGAGGCACAGTGCCACTTCTGGTTTTCTGGTGCTTAAGTGGAAGTAACAGTTACATGGACTTTAGTGTCTGGCCTGGCTTTGAACTGTGATCCTCATAACCCAACCTTCTGAGGTCATTTCCAGCTTATTTTTTTGGTGTAAGTGGTACAGAGTAATTGAACACAGGGCTTTGTGCATACTAGGCAAGCAAACTACCACTAGTGTGCACTCCAGCCTTAGATAAGGGCTTTCTTTTTCGTTTTCTTTTTTTCACTCATTGGGCTTGAACTCTGGGCGTGGATGTTTACCTTAAGCTCTTCAGCTCAAGGCAAGAGCTCTACCACTTGAGGCACATTGTCATTTTGAATTTTCTGGATTATTTGGAAATAAGATTCTCACAGATTTTTATGCCTGGGCCGTCTTTGAACCTCGATTCTCCAGGGTGGCTAGGGTTACCAGGGTGAGCCACCAGTCACGGGCATTAAATTATTATTTTTTGCATGTCCTATGGCTTCAACTCATGGCCAGAGCACTGTCCTAGGGCTTGCTCAAGGATAGCACTTTACTTCAGCCAGCCAACTCCCGGTCCAAATAGGCCACTCTTGAAGCTAGAATTACAGAGATCTGCCATAATACTGGCATGTCGTTATCTAAGTATATAATTTTTCTTCTATTTTTGATGACTTTTCCTTAGTGTACATATTTCCTACATATTTTATGGAAAACTTCCTTCCCACTGGGGCCATAAGTTAAGCCTAGTGGAAGAGTTCTTGCCGAGCATGAATGAAGACCCAAGTTCAATTCCTCAGCACAACATAGATAAAAAAAAAGATAAAAGTGGTGCTGTGGCACATGTGATAGAACTTGCGCCTTAAGAATAAACAAAAACAAAAACAAGGATCGTGCTCAGGTCCTGAGTCAAACACAGTACTGGCAAAAAAAAAATTCTGCCCAAAGTAGACATTTAAACTTATTGTACTTTTCAAAAAATTTGTGGTCATGGTGATATACAAAGAGATTGCTGTTCCATATGTAGTGAGTACATTTCTTGTAAACACTGTTACCCCCTCCCCCCTTTTCTCTTTCCCTTCCCCCCAAGTCATAAATTTCATTTACAACAAATATATATGTATTTTCATTCCTGAAATAAATAGTTTAAAATGTGTTCAAATAAATGATGTAGGTTGATATATTTATCAAAATGGATTACTTGAACTCTAAAATAAACATTCTAGGTATTTTTTCTCCTAAAATTGTAGTAATGCTATAAAACTAATAAAAAAGGAATTTTAGTTATTAATTTCTTATGTTTTACCTTTAACATTATTACACTAAGCATACTGTTTATGGTATCAATACAGACAGCATGAAATATGATTATGTAAAAAAATTAAATGATCAAAATAGTAAGGTTGGGGCCCAGTAGTTTGGCTTGGTGGCACACACCCTGGACTGGCAAAAAAGAAGTAGGGTTAGATAAAACAGATTTATTTCCAAATGTGTGGAAAATGGTATGATTTCTTGTTTGGCTAGTCCTGGGGCTTGAACTGAGGGACCAGGAACTGTCCTTGGCCACATTTGTTCAAAGGTGGCACTCTGACACCTGAGTCACAGTGCCCCATCTGCTTTTCTGTGTATGCAGTGCCGAGGAATTGAATCAAGGTCTTCTTGTATACTAGGCGAGCACTCTACAACTAGGCCACATTCAAAGCCAAAGTAGATTTTTGATGCTATTGTGGAGTTTTAATTTTCTTAAATATTTGTACAAAGCACAATGGATATATAAACAGACTTGAACTCACAGAACAGAGTCCCACATAATAGTACAGTTACTCTGGCACTTCTCCCGATTGACAAAACACATTTCCAGGCATCTGCTCTGTCCTTAAGCTTTGGTAGCTGACTTGTCTTTCCATGGAGGCCTGGCCTGGATTCCTGGTGATTCCATGCATTTCATAGTTCCCTGTATATCCAGTAAGGTTGTCTTCTATGGGACCAGACCTGTCTGGCTTTTGGCCCACCCAGGACCTATGTGTCTGAGGTCTCACATTCTAAGTGGAAAATAAAACACAGTATAATAAGGACTGAAGAACTGCACACCATAATATTAACAATGAGAGTTTAATAGTTAGCAAAGTAAATACAATGAATACTTGACAAGAATCATGAGAGCAAGATAAAGAGATGTCTTTTTAGGAAGGGGACAGGGAAGCTCTAAATCCAGACTGGCCTCCAAGTTGCCTTCAGACAGTAATTCTACTTTAGAGTTCTCAGAAGGGTCTCCTTCCTCATGAGAAACAGAATGTCCTTCCTGAGTTAAGAGGGGGATGGATTCTGGTTTGTCGAATGGAGATTGAGTCTCTTTTAGTGAGATGGATGGGTCTGGATATTCTGTGAGGATGGATTCATTTTCCTCCAATGAATCCAGTATTGAGAGTACACTTGCTGCTTCCCATGGGGACATTTTCCATGAGCCCAGCGTGTGCCCCTTCAGCTTGCACAATAAGTGGAGTGTTACTCTGACTCAGATGGACTGACTCTGGGTGGAGTGTGAAAGGAAACGGAAGGAAATCTGGCTGCTCTTTTCCTTCCTCCATAGTATCTGCAAGTTCAACTGTGTCACACATGGGGTTCAGAGCAAAAGTTATATCCATAGGACTCTAAACCTGTTTGGTAATTTCTACAGAAGGCCCATGGTTTCTGGAGTGCAGTGATGATTCTCAGTCTCCATCAGTCACCAGCTCCATTGGTGGGTTTTTCATCCGGAGTTCAGGATAAGCTCTTCCACGATGCCCCAAACCTAAGAATGGAAATAGGTACAGAGTGGACAGAGTGGACTCTGCAAGTTGAAGTGTCACTCAACTTCCATGAGGATCTAATGGAGGAACCTGTAGAACTGGAGTTTGGACTGAACCCTGAGGAGGTGTAGGGTCTTTCTAATGAGTGCTTATTCCCGAGTCCTTTCAGAGGACAGACATTACCTGGCTGACACCACCCATAAAGGGCATTTTGCCAAGCTCTGTAGAAGTAAGGGCCAACCAATATCTAGACCACATGGGCTTCCTACTCACAGGCTCTGAGGCACCCACACCAGGACTTCTACTTTTTCTTGGTCTTACTGGTCGCACATTCCTCCAGCTGGTCAAAAAGTATGTGTCTAGAAGAGCAGGTCCAAAGCCGGCATGTGGAGCCTCATATAGAGCTTGAGTTGTGTCAGGGTGTGGCAGTTCTTGAACTCGTAGAAATCACTGGGGTAGAAGTCCATTCACATCGTATAGATGGAACACATGATGCTGTGGGCACATTCGGTACAAGGAAAGTGAGAGCCTTCTCTCTCCATCCTGAGCCTTCTACCAAAGCCCCTTTCTTGCAGGACTCTAATGCTGTGGCTGTCCTGCAGAGATGTGCACTTATGTGCTGGGAGGGGGGTAAGAGACACACGAGAACAGGATGACTTTTACACCCCACTTCCAAAAGCTTCTGAGAGAGGCCTCTATGCATCTGTCCAAAGTAAACGCACCTTAAATTAACTAAGTAAATGCTCTAAATAAATCAATAAGTGAATGCTCTAAATAAAGAACTAAATGCTCATTCCTCTAATCTTAGCCACCCAGCAGGCTGAGCTCTGAAGATCACAGTGGAAAGCCAGTCTAGTCAGTAAAAGTCTAAAGGCACTTGTCTTCAATTAGGCAGCAAAAAGCCAAAACTTGACCTATGACTCAAATGGTACAGTGCTAATTTTTGAACACCAAAGGGATGGCATTTAGACCTGGGTTCAGGTTCAAGTGGCAGCACTGGACCACACACCAAAATGTAAATGCTTTCAGTTTCTAACAGGCAAAGCTATCACAATCCCTCCCTGATGGCTCAAAAGTGATTCAGCCCCCAGCTTTTCCTCTGACTCCAGTATTTCACAGGCCTCCGCCATTAGTACTGCCACCTCATTTCTTACTGGGAAATGGGATTTCCTAGGATGTCACCTAGGTGAGGGCTGCAGTTGGGAGCCACTTACTCATGCCTGAAATCCAACTTCTCAGTAAGCACACTGTTGAGACTCCAGTAGCTTGTGAGGGAAATGAAATGGCATGGTGTCCCAGTCATAATAAAGTAGTTTGTGCACTTGTATCATGCTTAGCTCCCCTGTGAACACCCCAGTGAACCAGGCTCAGAGAGGAGCCAAGTATTCCAAGACTTGGCCAGGAGGGGTGAGCAAACCTGGGTTTGGAGGGGGAACACTCACTTTTTCAAGAAAATTTCCAGCAACTACTACATTGTCCTCCACTATTTGAAATTGTGCAGGAAGTTTCCCACATAAAAGAGATCACCTTTCTGGTAGGCAGGGATCAGCATTGTCAGCAGCATCTCCAACAGGCCTTCCTCCAGGATCCTTACAAGGCTCATTCAGAGTCTGAGCTGACTTACCATCACACTATGTTGGCAAAACAGTGGATATTTCAAACGTAGGAATGGGACCACACTTCACACTGAGGAATTGGAATAGAGTTGATTGGAAATGACACACTCTAATCTCAGTATAGTCACTTGAAAGCACACAAGAAGGTTGTAGTGTGTGGGCAGGATGATGGGTTCAAATAGGTTTCCTCTCAATATACATCATCTGAGTTGCCCTGGAGTTTCCTGGCTTTCTTCCTAGAGAAATGCCTGATATACTGGAATTTTGCTTGGCACTGATCCACCATCTACTTCTTCAAGTGAGACATCCATATCTCTCATGCCTGAGATGAGAGCCTCCTGACCTTTGGCAACAGCACAGCAACATCTTTCTGGATCCTGAGCCACAGGCCAAGGGAGCTGGCTTGAGCTGGTTGTCACATACAGTGGCTTAGTTACCAGGGTTCCATATTCTGTTCCATTGTGAGGGAGGTAGGGTCAACTTTCAAGGCCCAATGACCAAAGCTCCTTGCTCACAGAAGACCTCCCCAAAGACATACTGGAGGCTGAATCTCCCTTCCTACCTCACATATGGATGTAGTAAAGAGCACACCTTTTTGTTCAAATCCCAAGTCACTAACTAGGCGTAAGTGCTAGCCTGGTCTCAGGCTCAAGGAGTCTTTCTTGGGTAAGATGCAAGCTTAACTGTCACTATTCCCCTTACCCTTCACAAGACATTTTGCTTCACAGTGCCTTCTCAGCTTGCATTTTGCCTCTTGGACATTTTATTTTGCTAGTCCTGGGACTTGACCTCAGAGCCTGACCATTGTTCTTAGGCTTTCTTTAGGCTATAGCTGTCCCACCAAGCCACAGCACCACTTCCAGCGTTTTCTATGTATATGGTACTGCAGAATCAGACCGGAATCTTTTTGTGTGGTAGCCAAGCACTCTACAATTAGATGAAACACCCAGGCCATCTTGCACATATTTTTCACTTCAATCTACTAGGACGTTGTTAGGTTTCTGTATCCTAATCTATTTTTCTTCCTGATGAATATCTGTGCTGTCATCTGTAAAAATGCAAGTGGGAAAATCACAGAAGCACTGGTGACATTAAAAAAGTCTTACCGACATAGATAAGTGTTCATTCTTTGTAGGAGAAAGGATATTTTGATATGATGATGATGACTATTTATAAATACTTTATCGGGGTTTAGAGTTTGGCCCAGTGGTAGAGTGCTTGCCTAGCATACATGAAGATCTAGGTTTGAGTCCTTAATATCACACAGATATAAAAATCCATATGTCAAAGTGGCTCAAGTGGCAGAGGGCTAGACTTGGGAAAAGCCAAGAGCAGTGCTCAGGCCCTGAGTTCAAGCCCCAGGAATGGCAGAAAAAACAAAAGAAAAGAAATGTGCTTTTTACAAGTTATTCACTCACAGCATTTGCCTCTGAATTCTTCGCTTCTGCATCTTGTGACTTATCCCTTTCCCTCAATGTAGACAAGAAAAACAGATTTTATTACTTGCTATCCTGTTGTCCAATCTTTGGATATTAATTCAAAATACAATATTGCCTGAGATATTGTTTGTGTGCATGTGTGTGTGTGCATCTGCCAATGTGTGCATGCACACATGTGTACAGGGTTTAGGGCTTACTCATAGGGCCTGTGTGATAACCCTCAGCATCTTTTCCTCAAAGGTATTGGTCTTTCACTTCTAGCTTATTATAGCTAATTGGAGTTGAGAGATTCACTCAATTTCTTGCCCTGTGCATTGGAACCCAGTGCTGGGTTCTCATATTGTTAATTGTAGCTATAGAGAAGGCTGAGGTCTGGGGATCCTCGTTAGAATCCAGCCCCTGAAAGAAGGTCACTGATAGAAATCTTTATCTTCAGTTAAGCACGAATAAATAAGTCAAAAGTGGAACTGTGGCTCAGTTCCTCTTGTATCAGCCATGAGAAAATTAGTAATTGGCAGCACCTGGTCCCTGAGAGAAATCCTTAGCACTGGTTCAAAAAAAGAAAGAAAATAATGAAAAAAATTAAAACTTGCTGAGGAATCCATAAGGATAAACGTGCCTGTGAATAATCTTGTCATTTCAGATTCCCTCAAGAGCTTATGTCTCTCTATATTTTATCAAGTTTTCTTAAAGATATTTACATATTTTCTATCTTTCTTCAACAGAGATAGCCATCCACAAAACACAAACACAAACTCTCACACAGTATACAACCCACCCATAAGTGTCTGGCTATGTATATATGTATAGTCATATGTATTGATCTGTCTCTCTATACTAATATATAAATGCATAAACATTTGTATTTAGACAAACAGGAAACATACATAGATACGTCTCATGCATTTCCAGATGTTGTGCAAGTCTTCTGAGTGCAACTTACCATTGTATTGTTTGTCAAGATAGAGTCCGTCTAACTTTTGTCCAGCTTCTTGTCCTTTGATACTTTTTTCTGCCGGTCCTGGGTTTTGAATGCTAGTCCTGGATGCTGTCACTGAGCTTGAGCTTCTTGCATTCAGTAGTTTATTGCAGATAAGAGTCTCATGGAGTTTCTGTCGCGGGCTGGCTTTGAATTGTGATCCTCAGATCTCAAACTCCTGAGTAGCTAGGATGACAGTCTTGAGCTACCAGTACCTGGTTCCTTTGCCTCCTTTACCCTTTTTTTGGCCCCACCACACCCATGGTATCTACCTTCCTATGTTCTCTCCACCTGCCCCCAGACAGGGGTCTCACAGATGCTTTCCACCCACGTATTCATGTCCTCCTCTGTATTGGCTGACAGCTAAGACATGCACTCACTTGTCTGGATGCCAAACACAAAGCCATGTGATTGTTTCTCAGTCTGGAACATCCTATCAGATTTATAGCACCACAGAGGGTCAGGTTGATGCTCCTCCAGGGCTTCTTAAATTGTTCTCATATTAATCCACAACACGTTTGTCATCACTTGTCCAGCTAATTCATGGACTAAACCAGCATTCCCTACAAACTTAGATCCCAATACCATGAGGACACTTAAGGGTGCATTAGGACTGTGACCTGCAGGGGGATGTGAGCCTGTCTAACTTGGAGGGGATTTCTCCACCACAGGAAATGGAATACAAATTTAGAATCTGCTTTCATGAGGTGTCAATCTCTGGCAGATGTTCTTATCAAATGTGGCACTGCCTACTTCCAGCTTAAAACATGGGTTGATGACCCAGCATAACAGAGAATGTATTCACCCAGGCCCAACACATAGGCTGGGACCCTGAACTTTCAGGTAGCATTTGGCTTTGAAGGTCATGAGATCTTAGTCTACAAATGATGAGCCCCCTCCCGTGAGGCATAGCAAACGGAGCCAAAGTGCAATCCAGTGAAGCACCAGATCAAGCTTCCCTTCTTCAGTAGGGTATGGTTTGAAAACTGTGCATAGCTTCTGTTTGAAGCCAGTCCAGAAAGGAAAGTCCATGAAACTCTCATGTCCAGTTAACTGCCAAGAAAAAGCCAAAGATAGAGATGAAGCTCAAGAGAGGTAGAGAGCCATTTGAAAAGAATGGTTACACCCTGCAACATCCTCATTATCTGATCTCTGCGTGCATCCCAGCATGCAGCCAGCATCTGGGGGTGACAGTGACCCCTGCGCCCATTGGCAATCTGCACTGTCTCTGACATCTGTAATGTGAGCCTCATTCTGTTGGGTTTGTGAAGCTGTGTCAACCCTGCAGAAGGAACCAACTGTGCCCTAACTCCCACTGTCCCCTGGGGCCCCAAGCATTCCCCCATCTGCACCCCTCCTGTGGCTTCTGATCCTAGGGAGCCCTCCTGCCCTATCCAACACTCACATGAAGTGCATATTTCTTCTCCTGGGGCAACTTCTCCACAGAGAGTACATGACATGCTCACTCTCCAGGCACGGGGAGATCCTGTCAAAGTAGCAAATCAGTGATAAGGACATAAAGTGATGAATAGAATTTTAGATCCTGATGGTAGACAGTCTGCAAAATCCAAGGGAGAATGGAATTGGAGGGGACCAGGGATCAGGATGTGGGCATGGAGCTTCCCTGCCAAGGGGGTGAGGGAAGTCACAGGCTGGGGCATGCACAGGATGATCCATGGGCCCTGTGCAGTTTCTAGGTCACCCCCTTCTGCATCTCAGCCTTTGGCTTTGAGCTCTGTGTTCGTCAAGATGTGCACAGTCTGTACTCTGGCTGGCAGAAGAAAGGACCATGGGAAGACAATTGTAGATCCTTTGTGAGAGTAGGAAGGGATAGGCTGGACACCCAGTACAAGAGCAGCTAAAACTGGAGTCGAGGGGTGTGCAAGGAGTGGGTGTGAGGGTTGTGGGCAGTCACAGTCACGGCAGAGGTGGCTCTGTCTGTGGGGTGAGTGCCTCCCTGCAGGCACAGCACTGGAGATATCAGAGATCCACATGAAAAGGAAAAGCTGGAAATGGCACTATGGTTCAAATGGTAGAGCATCAACCTTGAGCAAAGAGCTCAGGGACAGTACCCAGGACCTGAGTTCAAGCCTCATGACTGTAAAAGAAAAAGAACCAGGACTATGAGAGGGAACCTGGTACTCTCTTGGTCTAATCAGACACAAGAAGAGGCCGGGATAGGCTGTGGAAAAACACAGAGAACATCTTCCCCCAGCTCATCCTGTCCTGCATGCAGGGACAGCCATGTAACTAGGGCTACGGTGAGATCATCTTCACCCCTGTGCTGCCATCTGAATTGTAGGCCTCTGTCCTGGCATGGGTGTCCTGATGGCTGAGCAGGTGCCCTAACCCTAGATGGAGAGCAGCCACTGACTGTGGTAGCTAAGGAGCGATCTGTTCCATTGCTATCAGGCCACCCAGCATGGGAGCCATAACCACCCCTCACCCAGGTAGAGGCCAATGGTTCTCCAGGTGCTACTTACATTGCCCCACCCCTAGCTCTGGGTACACGTGACATTCCCTCCACAAGGAGCAGGACAAAGTGAGGGATCAGGAAGCTGCCTATGGGCTTCAGATGATGGCCAGGCTGGCACTACAGATGGCCTCACTCTGTCACCACCTTCCCCTGCCTCCATCTTTCCTCCATCATGCCTCTCTACCTCCCACCCATTAACCTTGGAAACCAATGAACTGGGCTCTCATCATTCCTCTCATCTCTTCACCCACCTTGCCATGCGTCCATCCCTCTGTCACTTCCACCCCACACACATCCCACCACCAGCCACGCTGTAGCTTATGAGAATAAGTACAGCCAAGCAGGCACACACTGCAGCAGAGTTGCTTTGCTGCCACCCTGATTTCTTCATGGCCAGGACTTGGCTCTCCTTAGCCTCTCAGGTCAGTAACCAGAACATGGTGCTTTCACAGAGCCATGGCTTCCAGTCTCCATGGACACAATGATATCAAGGTGATGCCAACTTTCCCATCTCTATATACTTCTAACTATGGGATGGGAGCTGAGGTTCTCTTCTGTGACTCCATCCGCTAAGAGGCTCATGCAGATTTCCATCCTTTGCTCATCATGGTGACTCTTTGGTTAACCAGTCACTGCTGGGCTTCCAGTTCACCACATATAGAACCCATACTCCAACACTTTTCTTAGAAGGACTGATGACTTTTAAATATTCTCTAGTTTTAAATTTCTAGTTCCTTCTCTCTTTCATTTATATATTTCCATTCCTCACTTACTTCCCTTTTTTTACCTTCCTCCTTTCATTCCTGGCCTTGAACTCAAGACCTGGAGCTTTTTCTTAGCTTTTCTTTGCTCAAAGTAGCACTCTAGCTCTTGAGCAACAGCTCTACTTCAATCTTTGTTCTTACTCTAAACTGGGAGTAAGAGTCTCATGCATTTTTCCCTTTGCTGGGTTGGTTTTAAACCACAATACTAAGATCAGGATCCTGAATATGCCTCGGATTACAGGTATTATCTAATCAAAACAAATTCCTGATTTCTTTTTTAGACATAATTAGTTCTTTCAGGTGAGCCACCATCCACCCATGCAAGATCATTGCAGGATCCCAGCATTCATCTTGTCTCCAGTCTTATTCCATCCATCTCACAATGGCCATCTAAAACACCCTGCTGCATGCCTGAAGTCGCAAGGAAGGTTCTCAACGCCATGAGAAGCCCCCTTAAGCTCTGCCTCAGATATGCCCAGCCCCCATCCCACTTCCACATGAGCATTTGTTTAGGAGAAATTTCCTGAGTACATCATCATCTTTTCCTCACCATTCAAGTTTCATCTTTGGAGTCATTTCTCCCAGACAAAGAGGAACATGATCCATGGTTTGATAGCAGCCCAGATTCATAGTCCCAGCCACCAACCCCCCTCCCATTACCCTGCCAGACACCTGAATTCAAGAACAATGTTTTCACTACCCCTGACTCTTATCACATGTTTTAACTTATACAGTGCATTAAAATGATTTTACTAAATGGAATAAACACATGGCATCAAGCTTCAGAATCTTTGCACCTGAACTTTTAGTGAATAACAGACACACCAGCATTTCTGTAGCCAACAGAAATCTTAGCTTTGAGATTTCAGCATTCTTGGTATCCAAGTTTGGATGTGCTAACACTGCACTTAATGGGGCACTTCAATCACACAATCCCAAAACAATCAATGTTATTTGACATTCACTGGTAGGTGGTGCTAGGAAAAAGACTGATGTGCCAACTCCATGCTGGCTTGACCTATGCCATCTTCAAACCTGGAGCAAGTGGGGCTCCTCTCTCCATGACACCTTTTGTGTACTACCCCAGGAGGACCTTTACCTTCAGACAAAATTATGAAGACTATCTCTACCAGCAAAGATTCCAGTGAGATGTGCCTACATGGATAAAGCTAAAATCTCACTAAAGTGAGGTTGTTGGCAGTGCTGGAGCCTGAACTCAGGGCCTGGGCACTAAGCATTTGTACTCAAGACTAGCCCTTTACCACTTGAGCCCAAACTCCATTCCCAGCTGTTTTTATTTTTGGTAGTAAGAATCTATCAGACTTTCCTGTTGTAGGTGACTTGGAACTTCCATACTCAGATCACAGCCTCCTGACCAGCCTGGATTAAAATTGTGGATCAGCCACACCTGAGGACTTCTGCCAGCACATTTTTCCCAAAAATTGGAAGAGGAAGATGAGGGAGGGTTGGGCTCATCCTGCCCTGCATATGAAGGAGAGCATCACCGCCTGAACTTCATTCCCTGTTGTAGGCTGCTGGAGGAAAAGGAAGCAAATAGGCACAGGCTGGCAGCAGATGCCACAGAACAACTTGTGACCAAGACTCCCAGAGCAGACCTCAGAATCGATGACAGAGTTGGATCTACCCAGTAACAGAGGCAGTGGTGACACCTGAAACTGCGCGTTTGAGCCTTTGCTGCTAGTAAACAGGGCCACCTATGTCTCAATGTGAAAGGTGAGATTTTGGTGGAGAATGTGAGATTAAACATTATGTATCATGCAAGAAGACAGACTATAAGGGGTCTTTTATTATTCCAAGTGAAATTTTGGATTTCCTCTTCTGTTTCTTTAAAGAATGACATTGGGATATTGATGAATATTGCACTGAATTTGTAGATAGTCCTTATCAAGATTGCCATTTTTGCAATATTACTTCTTCCAAAGCAGGAGCATAGGTTTTTGCTTTTCCTCGGTTCTGCGTTAATTTCCTTCTCCAGGGTTTATAGTTCCATCAAAAAGGTGCTTTATATTCTAAGTTAATTCCTAGGTATTTATTTTCTTTGATAGCAAAATGAGTTCCTATCCTGATTCTTGCCTCAATCCTCTCATTTGTTGGCATAAAGGAAGGCAGTTGACATTGAGGCTTAATTTTATACCCTGCTACCTTACCAAAGTTTTATATCAGCTCAAGCAGCTTCGGAGTAGAGTCTATAGGGTTCTTTAAATACAGAATCATGTCATCTGTAAGGAAAGAAAGTTTCAGGTCCTCTTTCCCTTTTCCTCCTCACTCCAGTTAGAGTGGCCAAGATCCAGAAATCTAATAACGTATGGTGGAGGGGATGTGGCCAGGAGGGATCACTACTACACTGCTGGTGGGATTGCAAACTCGTTCAACCACTATGGAAAGCACTATGGCAGTATCCCAAAAAGACGAAACATAGAGCTCCCCTGTGATCCAGCAATTTCACTACTTGCCAATCGTCCGGATAGGACATACTGAATTCACTAGAACAATAACATTTATCACAGCACTATTTACTATAGCAAAGTTATGGAACCAACCCAGATGCCCGTCAGTTGATGAGTAGATCAAATATGGTATTTTTACACAATGGAATTCTGTGCTTCTGTCAGAAAGAATGACATAGACGAATTTGTAAGGAAATAGAAAGACTGTGAAGTTTAGAAATTAGTTTCTGTCTCCTTCTCTCTCTCCTTCTCTATGTCTGTAAAATTTAGAAGTTCTTGTTTCTCTCTCTCTCTCTCTCTCTCTCTCTCTCTCTCTCTCTCTCTCTCTC
Source organism: Megascapheus bottae (assembly GCF_031878675.1). NCBI lineage: Eukaryota > Metazoa > Chordata > Mammalia > Rodentia > Geomyidae > Megascapheus > Megascapheus bottae. The sequence continues at coordinate 149,889 of NW_028327478.1, forward strand.
TCTCTATATATATATATATATATATATATATATATATATATATACTTTTGCTCAAGGTTAGCACTCTACCATTTGAACCACAGTGCTGCTTCTGGCTTGCTCTTTTCACGTAGTATTGAGGAATCTAACCCAGGCCTTCATCCTTGATAGGTTAGAACTCTACCACTAAACCACACAGTCAGCTTTTAGAGGTTTCTGACAAAGGTTTTCCTACATGCTATTATTTCTTCTGTGAGTGCTCTTAATGCTTGCTGATGGTTGACTTTGTTTAGAAGACTTACCCTAATGCTCCCATATACAGAGATTCTATATATAGCTAAATGTTTTTCATTACTCAGAATTTCTCTATTGTGTATGTTCTGAAATGTACTGAAGACTGACTTCTGATTAAAAGTCATTGCACATTTGTTCTATTCATTAGTTTTCTTTTCTTCTATGGGAATCAGGTTTGTGATGAACACAGAAGTATGCCTTCCAGGTCAAACACTTTCCACATTTGTAATATTCATAAGGTTTTTCTCTCCTATGTGCATTTTATACTTAGTCATGCGTTCATGATGGATTTTTCATATTCTTATATTCATACGATTTTTATCCTGTGTCTGTTTGGTATTATGCAAACTCAACTATGAGTTCTTCAAAAAAATTTCCCTTTCATTTTATTCATAGGATTCTATCCTGTGGGTGTTTAGTGATAAATCTTGACTTGTGCCTTCTGGGGAAAAGACTGAACATTTGCTACATTCATTAAGGGTTTTATCTTGTGTTGGTTCTGTGACACAAGCTGAGTTTTCTTCCACAGACTAAAAAGCCTTTCCTATTTATTACATTGCTAAGGCTTCTCATATGTGTGAACTCTCTTACGCTTCCTGAAGGGTGAATACTGCATGAAAGACTTTCAACTTTGGTTATATTCCTAAGGTTCCTAATATGTGTGAATTCTGTTATGCCTCCTGTAATGTGACTTCCATCTGAAGGTCTTACCACATTTGATGCACTCGTACAGTTTCTCTCCTGTGTGTGTTCTCTGATGCAATTTGAGGGAAGACTTCCATTTGAAAGACATTCCACATCGGTTACATTCATAAGGTTTTTCTCCTGTTTGAATTGTCTTATGCATGTTGAGGTTTGGCTTCTGTGTGAAGGACTTTCCACATATGTTACACTCATAAGGTGTTTCTCCTGAGTATATTCTCTGATGAACATGGAGTTTTACCTTCCATTTGAAAGACTTTCCGCATTCACTACATGCATAAGTTTTCTCTCCTGTGTGTGTTCTATTATGCCCATCAAGATATGACTTCCACTTGAAGGTCTTTCCACATTTGTTGCACACATAAGGTTTCTCTTCTGTGTGTGTTCTTTGATGCAATTTGAGGGAAGATTTCTGTCTGAAAGACTTTACACATTGGTTACATTCATAAGGTTTTACTCCTGTGTGTATTCTCTGATGAACACGAAGTTTTCCCTTCCCTTGGAAAGACTTTCCACATTCATTACACTTATAAGATTTCTCTCCTGTGTGTGTTATTTGATGAACTCGAAGGTGTACCTTCTGGGTGAAAGACTTTTCACATTGTTACATTCATAAGGTTTCTCTTCTGTGTGTCTTCTCTGGTGCAAAGTGAGGTATGATTTCAGTCTAAAAGTTTTACGAAATTTATCCCATTCATAAGATTTCTCTTGTGTGAGATCTCTGATGTGTGCTGAGAGCTGAATTCTGGGCAGAAATTTTATTACGTTCCTCATATTCATAAGGTTTGTCTTCTCTTGGAGATCGAGGTTGGAGCGTCAGGTCTGACTTCTCAGAAATTAATTTTCACACGTGATGTACGCATCACATATCTCAGGATATTTGCTCTGAGGTATTGTAAGGCGTATTTCATTACTGAAAGATTTCTCACATTCACTACATGTATGAGGAGTCTCTCCTGTGTACATTTTCGGATGTGTTGTGATGGTCGGTGTTAAGTACAATATTTTTCATCACACAGTACATTTAGCAGTTTTCCTCCCTCCCTGAAGAATTTCTTGGGCAGGGAGAACAGAATTATGATACTGCAGATCTTTTGGACTGTCACAATCATGAATAAAATGCTCTGAATATCCGATGGATTTTTTAAGAACAGGAGACATACGAGATCTATATGCAGCATGCATCTCATCAGGCTTAGGAGACAGAAGCATGTTCTGACACTTAGTGAACTCCTCAGTCCTCACCCCTAAGTTGTTACCGTTATTACTAATCAGCTCTGGATTATGTGTAGAGCTCAAATTTAAAGTTGTTGCTAATCTCACGTTTTCCTCCACTTCGATACTACTTGCAACTGCTACTTCACAAAGACATTCATGTGGACTTTCCTGGCAGGTCTTGAACACATTTTCCATTACCTGGACATCTAAAATGAGTCATAGAAAAAAAGACACAAACATACATGAGATACAAATATTCCTTACTGTAAAGGTAATGACTTTACTTTCCCATCCTAAGTTTTAGATATTTTAAAATATAAAAGTGGGAACAAAGGAAGATGTCTCCGAGACAATAGGGACACTGCCTACCTTTCTCTGACAAAAAGAGAGAAGAAGGAAGTCCCACGAGCCAACTACCTAAAGAAATCCACAACAACAAACTCAAAAAGCAACGGAGAAGGACTCAAACCGGAAAAGAAATCCAGATAAAGCTCACATCCAACTTTCCCAAAGAATTCGAAACACGAGGACCCCTCCCCCACCTCTTGTCCAAACCCGCGGAAAGCTGGGACAAGCGGCAGCTGGTGCCCGACCAAGCCACGAAAAGCAGCTTGAGCGGGCACCGGCTCCAAGCTGGGATAGCGGGGGCGGGCACCGTTTCTAATCCACGAAAAAGCGGCAGCAGTTTAGGGCGCCAGGCTGGGAGCCCAACAGCTGCAGAAACCAGCACAGAACCACGCCAGCGAATGGCGGAAGCAGGGGAACCCAGACGCGGAACCAGAACAGCAAGCAGCGGAGCCCAGACGCAGAACACAGGCGGCGGGGGAGACCCGAGGGGAGTGAAAGACTCCCCACCACTGTGGAGCACCACCAGATTGACACAGAGGTGTGAGTAATACAGCGCATCCCCAAACACATCGGGAAAGCAGAGAGGGTGCCAAGCAATAGAACTTAACTCAGACCCCAAAACCCTACCCGAGAAACACTGGTGGGAGCAGGGGGGCAAGGAATTTAGAAGCCTGTCCCTTCCCTCAACAGCCCCCTCCCTCAGGCCATTGACTGGAGATTGACAGGCAGGCTACCCATAAGACCCAGCACCCCACCAAGGGAGGCGGGGCTGTCCCAACTCCCACCCACCCAACGGGCTCAACCCCCAGCCCTCTGACTGGAGACTGACAAGCGGGCGGACCCTAAGACTCAGCACCCCACCAGGGGAGGCGGAGCTGTCCAAGCTCCCACCTGCCCACCAGGCTCCTCACCCAGGGCACTGGTTCTGGAGAGTGGAGGGCTCTGAGACCCTGCCCTACAACAGTGGGTAGGGGGTGCATGTATATAGGAGCCAGCATCTGCCCCCCCTCAATTCTCAAGCGGGGCATCCTCCAGCTGGGAATCCTGAGCAAGACACCACCGAGGGCCCCCCACCCAGTCACAGACTCTGACAACGCAGCGGAAACACAGCAGGGATCTGAAGGGCTGACCAGCAGCAAAGCTCCCTTTCTGAGAACCAAAAAGGCACGGCTCCGCCCTTGGAGCCCATGTCCCCAGCTGGGCCCTGCCCCTGGTACCAGAGGGGCCTCCTGCTGGTCCTACCCAGAGCTCCTGAAACTCTCAATCCCCAGACCCTTGGCTTGGGGCCGCCCCTGGAAGTAGCACAGGAAAACCACGCTCAGACAGAAGCTCTCAGATCCATCCCTGGTCCACTGTGAGGTCACTGGTTGGGCTAAGAGCTAGTCGCCCAGCAACACATAAGTTTTATTCTAATACTTTCCAAACTTTGTACTCAAATACTCTACCTACTTACCCCCTGACCTCTCTCATTCTATTTTTCTATCTCTGGACCTCTGCTCCTCTTTGAACCCTTATACTGCATGGATCTACACTTGATGGCTGATGAGCAACATTGTATATCTAGGTGTTTAATTATTCTCTAGGCTCAGAGGGACTTAAAGACAATAGAGATTGGATTGAGAGGCTTATTGTTTTAGATATAAATCGCTTATCAGTGAATAATTAGACTACTCGATAACTGCACAAAAAGAAAGAGTGATAACACCAATCAAAACTTACGAACATCTAGAGTCTGCCAGCTACAGAGGTCTAGGTTGGTTACATCTGAAAAACTATAATAGTGTCTAGTATTAATCTTGCTCCCATTTTCAAATGGGCAGAACAAGAAACACAAGAAAGATGTCACATCAAGAAACAACATCTCCCACCTCCCCCACCCAATATAAACAGCCAATGGAACAGTCACTGGCAAACCTAGAGTAGAGTCTTCCAAGTGCTGTACAAATGCAATTGATAAACATCATTAATGAAAAATGTGAAAATATAAAGAAAGAGGTAAGGGAGTGTAGGGAGCCGGGACAAACGCCATTAGATGGCGCCCGTTTCCTGACTCCTTAGAGGTAAACGACTTCACATAAGGCAATGCGGTGCTCGACTACGTGTCCTAAGTTATGCGCATGCGTGAGTCACATGATGATCCCTGGCCAATCCCGCGGCACCTCGTTGTGGCTGTAGGGCGGCAGCCAATGGTGGAGCGATCCGTGTTCCTGTTCCCTATATAAGCAGCTGCATTTCCCTGCCCAAGCCCTTTTTCGCTTCCTGCTCCCCCTTCAATCAAAAGCTCTCCATTAAAGTATGATTTGAGAAGAATCCTCGCGTGGTGGTCGTTCTTCCTCGCTGGTCGAGGAGCTCGCCGCAACTGGTGCCGAAACCCAGGACCTTGGGAAGACAGGACGACAAGCGAAAAGGCCGAGGAGGATTCAGAACTCAACATACGGAGAGGAGACGTCGGTAAGTATCAGCCTGATCAGCTGAGATCCCCAGATATGCTGTTTCTTTGGGTACAATTTTGGGTGCTTGCTGTTGTCCTTCCTTGCTTGCTGCTGGTGTGTTTTTGTTGCATTTGTCTGCGTTGCGGCAGCTCACAGATTGTTAAGAGAGCCAGTAGGACATTGAGGAAGCACCAGGATAGTCTCTCCGAGGCAGAATCAAATGGGGAGGAAAAAGGTAGGCCAAAAAGAAAAGGGAAAGAAAATAAAAAAGGGAGACTTTATGTCAAAGAACAGAGGGTGGACGCACCCTTTCAAGATACCGGGCAGGAGGGAGATAAGGAGGACCAAGGCATAAGAACAATGGAGCCGCCCCCAGGGCAGTCTTACCCGGATCCGGGCAGGTTTCAACATTTACAAATAAGGGAGTCTAGAGATGAGGAGCTAAACGATTCAAATGAGGAGTTAAGCAACTCAGATGAGGAAGTGACTAACAATTCAGATGAGGAACAGGACCCGAAAGAGGGAGAAGGCTTGGAGGAGGCGGCTGCTAGGTATGAGGAGGGAAGGTATGGAGTTCAGCGACCTCTTCTGGCCAGAGTGTCTAAAGGAAATGAACAAGAGAGAGCCATGCCCTCTGCGCCCCCGCCTTATCCTGTGGCGGCGGGAAAAAGTCATTTCATAAAAGGAAGCACGTGGTCCCGCCTGGCGGCTGCGTTCCCAGTTTTTGAGAACCCAGTTACCCAGGAGAGGACCTTTGAACCAGTCTCCTATAAACAGTTAAAGGATTTGATGGAGGCAGTACGTAATTATGGAGTTACGGCCAGTTATACCACTGCCTTGCTTAGAAGACTAACTGCTAATGCTATGACACCTAATGATTGGTATGAGGTCGCGCGGACATGCCTCAATTATGGACAGTTCCTTGACTTCAGGTCTATAGTTATGGACAGAGCTCAGGCTCAATATAGAGTAAATGTACAAGAAGGGCGGCCCGAGTGGACTGTGGACATGCTCCTAGGGCAAGGACAATGGGCTGCCGATCAGACAAATTTCCCCTGGGATGTTTATAAACAAATAAATGAGGTTTTTTACAAGTCCTGGAGGGCAATCCCAAACAAAGGCCAGGTCACTGGCAGCCTCACCAAAGTTACTCAAGCTGTCACGGAGCCATTCTCCGATTTTGTGGCCCGTGTGCTCGAAACGGCGGAGCGCGTTTTTGAAAATCTTGAAGCCTTTATGCCAGTTGTCATTATAATCCAGGTCAATTACTTATGTTGTGTATTTTAAAGACAAAGAATTATCCTACAGGGGTCTTATGGCAGGACGGCCCTCTGTGGTGGCTTCATGGTAATTCTCTTGGAGCAAGAACTGTTCAATATTTTCCTGAGCTTGTTGCAACTCAAGCCCTATTGGGCCTAAAGTATTGTTTGATGCATTTTGCTAAAATACCTGATAAATTAATTATTCCCTATACCAGGAATCAGGTGGAAACTTTGGCTGCCACTGTGGATATATGGGCGATTTTATTATGTGCCTTTCCCAATATTATTGATAACCATTATCCCAAGCATCCCTTGCTTGCCTTTGTAGAGAGAAATTTGGTTTATTTTCCTATTATTACCTCTAAGAAGCCTTTGGCTACAGCCTTGACTATTTATACTGATGGGTCAAAAACTGGCCAGGGTGCCTTTGTGGTGGAAGGTCAAAATCCAGTCTTGTTATATTTTCGACCGGATGTTCCCCAGGTCACGGAGTGCCTGGTGGTTCTAGAGGTGTTTAAAAGATTTGAAGAGCCCTTTAATCTTTTTTCTGATTCACAATATGTTGTTAATGCTGTTAATTCTCTTGAAGTCGCTGCCTCAATTAGGCAGGCCAGCATGGTTTCTAACATATTATTACAGATTCAATCCCTTATTTTGGCAAGAAAGAATCCCTTTTATATAGGGCACATGAGAGCTCATACCTTGTTGCCAGGTCCCATGGCTAAGGCTAATGCCCAGGTAGATCAGGCAACTAGGGCCATGGTTTTGACAGCTATTGATTCTGTAGAATCAGCAAAAACTTTTCATCAGTTATATCATGTACCTGCTAATACTCTTAGAATAAAATTTAATATAACCAGACATGAGGCACGAAATATTGTTAAAGCCTGTCAGTCTTGTGTGATTTTTCTCCCCTCTCCTAATGTGGGGATAAACCCTAGAGGCTTAAAACAAAATGCCCTATGGCAAATGGATGTTACTCATTTAGCGGAGTTTGGAAAATTAAAATATTTACATGTCTCAGTGGATACCTATTCTGGTATAGTACATGCCACACCCTTGGCAGGAGAAAAGGTTTCCCATGTAAAAGTACATTGTTTAGAAGCCTGGGCGGCCTGGGGAAAACCCCTTCACTTAAAAACTGATAATGGCCCTGCCTATACTTCTCATGGTTTCCGCACCTTTTGTGCGCAAATGCAAGTAGCCCATACAACAGGGTTACCATACAATCCGCAAGGACAAGGAATTGTGGAAAGAACCAACAAAAAATTAAAAGAAATACTTCAAAAACAAAAAGGGGGAATTGCGGAAGGAGCATCTCCCAGGGAAAGACTTTCCCTTGCACTTTTTACTTTAAATTTTTTAATTTTAAATAGTGATGATAAGTCAGCAGTAGATAGACATGCTGCCCAAAACCCAAAAATTATAACTGAGATGGTTAAATGGAAGGATGTTATTACAAATAATTGGTGCGGACCGGATCCCGTAGTAAGGAGATCCAGGAGAGCTGTTTGTGTTTTTCCACAGGAGCAGGAAACACCGCTTTGGGTCCCATTGCGATTGACGCGAAAGGTGGAAGGAGAACCCGAGAAAGGCACTGACGATGAAGATCATTCTCATGTTGGTGGTAATACTAGCAGATCCAGTGATGGCCCAGGAGAGGATTTTGTGGGCGCTGATGAAGATCTTTCCAATACCGATGCCTGTGAAGCATGACGCTCGTGGTTTCCGGTATCTTTTCACGACCAATTCATCATTGCAGTTCTTCCCATGGACAGACAGTTGGACAATTATGTCTTTACCGTTAATTTATCAAGGCAATTAGGTCAAATGTTAACTGGACAATGGTCACATGATTTTGAAAACCTTACAAGCCAATTGAGATATGAAATTATGATTGTTAATTCAACCAGGGTAAATGTGGCCCCTTTTCGGGAAAATTACTGATTGGATATTACAGGCGTCCTCCTGGGTAAAAGAATGGGCTGGAAGTTTAGCCTTATTGGGATTAATGATGTGTGGGTTGGGGATTTTGTGTTGGATGCTATGTAAAATGAGTTATGAACGAAAAGGAGATAATGCTATTATAAAACAGGCTTTTGCAGCATTAGAAATGCATGACTCCCCCCAAGTTTGGTTAAGTATGCTTGGAAAGAAAAGGACATGTGGTCTGCCTATGGTTGGTCTGTCGCCTGCAAGCCCAAACACAGAGGGATAAGGTAGTGATTTTCGCAAGCATTAGCTGCCTTGGAAGTTGGATCCTCACCCCAAATATGGCTTTCAGCCTTAAAGGGCAATTGAGCCTATTTTTCTGCATAACCTTTGCACCCCGGGGGACAAGATCCCATTGCACAGGGACAGTTATGCAGCTTAAGATCTGGAGCAAACAGGATGCGAGGCGTATGCACTGCACTTGGGAAAAGGGAGATGCCTTTTCTCGAGAAGAGCACGTCTGTTTGCATGTTGGTAGATGCCAAAATTTCCCACCTCTGAAAAAAGGGCATCGGACTGGCGGGTCACCCTCTGGGAAAGAGCCTGGAGAGGAGGCCTTGCATTGTCCTTATCCTCTTCAGAGAACAGACCCCTACTCTTGCCTGATGCTCAAAACAAGAAGGGGGAGCTGTAGGGAGCCGGGACAAATGCCATTAGATGGCGCCCGTTTCCTGACTCCTTAGAGGTAAACGACTTCACATAAGGCAATGCGGTGCTCGACTACGTGTCCTAAGTTATGCGCATGCGTGAGTCACATGATGATCCCTGGCCAATCCCGCGGCACCTCGTTGTGGCTGTAGGGCGGCAGCCAATGGTGGAGCGATCCGTGTTCCTGTTCCCTATATAAGCAGCTGCATTTCCCTGCCCAAGCCCTTTTTCGCTTCCTGCTCCCCCTTCAATCAAAAGCTCTCCATTAAAGTATGATTTGAGAAGAATCCTCGCGTGGTGGTCGTTCTTCCTCGCTGGTCGAGGAGCTTGCCGCAAGGGAGGAAGCCATAGCTGAACAAGAGGAAACCATAAACAAAGTGATAAGTGAAAAAGAAGAAGCCATAAAGGAGGCCATAATAAAGGCTGTTCAAAGAAAGATGGATGAATTCATAGAATCCACAAAAAAAAAGGTGACCGAACTACAGCAAATGTTCAAAGAAAATAAAGCTTCTGAGCTAACTACTCAAATGGAAATCAAGGAGATAAAGAAATCCATACATGATCTAAAAGAAGAGATGCAAGGCATCAAAAATGAGCAATTAGAAGCAAGGGAGATGAAAAATAAAGTAGATAGCTTTGATAGCAGGTTAGACCATGCAGAGGAGAGAATTTCCGGGGCTGAAGATAATTTAGTTATTATAGAGAAACAACAGAAAATGAGTCAATCCAAATCTAGGAAAAATGAGAGAGCGCTTCAGGAGGTCCAAGATACAATTAGGAAGCCTAATTTAAGGCTAATTGGTATTGAGGAGGGTCTGGAGAAAGAGGTCAATGGTATTGGAAATATACTTCAGGGAATCATCTCAGAGAATTTCCCAAATATCCAGAAAGGCAGGCCCATCCAGACATAAGAAGCTTTTAGAACCCCAAACAGACCTGACCAGAAAAGAACATCTCACCGCCACATCGTAATCCGAACTGGATCAGTAGAAACCAAAAAAAGGATCCTAAAGGCAGCCAAGGAAAAGAGTTCAGTAAACTATAAAGGAAAACCAATCAGAATAACCCCAGATTACTCAGCAGAGACCATGCAAGCAAGAACTGACTGGAAGCATATATGTCATGCCCTTAAGTCAAATAACTACCAACCTAGAATACTGTACTCAGCTAAGCTCTCATTCATAACTGAGGAAAAAATAAAAACATTCCATTCCAGGGAAAAGCTGCAACAATATGTTGCAACAAAACCAACACTACAGAGAATTCTGAAAGATGTTCTATACATAGAAAACCAAAATAAATGCAATATAGGGAAAGAAATGGCACCTAAACAGCATACCACCTAAGGACCACAAGAACTGTCAAGACACAGGCCCCAAAAAAAGCTTTTAAAAATGGTAGGACCTAATAAATATCTCTCAATCCTAACTCTCAATATCAATGGACTCAACTCTCCAATTAAACGGCATAGGCTGGCTAGTTGGATCAAAAAGCAAGAGCCATCGTTCTGCTGTCTTCAAGAGACACATCTTACCCAAAAAAACAAGCATCTTTTGAAAGTGAGAGGTTGGAATAAACTCTATCAAGCTAACGGCCACCATAAAAAGGCTGGAGTTGCCATCCTCATATCAGATAAAATAGACTTCAAACCAAAATTAGTAAGAAAAGACAAAGAAGGTTACTTCATACTACTAAAGGGATCTTTCCTCCAGGGCGACATAACGATCCTAAATATTTACACACCCAATCCCGGAGCTCCAAACTTCATCAAGCAAACTTTACTTACACTGAAACCATACATAGATCGAAATACAGTGATTGTCGGGGACTTTAACACACCACTTTCACCTATGGACAGATCAACAAGGCAAAAACTCAACAGAGAAACCTTAGAACTGAACAACTACATAGACCAACTAGATCTAACAGACATCTGCAGAATATTCCACCCAGCAACAACACAATATACGTTTTTCTCAGCAGCACATGGAACATTTTCCAATATAGATCACATCTTAGGCCATAAAACAAACCTGGACAGATTCAGAAACACAGAAATTATTCCATGCACACTCTCAGACCACAAAGGTATCAAACTGGAACTGAACACACATCTCCACCAACGAAAACCCTGTAACTCATGGAGACTGAACAACACTTTGTTGAATCACCAATGGGACATCGAAGAGATCAGAACTGATATCCAACAGTTTATGAAATTTAACAGTAAGGAGTACACAAAATACCAACTCCTTTGGGACACAGCAAAGGCAGTACTCAGAGGAAAATTTATAGTGCTGAGTGCCTACAACAACAAGTTGGAAAAATTGCAAACCAACAAGTTAATGTCTCACCTTAAGCTCCTGGAAAAAGAGCAACAAACCAACCCTAATCCCAGTAGAAGAAAGCAAATTATTAAAATCAAACCAGAATTAAATGATTTGGAATACAAAAAAACTATAGAAAGAATCAACAAAACAAGGAGTTGGTTCTTTGAAAGAATTAACAAAATTGACAAGCCCTTAGCAAATCTTACCAAAAAAAAAAGAGAGCATTTCGAAATAAACAAAATCGCAGATGAAAATGGTAATATCACGACAGAAATTACCAAGATCCAGAATATCATGAGGGAATACTTCTCAAAGTTTTATGCCAACAAATTTGAGAATCTAGATGAAATGGATGAATTCCTAGCCAATATTAACATACCCACGCTGAACCAAGAAGAACTAAGCCAACTCAACAGGCCTATTTCAAGCTCTGAAATAGAAATGACAATTAGAGAACTTCCACCTAAGAAAAGCCCAGGGCCAGATGGATTCACAGCTGAATTCTATAAGGTCTTCAAAGCAGAGCTCACACCAATACTCCTCAAGCTCTTCAACGAAATTGAAAATGAAGGTTCCTTACCAAAGTCATTCTATGAAGCCAGTATAACCCACATCCCCACACCAGACAGAGATTCATCAAAGAAAGAGAACTATAGACCCATTTCTTTGATGAACATCGATGCAAAACTTCTCAACAAAATACTGGCCAACCGTCTACAACAACTCATCAAAAGAATTATACACTATGATCAAACTGGATTCATCACAGGGAGGCAAAGCTGGTTCAACATACGCAAATCAATTAATATAATTCAACACATCAACAGGAACAAGGACCAAAATCACATGATTGTCTCAATAGACAAGGAAAAGGCATTTGACAAGACCCAACACACCTTTATGTTAAAAGCTCTGGAGAAACTAGGAATCCATGGAACATTCCTCAAGGTAATAAAGGCTGTGTATGAGAAACCTACTGCTAGTATTACACTTAATGGTGAAAATCTAAAGCCATTCCCTCTAAAATCAGGAACGAAACAAGGCTGCCCACTTTCTCCACTACTCTTTAACATAGTACTAGAATTCCTAGCCAGTGCAATAAGGCAAGAAGCAAGCATAAAGGGGATCCAAGTAGGGAAAGAGGAAATAAAACTATCCCTCTTTGCAGATGACATGATTCTGTATTTAAAGAATCCTATAGACTCTACTCCCAAGCTCCTTGAGCTGATTCAAACCTTTGGAAAAGTAGCAGGCTATAAAATCAACCCTCAAAAATCAACTGCCTTCCTTTATGCCAACAGTGAGAGGAACGAGGCAATAATCAGGAAAGAAACTTCTTTCACAATAACCTCAAAGAAAATAAAGTACCTAGGAATTAGCTTAACTAAGAATGTAAAGGACCTTTTTGACGAAAACTTTAAAACCCTAAAAAAGGAAATTAAAGCAGAACTAAGGAAATGGAAAAACCTCCCATGCTCCTGGATTGGAAGAATCAACATTGTGAAAATGACAATCCTGCCAAGAGCTATCTACAAATTCAATACAATACCCATCAATATCCCAATGTCATTCTTTAAAGAAATAGTAGAGGCAATCCAAAATTTCATATGGAATAATAAAAGACCCCGTATAGCAAAAACACTTCTTAGCAGAAAGAACAGTGCAGGAGGAATTTCAATTCCAAACTTTAGACTGTATTACAGAGCTATAATTCTCAAAACAGCTTGGTACTGGCACAAGAACAGGCCTGAAGACCAACGGAATAGAACTGAAGACCCAGATATTAAACCACAGACCTATGGCCACCTAATCTTTGACAAGGGAGCCAAAAAAATAGAATGGAAGAAAGACAACCTCTTCAACAAGTTGTGCTGGCAGAACTGGTTAAGCACCTGCAGAAAAATAAAGTTGGATCCTTCTTTGTCACCTTGCACTAGAATTAACTCCAAATGGATCAAAGACCTGGAGGTAAAAGCTGACACATTGAAAACTCTACAGGAAGAAATAGGAGATACACTAGGCCTCCTTGGCACAGGTCGAAACTTTCTTAATAAGGACCAAGAATCACAACAAATCAGAGAAAGGCTGGATAAGTGGGACTGCATTAAACTGCAGAGCTTTTGAACTGCAACGGATATAGCTAGTAAACTAATCAGGAAGCCTACAGAGTGGGAGAAGATCTTCACCAACCAAACAACGGACAAAGGCCTCATATCTAAAATATATCAACAACTCAAAAAATTGAATCACTCCAAAACTAACCTCCAAAGTAACACCCATCCCATTAAAAAATGGGACAAAGACTTAAAGAGAGTCTTCTCTGAAGAAGAAACAAAAATGGCCTATAGACACATGAAGAAATGCTCAACATCTCTGGTCATAAAAGAAATGCAAATCAAAACAACTCTAAGATTCCACCTCACTCCAGCTAGAATGGCCAGGATCAGGAAAACGAATGACAACAGATGCTGGAGGGGATGTGGCCAGGAGCGATCACTACTACACTGTTGGTGGGAGTGCAAACTCGTTCAACCACTGTGGAAAGCAGTGTGGCAGTGCCTCAAAAGGCTAAACATAGAACTCCCGTATGACCCAGCAATTACACTACTTGGCATTTACCCAACCACCCAGAAACAAGGACATACTAAACCCACTAGCACAACTATGTTCATTGCAGCACTATTTACCATAGCAAAGATATGGAACCAACCTAGATGTCCCTCAGTTGATGAGTGGATCAACAAGTTGTGGTATTTGTACACAATGGAATTCTATGCTGCTGTCAGAAAGAATGACATCGCCCCATTTGTTAGGAAATGGAAAGACTTAGAAAAAATCATATTAAGTGAAGTAAGCCAGACTCAAAGGAACTTAGGCTCAATGGTTTCCCTCATTCGTCATAATTAGTAGAAACCTTGGGCTCTACTACTAGAGATTTGCAGTAGAGCAAAATCTTGATACATAAGGACATATAATGTGAAACTAATTGAAAGGACCTCCAGGATAGTGAAACAAAAGGCATATAATGAATGATTGTTGTCCTTAATGTACTATGTTGTCTCTCATCTCCTTTGCTGTCCCTTGGTTATCTCATATTGGTATAGTATCTCACTTTGTTATCTGATATATTGAATTTATTTGTATTTGGATATTTGAAATTTGATAGGGAAGGGGGGAAAATCAAGACGGGTGGGGGGTGTGGGGGTGAGGGAAACGGGTACCAAGACATGTGAAAGGCTATCAATGTATGTGAATTAATGCACCTTCTATCTGGCAAATATCATGTAACCCTTTTGCTAATTACAATTAAAAAATGCAAAAAAAAGCCAGAGATGGAGGTATGGCTCAAGTTTTAGGTGTGCTGGTCATGAGTGGAAAAGTTAAGGGAAACGAGATGTACATGGCCAAGAAACTGTGTACCCACCTATGATGGCTGAGTTTGAGATTTAAGGATCATGGCTCAAAGGCAGCCTAGACAAAAAAAAATGATGACACTCATATCATCTACTAACCTCCAAAACTGTCAGAAATTGAGGTATGGTGTATTAAGAAACTAAGTTGAGGAGCCAGCAGTGTAGCCCAGTGGTAGAGTGCAGGCCTGGCATGCATGAAGCCCTGAGTTCTATTCCTTGGTACCACAAACAGAAGTAGTGTTGTGGTTCAAGTGACATGGCGCTAGCCTTGAGCAAAAAAGTGTCCAAGGACAGTGCCCAGACTCTAAGTTCAAGCCCAAAGACTGGCAAAAAGAAAAAAAAGAAACTGAGTCATGAGAGCATAAAATAACCTCAACAAATCGGATCAACTTTCACGGAGAGTTGAAGAGGGATACAATAGCGACTTGAGATGAGTCGAGTCATAAAGCTTAGTGTAATAAGGGCAGGAGTGGGGGACTTATGTAGCAGTAATTGGTAGAGGCCAGGGCCTCAGCTAGCTGGAAGGTTCAAAGCGTTTTCTGAGTTTATGGTACTAGTCTGGCTCTCCAAGCCTATTGTTCGAGTAACCCTTTCAGGCATCTATCATCTGAGAAGGCTGGGGTATGGGCTTTCATATTTATGTTAAGAAGTTTAGGAAGATTCCCTCAGGAAGGGTGATCAATGGGTCAAACCATGGTGTTAGGAGCCAGAGTGGAATCAAACTGTACCTTGATTTGCATCAGACAATGGCTTTATTGTCTTAGTGTTTTCTGGCCTTATTCTGTTTAAATGACCTGAGATTTACCATATGAATGTAACACCTGGAAGTTCCCCGGTTTCAAGAAGGGATATAAGCCTGGAGTTGACAATAAACTAAACGAGGCTGCAGTTTTTACCTAGGCTGCAGACCTCCCGGACCCGAAAAACAAAATGAGATACCCTTACCACAGGAAACCAGTCAGATATTTGAGGGTTGCAAAGAAACCACTATTTTGTCTAATGATCAACATTAAACACCACCAATACACTAATGGGAATAGGAATCAATTAAACATTCGTTTAAAAAGGAAGACACTAAGTCCTATTTTGGAAGAATGCCATTCAGTAAACCAAGGGCAGACTATAGGTGAAATATTCATAGACTGATTTTTATTACTTTATTGATGGGTGGTAATATTAGTATTATTTGCCAAAATTCATTAAAATTTGTTAAACTGTGGCAATATCGGTATAACATACATCTGTAGGTATATCCTTAACCCCTTTTTCCATGCTACTAAATGTCAGGTAGTAGATCAGATGCTGTTTCTTTGTTTCTTACTACCACTTAAGAGGCCATTGCCTCAACACTTACACCAAACTCTCTCAAATATGCCATAAAATTATATACAATTGTCATCCTTCTGGTGATAGATTTCATACGCCTGGATAACTTTACTCACTTCTAGAAGAATTTATGACTCCACTAATATGTATAACTTCAATAAAACACTGTGCTAAGTGAAATAAGCTTATATATCTGAATAAATAGCACTTTCCTATTTTCCAATAATTTACCAGGAGGTGAAAAAATATTCATAATAATACATTCCTTATAAATTTGACTGTATAAATATTATTGTATTTTGTTTAATAATGCTTTTGCCAGTCCTGGGGCTAGAACTCAGGGCCTGGGAACTGTCCTTGGGTTTTCTCAAGGCTAGCTCTACCACTTGAGCCACAGCACCACTTCCAGCTTTTCTATATATGTGGTACCTATGAATCGAACCCTGGTCTTTGTGTGTGTTAGGCAAGCATTCTGCCAGTAAGCCAAACTCCCAGCCCTTGTTTAATATTTTGCTGAATATTTGTGTTATACACCCACTTACTAGAATATTTTTTGTCAGGCAAGCCATTACTCATTTAATCATTTTCTACACAATGGTGAATACTGAAATTTCACATACCATATAGATTTGTAATATATACACACATAACATATGTGTGTGTTTGATGTGACATGCTTTATTAGTGATTTGCTATGAGTGCATAAAAGCCTGATTGATAATAATTAATAAAATATGCTTTTTGATTAAATAAATATATAAAAGTGGAAATTGATTTGTGAGAAATATATGCTTTTCTCCCTAACATATTAAGAAAATGATATTTTACAATGACCAATAAGGTATTTCTGTGTTTTAGTTCTCTTTTTATATCACAGGAAATATTTATTGAAATTACCCATCTATGTATTGCTACAATTTTAAGCTGAGTACTACCTATAGTATACCTGCAGCTGTTTTTTTAAATACCGTTTTGTTCATACATTGAGGAATAGCTGCCTTTCTTTTATTTTTGAGAAATAATCTAAATATTGTGCTGTTTTGCATCTTTTTAAAACTTTCTTTTCTTTACTTTTCTTTTTTTTTGTAGTTCATAGGCCTCGGCCCTGTCCCTGAACATTTCAGCAGAAGACTATAACCCCTATCCTTGAGCTACATCCCCACTTCCTGTTTTCTAGAGTTAACTACAGATAACAGTCTCAGGTCCTGAGTAGCAGATAGAATTACCTTACCCAGTTTCAATGCTGTTTGCTTATTAACCATTAAGTGAGGAACACGAATTTTTTCTAGATTCAGCGGCCACAAGTTTGGTTTATATGTCTGTTTGCCTTTGATCCAAGCAAGAACGATTCTTGAGAGTAAGGGCTTACACCTAAATCCCTTTAGTTACAACTTCTCACTAAAGTCTCAATTTAGGTATTTGTGGGAATTTTGAAATTTGTTTCTTTCCATTTGAAGTCTTATAAAAATTCCTTTTCTAACACTCCTGTCCCTCAGAACAATGGAAGACCAGAAAATCTCCAGCTCATTGTCTAGTTAATTTTCTTATGTTGATTGAAACTTTGTTGTTTTTTTTCCTTCCATTCCTGGGTTTGAACTTAGGACCTAACCACTGTCCTTGGGTTTTCTCAAGACTAGAACCCTACCAATGAAGTCATTACTTCTGGCTTTTTCTATGAATGTGGTAATAAGGAATCAAACCTGTGTCTTTGTGCATGCTAGGCAAGCACTCTACCACTAGGCTCAATTTCTGGTGGAAAGGTCTGGTTCTGAATACCAGTCTCTTCCTACCAGCAAAAAGATATTATCCTTATCAGAGAATAATGCCCTGAATTATTCCTTGTTTGCTCAATCATTTATAGTCTTAGTTTTAAAGAAACGAAATATCATTCTTTCTGTCTTTCTTTCTTTCTTTCTTTCTTTCTTTCTTTCTTTCTTCCTTTCTTTCTTTCTTTCTTCCTTCCCTCTTTCTTCCCTCTTTCTT
Organism: Megascapheus bottae; assembly: GCF_031878675.1. Lineage (NCBI taxonomy): Eukaryota > Metazoa > Chordata > Mammalia > Rodentia > Geomyidae > Megascapheus > Megascapheus bottae. The sequence continues at coordinate 167,816 of NW_028327478.1, forward strand.
CTTTCTTTCTTTCTTTCTTTCTTTCTTTCTTTCTTTCTTTCTTTCTTTCTTTCTTCCTTTCTTTCTTTCTTTCTTGTTTTGCAGTCATGGGACTTGAATTCTAGACCTGGCTGTTCTTCCTGAGCTCTTCAGCTCAAGGCTACTGCCCTATGTCTTTAGCCTCAACCCCACTTCTCATTTTCTATTGGTTCATTGGACAGAAGAGTCTAAGGTGTTTTTGTGATAGGTCAGTCTTTGAACCTTGATCCTCAGATCTCAGCCTCCTAAGTAGCTAGGATTACAGGCATGAGCCACGGGCTCATGGCTTTCTCATTTTATTTTGCTTCACAGTGATTTCTACAGAGAAATCTAACTTTAACTCTACTGCCACATAGAATTCATTATATCACCCTATGAGTCTTGGTGCCGGGGGTTTGGGCTAGCATGCACAAAGACCTGGTTCAGTTCCTTGGTACTACATACAAAGAAAAAGCCAGAAGTGGTGCTATGACTCAAGAAGTAGAGAGCTAGCCTTGAGAAATCCCAAGGACCCTGCTCAGGCCCTGAGACCAAGCATAGGATTGGGAAAAGAAAATGATTCTTGATTCATTCACAAAGAATTCCATAGGTTCCACACAGGATTTAGGGTAACTAAGAATATTATTGCTCAGTACATCACAACATGAACTTACCAATGGGCCTCATGCTCCAACATCAATATGAAGATGCATTCACTCACCTGTGATATTCTTGTCAGAGGAATTTCCTATCCAGAGTTCTGCACAGTGCTCTAGCTTGTCAATTAATACAGGTTTGGGAACACAGGGCCCTGTAAATTAGAAACAGTAGAGAATTATTGTTTATGCTGTGTCATCATTGCTTTAAGTTCGCAGACATCCTACTCACAAGTTATCTATTAAATCTTTTTTCTCATTTCTCACTGGCTCCATGGTTGACTTTTCCCCAGCTCTGGATTCATTTTGTATGGCATAAACTTAGCTGTCTTGCTCAAGGCTAGAAAAATACCAGTTTGAGTCCCAGCTCCACTTACATGCATAGGTCTTCATGCATGCTAGGCAAGCACTCAACCACAAAGTCAAACTCTTGACACTCCACTAACATTTTTGAGGGGTTACTTGGAGTTATAGTTTCATGGCAATTTTTATGCCATTGCTGGTTTCAAATTAGAATTCTTACATTTCTTCCTCCTGAATATTTTAAGATTACAGGCATGAAACATTGCACCTAGTGCCAGGTTTCCATTATAAACTCACTGTTTAGTGATTTGTAGATCCTATTTCCAATAATGATATATATTCTATTCTGGATTGTTTATCCACTTACAATTACTGTGTAAGTTTGGAATGTCGTCTCCATTAGAGGAAACATAATTTAGAACTGTTATCAAAGTATCCTGAAGGTATCCTGAAGAATGAGTACAAAATTACCTTAGGTTTTCTTTAGAAAGTAATGATACTTCTCAGGGCCTGGAATCTTTCATTTAAATAGTATTGAAAGTTTGATAAACATTCACGTATCTGCAAAATAACAAGGCACTTGGCCTTGCAAGTGAATTTGACTTTTGCTCACCTAAGGACACCAGGTTGCTGTAGGTCTCCAGCATTACATCTCTGTACAGGGTCCTCTGAGCATTGTCCAGATGCTGCCACTCCTCCCAGCTGAAATCCACAGCTACATCATCAAATGACACCAGCTTCTGGAATGGCACATTTTCATCAAGTAATTAGCACCGAGTTATAAACACTCCATGTCTGGAATTTTATTCTTTTTTTGTTGGAATTTTATTCCTTTACTTAAATGTTTAGACTTACATGAAATATTGACCTGAAAAGCTTAGGGATGGTGCCTAGGCTCAGAGTTCAAGTCCCCAGACCCACAAAAAAATAAAAAGGCAAGCCAGGTGTTGGTGGCTCATGCCTGTCATCCTAGCTACTCAGGAGACTGATATCTGAGGACCATGGTTCAAAGCCAGCCTGGCACAAAATTCCATGAGACTCCTTTCCAATTACCCACCATAAAATGTTTAATGGCTTGTGGCATATCATGGTAGAGCAATTGTGGTATCGACAAAAATAAGTCGGGGGAGTAGATTTAGGTTATAAATGGAATTATTCCATTGAAAAGGAACTACATTATATGATGACATATGCTGGTTCTGTGAGAATATTGCAAAATCTTAGGGTATCAAGTAATAATACTGTGAAGTACACCCAGAATGTTAATGTTCTATGTCTGGCATAATAATCACTTGGGGAAGAAACTTTTTTTCTTTTTTTTGGCTGGGGGATTTGTAAGGCTTGAACCCTGGGCCTGGGCACTGTTCCTGAGCTCTTCAACTCAAGGCTATCACCCTACCTATGAAGCCACAGTGCCATTTCCCATATTCTAGTGGTTAACTGTAGATGAGAGTCTCATAGACTTTCTAATGCCCAGGCTGGCTTTGAACCAAATTTTTAGATATCAGCCTGATATCTGAGTAGCTAGGATTACAGGTAGAAGTCACTGCACCTGGCAAGAAATTAATTTCTTGCTGTTTTATACTACAAATTTACTGTATGTTTTACTTTTTCAAAAAGACTGAGGATGACCTTTGTTCTGTATATAATGGGAACAGGGGTAGGGAGCTGTGAGCAGAAGAACTGAGGGGCAATACTCAGGGTAGGACAATAGTCTTAAACTAAAGAGCTCACGGCCCAAGGTCCAAGCCCCATGACTTTCCCCACTACCCCACAAAAAAAGGGAAAAAAATTGGAGATTGGAGAGGATTTTCTAAAAAGAAGATATAGAAATAGTAGTTCAAAATGTAGAAAGAAGTTCAATATTAACAGTCATGAGAAAAATTAAAATCACAATGAAATCATTACTTTAAATATGTTAATATAAGTATAGTTTTAAACAAAAAGATCCACATACACACACACAAACACACACACACACACACGCATACAAAAAACAACTTTCAAAGTCTAACTATTACTGGGAAGGTAGTGAGAAGAAGTAGAACTTTGGAATAGTTCTGCAAGGAATATAAAACAATCAAAAATTGCGTGGAGAGTGCTAAAAAAGTACTAAATATAGAATTACATAGAAATATGGTCCAACACTTCCATTTCTACATTTGTCCCTAACGGAAGAGAAAGCAGAGACTAGAACAAATATGTGGAGAATCCATTCACAACTATTAATAATAATCAAAAGATAGAAATATGCAAAACAATGCATTGAAAAGGAAGAACATTTTACTATATTTTACAGATGAATCTTGATTACAGTAAACTAAAAATACAGCAGTCATAAAGGAAGAGCTAGGGTATGTTTTTCCTTCCAGACCTTCCAAGGATCAACAAACCCTTAGAGCCAAAAGCACGATGGTTCCAGAGAATGGAGTAGAGAGGAACAGGAGCTGAATGTTTAATGATTATACATGGAAGATGAAAATTGCTCTAGATGGGTAGAATGAAGAGAGAACTGTACCCTAAACAATGGTTATGTAGCCACACAGGATGGGACACACCTATACTCCCTGATATTGGGAAACTCAAGAAGGATTTCTATCCATCCTAGATGCATGGAAAAATCTATCATAAAAACTAATGTGGAGGGGCTGGGAGTTTGGCATAGTTGTAGAGTGCTTGTATGAAGACGAAGGTTCAATTCCGCAGTACCACATACACAGAAAAAACCAGAAGTAGTGCTGTGGCTCAAGTAGAAGATCACTAGGCTTGAGGAAAGCTGAAGGACAGTGCTCAGACTGAGTTCCAGCCAAAGGGCTTGTTTAAAAAAAACAGAAAGCTGAGCATGATGGGGTGGTGGCTCACTTCTATAATCCTAGCTACTCAGGAGGCTGAGATCTGAGGATCAAGGTTTAAAGCCCTCCTGGCACAAAAAGACCTGAGACTCTTATCTCCAATTTACCTTTAGAAAATGGGAAGTGGGGCTGGGCTCCAGGGTAAGGTGGTAGCCTGGAGCTGAAGAGCTCAGGTATAGTGCCCAGGCTGAGTTCAAGATATATGACCCACCAAAAAAAAAAAAAACAACAACAAAAAAATAATATGGAAAAATTTGGATTCTGTGAATTTTATCAGGCATATAAATGTCTTTTTTTGCTGTTGAAATAACAAATTGTTTGGAAACATTTTAAAAGTTTTTACCTAGAAATGTACACTACAAATGGAATTAATAACAAACACAAAATATGCAAAAGATACAAATTATCACAATATGGGTATCCTGCTTCTGTATCTTTTCACTGACTCCTGTTCAAATGAGTCACATATTCTGAATCATTTCTCCCTGTCGATATATGCCACACATGTTAGCTTGTACTGAACTTCTTGGGAAATCAAAAGCAAATACTAAGCAAATGTGTGTTAGATTTTGTCAACAGTGATATTTCAAATATAAATCCCTACTCATTGCACTATTTAATATCAATGCCAGAATCTAACTTACACTGGCAGAATCTTCAGTCTTTTGAGAATCTTCAAAAGGGTGTGTAAATATTTAGGATCGTTATGTCTTCCTGGAGGAAAGATCCCTTTAGTAGTATGTAGTCACCTTCTTTGTCTTTTCTTACTAATTTTAGTTTGAAGTCTATTGTATCTGATATGAGGATGGCAACTCCAGCCTGTTTATGGGGGCAGTTAGCTTGATATAGTTTATTTCAACTTCTCACTTTCAAAAGATGATTGTTTTGGGGTAAGATGTGTCTCTTGAGGACAGCAGAACGATGGCTCTTGCTTGTTGATCCAACTAGACAGCCTATGCCGTTTAATTGGAGAGTTAAGTCCATTGATATTGAGAGTTAGGATTGAGAGATATTTATTAGTTCCTACCATTTTTAAAAGCTTTTAGTAGGGCCTGTGTCTTGACAGTTCTTGTGGTCCTTAGATGGTATGCTGTTTAGGTGCCATTTCTTTCCCTATATTGCATTTATTTTGGTTTTCGATGTATAGAGCAACTTTGAGAATTCTCTGTAGTGTAGGTTTTGTTTTGACATATTGTTGCAGCTTTTCCCTGGAATGGAATGTTTTTATTGTTCCCTCAGTTATGAATGAGAGCTTAGCTGTCTACAGTATTCTTGGTTGGTAGTTATTTGATTTAAGGGCATTACATATATGCTTCCAGTCACTTCGTGCTTGCTTTGTCTCTGCTGAGAAATCTGGGGTTATTTTGATTGGTTTGCCTTTATAGGTTACTGATCCCTTTTCCCTGGCTGCCTTTAGGATCTTTTCTTTCGTTTCTATTGACCCAGTTCGGATCACAATGTGGCGGTGGATGTTCTTTTCGGATCAGGTCGGCTTGGGGTTCTAAAAGCTTCTCATATCTGGATGGGCCTGCCCTTCTGGATATTTGGGAAATTCTCTGAGATGATTCCCTGAAGTATATTTCCAATACCATTGACCTCTTTCTCCATGCCCTCCTCAATACCAACTAGCGTTAAATTAAGATTCCTAATTGCATCTTGGACATCCTGATGCGCTCTCTCATATTTCCTAGATTTGGATTGACTCATTTTCTGTTCTTTCTCTATAATACCTAAATTATCTTCAGCCCCGGAAATTCTCTCCTCTGCATTTTTTAACCTGCTATCAAAGCTATCTACTTTATTTTTCATCTCCCTTGCTTCTAATTGCTCATTTTGATGCCTTGCATCTCTTGTTTTAGATCATGTATGGATTTCTTTATCTCCTTGATTTTCTTTTGAGTCGTTAGCTCAGTAGCTTTATTTTCTTTGGACATTTGCTGGAGTTTGGTCACGTTTTTATTTGTGGATTCTATGAATTCATCTATCTTTCTTTGAAAAACCTTTATTAAGACCTCCTTTATGGCTTCTTCTTTTTCACTTATCACCTTGTTTATGATTTCCTCTTGTTCAGCCATGGCTTCCTGCATTATTTCTTTCTTTATATTTTCACATTCTTTTTAATGATGTTTATCAATTGCATTTGTGTAGCACTTGGAAGACTCTCCTCTAGGTTTGCCAGTGACTGTTCCATTGTCTGTTTACATTGGGTGGGGGATGTTGTTTCTTGATTTGACATTTTTCTTGAGTTTCTTGTTCTGCCCATTTGAAAATGGGAGCAAGATTACTACTAAATATGATTATAGTTTTTCAGATATAACCAACTTAGACCTCTGTAGCTGGCAGACACTAGATGTTCACAAGTTTTGATTGGTATTATCACTCTTTCTTTTTTGTGCACTTCCAGACCAGTCTCATACAACCACTGATAAGCGATTTATACCAAAAACAATAAGCCTCTCAATCCAATCTCTATTGTCTTTAAGTCCCTCTGAGCCTAGAGAATAATTAACCACCTACATATACAATATTGCTCAACAGCCATCAAGTGTAGATCCGTGCAGTATAAGGGTTGAAAGATGAGCAGAGGTCCAGAGATAGAAAAAAAGAATGAGAGAGGTCAGGGCAGGTACAAGAGGATTAACGTAAGAGTTTAAGAATATTGTAGTAATGAAGAAAAGGTATAGCATAAGGATAACTGACCTAAGTTGGTAAGTAGGTAGCATATTTGAGTACAAAGTTTGGAAAGTATTAGAATAAAACTTATGTGTTGCTGCACGACTAGCTCTTAGCCCAACCAGTGGCCTCACAGTGGACCATGGGATGGATCTGTTTTTCTTTTCTACGTTGAGGGAAAGGGGTATTTCACAAGATGCAGAAGCGAAGATTTCAGGAGCAAATCTGTGAGTGAATTAGCTCGTAAAAAGCATTTTTATTTTCTTTTATCTTTCTGCCAGTCTTGGGGCTTGAATTCAGGGCCTGAGCACTGTCCTCGGGTTTTCTCAAGACTAGCCCTCTGCCACTTGAGCCACAGTGCCACATCTAGATTTTCTATCTATGTGATACTGAGCATTCAAACCCAGATCTTCATGGATGCTAGGCAAGCACTCTACCACTATGCCAAACTCTCAACCCTGACATAGTAATTATAAAGTCATCATCATCATATCAAAATATCCTTTCTCCTACAAAGAATGAACACTTATCTATGTGTGTAATGCTTTTTTTAAAATTCCACTAATTCTTCTGTGTTTTTCCCTCTTGCATTTTTTACACATGACAGCAAAGCTAATCATCAGGAAAAAATTGATTAGGATACAGAAACCTAATAATATCCTAGTAGACTGACGTCAAAAATATGTGCAAGATGCCCTGTGTGTTTGACCTAGTGGTAGAGCCCTTGGCTACCACGCAAAAAGACTCAGGTTTGATTCCTCATTACCACATACATAGAAAATGCTGCAAGTGGTGCTGTGGCTCGGTGTGACAGCTAAAGCCTAAAGAAAGCCCAAAAACAATGTTCACACTCTGAGGTCAAGTCCCAAGACTAGCAAAAACAAAAAAAATTCGACAAGGGGCAAAATGCAGGCAGAGAAGGTACTGTAAAGCAAATGTTTTGAAAAGGATCAGGGCAATATTGACCATTAAGTTTGGATCTTACCTAAGAAAGGCTCCTTGAGCCTGAGACCAGACTGGTAGTTGGGCCTAGTGGAAGACATTGGGAATGAACAAACAAGGTGTGCTGTTTACTACGTCCACATGTATATTGTGAGATTGGAGGAGAGATTCAGCCTGCAGTATGTCTTTAGTGAGGTCTTATGTGAGCAAGGATCTTTGGTCATTGGGCCCTGAAAGGTGACACTGCCTCCCTCACAATGGAACAGAATATGGAACCCTGGAAACCAAGCCACTGTAACTAACAACCAACTCAAGCCAGCTCACTTGGCCTGTGGCTCAGGAGGAAGAAAGATGTTGCTGTGCTGTTGCCAAAGTTCAGGAAACTAGAGTCTGGCATGGAAGTTGTGGATGTCTTACTGGAAGGTGTACATGCTAGATCATTGCCAAGCCACAAATCCAGTATAACAGGCCTTTCTCTAAGAAGAAGGCCAGGAAAATCCAGGGCAATCAGATGAGGTATATTTCTAAGAAGAAATGTATTTGACCCCATCATCCTCCCCACACACAACAACTTTCTCTTTTTTTAAATTTTTTAATTGTAATTAGTAAAAGGGTTACATGATATTTGCCAGATAGAAGATGCATTAATTCACATACATTGATGCCCTTTCACATGATTTGGTAACCATTTCCCTCCACCCCTCACCCCCCACCCGTCTTGGTTTTCCCCCCTTCCCTATCAAATTTCAAATATCCAAATACAAATAAATTCAGTGTATCAGATAACAAAGTGAGATACTATACCAATATGGGAGAACCAAGGGACAGCAAAGGAGATGAGAGACAACATAGTACATTAAGGACAACAATCATTCATTATGTGGCTTTTGTTTCAATATCCTGGATGTCCTTTCAATTAGCTTCACATTATATGTCCTTATATATGGCCTTTTGCTCTAATGCAAATCTCTGCTAGTAGAGCCCAAGGTTTCTACTGATTATGACGAATGAGGGAAACCACTGAGCCTAAGTTCCTTTGAGTCTGGCTTACTTCACTTCATATGATTTGTTCTAAGTCTTTCCATTTCCTAACAAATGGGGCGATGTCATTCTTTCTGACAGCAGCATAGAATTCCATTGTGTACAAATACCACAACTTGTTGATCCACTCATCAACTGAGGGACATCTCGGTTGGTTCCATATCTTTGCTATGGTGAATAGTGCTGCAATGAACATTGTTGTGCTAGTGGGTTTAGTATGCCCTTGTTTCTGGATTGTTGGGTAAATGCAAAGTAGTGGAATTGCTGGATCATAGGGGAGTTCTATGTTTAGCCTTTTGAGGCACTGCCATACTGTTTTCCATTGTGGTTAAACGAGTTTGCACTCCCACCTACAGTGTAGTATTGATCCCTCCTGGCCACATCCCCTCCAGCATCTGTTGTCATTCGTTTTCCTGATCCTGGCCATTCTAACTGGAGTGAGGTGGAATCTTAGAGTTGTTTTGATTTGCATTTCTTTTATGACCAGAGATGTTGAGCATTTCTTCATGTGTCTATAGGCCATTTTTGTTTCTTCTTCAGAGAAGACTCTCTTTAAGTCTTTGGCCCATTTTTTAATGTGATGGGTGTTACTTTGGAGGTTAGTTTTGGAGTGATTCAATTTTTTGAGTTGTTGATATATTTTAGATATGAGGCCTTTTCCGTTGTTTGGTTGGTGAAGATATTCTCCCACTCTGTAGGCTTCCTGATTAGTTCACTAGCTATATCTGTTGCCATACAAAAGCTCCGCAGTTTAAAGCAGAACCACTTATCCAGGCTTTCTCTGATTTGTTGTGATTCTTGGTCCTTATTAAGAAAGTTTCGACCTGTGCCAAGGAGACCTGGTATATCTTCTATTCCTTCCTGTAAACTTTTCAGTGTGTCAGCATTTACCTCCAGGTCTTTGATCCATTTGGAGTTAATTCTAGTGCAAGGTGACAAAGAAGGACCCAAATTTAATTTTCTTCAGGTGCTTAACCAGTTCTGCCAGCACAACTTGTTGAAGAGGCTATCTTTCTTCCATTCTATTTTTTTTTTGGCTCCGTTGTCAAAGATTAGGTGCCCATAGGCCTGTGGTTTAATATCTGGGTCCGCAGTTCTATTCCATTGGACTTCAGGCCTGTTCTTGTGCCAGTACCAAGCTGTTTTGAGACTTATAGCTCTGTAATAGAGTCTCAAGTTTGGAATTGAAATTCCTCCAGCGCTGTCCTTTCTGCTAAGAAGTGTTTTTGCTATACGGAGTCTTTTATTATTCCATATGAAATTTTGAATTGCCTCTTCTATTTCTTTAAAGAATGACATTGGGATGTTCAGGGGTATTGCATTGAATTTGTAGATAGCCCTTGGCAAGATTGTCATTTTCACAATGTTGATTCTTCCAATCCAGGAGCATGGGAGTTTTTTCCATTTCCTTAGTTCTGTTTTAATTTCCTTTTTTAGGGTTTTAAAGTTTTCATCTAAACGGTCCTCTACATTCTTAGTTAAGCTAATTGCTAGATACTTTATTTTCTTTGAGGCTATTGTGAAAGGAGTTTCTTTCCTGATTATTGCCTCGTTCCTCTCACTGTTGGCGTAAAGGAAGGCAGTTGATTTGTGAGGGTTGATTTTATGGCTTGCTACCCTTCCAAAGCTCTGAGTCAGCTCAAGGAGCTTGGGAGTAAAGTTTATAGGATTCTTTAAATACAGAATCATGTCATCTGCAAAGAGGGATAGTTTTATTTACTCTTTCCCTACTTGGATCCCCTTTATGCTTGCTTCTTGCCTTATTGCACTGCGTAGGAATTCTAGTACAATGTTAAAAAGGAGTGGAGAGAGTGGGCATCCTTGTCTCGTTCCTGATTTTAGAGGGAATGGCTTTAGATTTTCACCATTAAGTACAATACTGGCAGTGGGTTTCTCATACACAGCCTTTATTACATTGAGAAATGTTCCATGGATTCCTAGTTTCTCCACATCTGTTAACATAAAGGGGTTTTGGATCTTGTCAAATGCCTTTTCCACATCTATTGAGACAATCATGTGATTTTTGTCCTTGCTCCTGTTGATGTTTTGAATTATATTAATTGATTTGTGTATGTTGAACCAGCTTTGCCTCCCTGTGATGAATCCAGTTTGATCATAGTGAATAATTTTTTTGATGAGTTGTTGTAGACGTTTGGCCAGTAATTTGTTGAGAAGTTTTGCATCGATTTTCATCAAAGAAATGGGTCTATAGTTCTCTTTCTTTGATGAATCTCTGTCTGGTTTGGGGATGAGGGATATACTGGCTTCACAGAATGAGTTTGGTAAACAACCTTCATTTTCAATTTCGTTGAAGAGCTTGAGGAGTATTGGTGTGAGCTCTGCTTTGAAGACCTTATAGAATTCAGCTGTGAATCCATCTGGCCCTGGGCTCTTTTTAAGTCGAAGTTGTCTAATTTCCATTTCTATTTCAGAGCTTGAAATAGGCCTGTTGTGTTGGTTTAGATCTTCTTGGTTCAGTGTGGGTATGTTAATATTGTCTACGAATTCATCCATTTCTTCTAGATTCTCAAATTTGTTGGCGTAAGGTTTGAGAAGTATTCCCTCATGATATTCTGGATCTTGGTAATTTCTGTCGTGATAGTACCATTTTCATCTGCGATTTTGTTTATTTCGATATGCTCTCTTCCTTTTTTGGTAAGATTTGCTAAGGGCTTGTCAGTTTTGTTAATTCTATCAAAGAACCAACTCCTTGTTTTGTTGATTCTTTGTATAGTTTTTTTTATTCCAAATCATTTAATTCTGCTTTGATTTTAATAATTTGCTTTCTCCTAATGGGTTTAGGGTTGGTTTGTTGCTCTTTTTCCAGGATGTTAAGGTGAGACATTAACTAGTTGGTTTGCCATTTTTCCAACTTGCTGTTGTAGGCACTCAGCGCTATAAATTTTCCTCTGAGTCCTGCTTTGTTGTGTCCCTAAGGAGTTGATATTTGTGTGCTCCTTATTGTTAAATTTCATAAACAGTTGGATATCTGTTCTGATCTCTTCGATTACCCATTGTGTTTGATTCAACAATGTGTTGTTCAGTCTCCAGGATTTATAGGGTTTTCGTTGGTGGAGATATATGTTCAGTTCCAATTTGATGCCTTTATGGTCTGAGAGTGTGCATGGAACAATTTCAGTGTTTCTGAATCTGTCCAGGTTTGTTTTATGGCCTAAGATGTCGTCTATTTTGGAAAGTGTTGCATGTGCTGCTGAGGAAAACGTATATTGTGTTGTTACTGGGTGGAATATTCTGCAGATGTCTATTAGATCTAGTTGGTCTATATAGTTGTTCAGTTCTAAGGTTTCTCTGTTGAGTTTTTGCCTTGTTGATCTGTCCATATGTGAGAGTGGTGTGTTAAACTAACCAACAAACACTGTATTTCGATCTATGTATGGTTTCAGTGTAAGTAAAGTTTGCTTGATGAAGTTTGGAGCTCCGGGATTGGGTGTGTAAATATTTAGGATCGTTATGTCTTCCTGGAGGAAAGATCCCTTTAGTAGTATGTAGTAACCTTCTTTGTCTTTTCTTACTAATTTTAGTTTCAAGTCTATTGTATCTGATATGAGGATGGCAACTCCAGCCTGTTTATGGGGCAGTTAGCTTGATAGAGTTTATTCCAACCTCTCACTTTCAAAAGATGATTGTTTTTGGGTAAGATGTGTCTCTTGAAGACAGCAGAACGATGGCTCTTGCTTTTTGATCCAACTAGACAGCCTATGCCGTTTAATTGGAGAGTTAAGTCCATTGATATTGAGAGTTAGGATTGAGAGATATTTATTAGTTCCTACCATTTTTAAAAGCTTTTAGTAGGGCCTGTGTCTTGACAGTTCTTGTGTTCCTTAGATGGTATGTTGTTTAGGTGCCATTTCTTTCCCTATATTGCATTCATTTTGCTTTTCTATGTATAGAGCATCTTTGAGAATTCTCTGTAGTGTTGGTTTTGTTTCAACATATTGTTGCAGCTTTTCCCTGGAATGGAATGTTTTTATTGTTCCCTCAGTTATGAATGAGAGCTTATCTAACTACAGTATTCTTGGTTTGATTTAAGGGCATGATATATATGCTTCCAGTCACTTCGTGCTTGCATGGTCTCTGCTGAGAAATCTGGGGTTATTCTGATTGGTTTGCCTTTATAGGTTACTGATCCCTTTTCCCTGGCTGCCTTTGGGATCTTTCCTTTCGTTTCTATTGATCCAGTTCGGATCACAATGTGGCGGTGGGATGTTTTTTTCTGGTCAGGTGTGTTTCGGGTTCTAAAAGCTTCTCGTATCTGGATGGGCCTGCCCTTCTGGATATTTGGGAAATTCTCTGAGATGATTCCCTGAAGTATATTTCCAGTATCATTGACCTCTTTATCCATGCCCTCCTCAATACCAACTAGCCTTAAATTAGACTTCCTAATTGTATCTTGGACCTCCTGAAGCGCTCTCTCATATTTCCTAGATTTGGATTGACTCATTTTCTGTTCTTTCTCTATAATACCTAAATTATCTTCAGCCCTGGAAATTCTCTCCTCTGCATTTTCTAACCTGCTATCAAAGCTATCTACTTTATTTTTCATCTCCCTTGCTTCTACTTGCTCATTTTTGATGCCTTTCTTCTCTGGTTTTAGATCATGTATGGATTTCTTAATCTCCTTGATTTCCTTTTGAGTGGTTAGCTCAGGAGCTTTATTATCTTTGGACATTTGCTAGAGTTTGGTCACGTTTTTATTTGTGGATTCTATGAATTCATCCATCTGTCTTTGAAAAACCTTTATTATGGCCTCCTTTATAGCTTCTCCTTTTTCACTTATCACCTTGTTTTTGCTTTCCTCATGTTCAGCCATGGCTTCCTCCATTATCTCTTTCTTTATATTTTCACATTTTCCATTAATGATGTTTATCAATTGCATTTGTGTAGCACGTGGAAGACTCTCCTCTAGGTTTGCCAGTGACTGTTCCATTGTCTGTTTACATTGGGTGGGGGATGTTGTTTCTTGATTTGACATTTTTCTTGAGTTTCTTGTTCTGCCCATTTGAAAATGGGAACAAGATGACTACTAAATATGATCATAGTTTGTCAGATATAATCAACCTAGACCTCTGTATTTTCAGACACTAAATGTTCACAAGTTTTGATTGATATTATCACTCTTTCTTTTTGTGCACTTACAGACCAGTCTAATACAACCAATGATAAGCGATTTATACCCAAAACAATAAGCCTCTCAATCCAATCTCTATTGTCTTTAAGTCCCTCTAAGCCTAGAAAATAATTAACCACCTACATATACAATATTGCTCAACAGCCATCAAGTGTAGATCCGTGCAGTATAAGGGTTGAAAGACGAGCAGAGGTCCAGAGATAGAAAAAAAGAATGAGAGAGGTCAGGGCAGGTACAAGAGGATTAACGTCGGAGTGTAAGAATATTGTAGTAATGAAGAAAAGGTATAGCATAAGGATAACTGACCTAAGTTGGTAAGTAGGTAGCACATTTGAGTAAAAAGTTTGGAAAGTATTAGAATAAAACTTATGTGTTGCTGCACGACTAGCTCTTAGCCCAACCAGTGGCCTCACAGTGGACCATGGGATGGATCTGTTTTTCTTGTCTAGGTTGAGGCAAAGGGGTATTTCAAAGATGCAGAAGCGAAGATTTCAGAAGCAAATGCTGTGAGTGAATTAGCTCGTAAAAAGCATTTTTATTTTCTTTTATCTTTCTGCCAGTCTTGGTGTTTGAATTCAGGGCCTGAGCACTGTCCTCGGGTTTTCTCAAGACTAGCCCACTGCCATTTCAGCCACAGTACCACATCTAGATTTTCTATCTATGTGATACTGAGCATTCAAACCCAGATCTTCATGGAAGCTAGGCAAGCACTCTACCACTATGCCAAACTCTCAACCCTGACATAGTAATTATAAAGTCATCATCATCATATCAAAATATCCTTTCTCCTACAGAGAATGAACACTTATCTATGTGTGTAATGCTTTTTTTTAAATTTCACTAATTCTTTTGTGTTTTTCCCTCTTGCATTTTTTACACATGACAGCAAATCTAATCATCAGGAAAAAATTGATTAGGATACAGAAACCTAATAATATCATAGTAGATTGACGTCAAAAATATGTGCAAGATGCCCTGTGTGTTTGACCTAGTGGTAGAGTCCTTGGCTACCACGCAAAAAGACTCAGGTTTGATTCCTCATTACCACATACATAGAAAACGCTGCAAGTGGTGCTGTGGCTCGGTGTGACAGCTAAAGCCTAAAGAAAGCCCAAGAACAATGTTCACACTCTGAGGTCAAGTCCCAAGACTAGCAAAAACAAAAAAAAATTCGACCAGGTTCAAAATGCAGGCTGAGAAGGCACTGTGAAGCAAATGTTTTGTAAAGGATGAGGGCAATATTGACCATTAAGTTTTGATCTTACCTAAGAAAGGCTCCTTGAGCCTGAGACCAGACTGGTAGTTGGGCCTAGTGGAAGACATTTGGATGGGACAAATAAGGTGTGCTCTTTACTACATCCACATGTATATTGTGAGATTGGAGGAGAGATTTAGCCTCCAGAATGTCTTTGGTGAGGTCTTTTGTGAGCAAGGATCTTTGGTCATTGGGCCCTGAAAGGTGACACTGCCTCCCTCACAATGGAACAGAATATGGAACCCTGGAAACCAAGCCACTGTAACTAACAACCAACTCAAGCCAGCTCACTTGGCCTGTGGCTCAGGAGACGAAAGATGTTGCTGTGCTATTGCCAAAGATCAGGAAACTCGAGTCTCAGGCATGGAAGTTGTGGATGTCTTACTGGAAGATGTACATGCTAGATCATTGCCAAGCCACAAATCCAGTATAACAGGCCTTTCTCTAAGAAGAAGGCCAGGAAAATCCAGGGCATCCAGATGAGGTATATTTCTAAGAAGAAATGTATTTGACCCCATCATCCTCCCCACACACTACAATTTTCTTTTTTTTTCATTTTTTTATTGTAATTAGTAAAAGGGTTACATGATATTTGCCAGATAGAAGGTGCATTAATTCACATACATTGATACTCTTTCACATGTCTTGGTACCCATTTCCCTTCAACCCCCCCCCCCGCCCGTCTTGGTTTTCCCCCCTTCCCTATCAAATTTCAAATATCCAAATACAAATAAATTCAATATATCAGATAACAAAGTGTGGTACTATACCAATATGAGATAACCAAGGGACAGCAAAGGAGATGAGAGCCAGCATAGTACATTAAGGACAAAAATCATTCATTATGTGGCTTTTGTTTCAATATCCTGGAGGTCCTTTCCAATAGCTTCACATTATATGTCCTTATATATGGCCTTTTGCTTTATTGCAAAACTCTGCTAGTAGAGCCCAAGGTTTCTACTGATTATGACGAATGAGGGAAACCACTGAGCCTAAGTTCCTTTGAGTCTGGCTTACTTCACTTCATATGATTTGTTCTAAGTCTTTCCATTTCCTAACAAATGGGGCGATGTCATTCTTTCTGACAGCAGCATAGAATTCCATTGTGTACAAATACCACAACTTGTTGATCCACTCATCAACTGAGGGACATCTCGGTTGGTTCCATATCTTTGCTATGGTGAATAGTGCTGCAATGAACATTGTTGTGCTAGTGGGTTTAGTATGCCCTTGTTTCTGGATTGTTGGGTAAATGCCAAGTAGTGGAATTGATGGGTCATAGGGGAGTTCTATGTTTAGCCTTTTGAGGCACTGCCACACTGCTTTCCATAGTGGTTGAACGAGTTTGCACTCACACCAACGGTGTAGTATTGATCCCTCCTGGCCACATCCCCTCCAGCATCTGTTGTCATTCGTTTTCCTAATCCTGGCCATTCTAACTGGAGTGAGGTGGAATCTTAGAGTTGTTTTGATTTGCATTTCTTTTATGACCAGAGATGTGGAGCATTTCTTCATGTGTCTATAGGCCATTATTTTTCTTCTTTAGAAAAGACTCTCTTTAAGTATTTGGCCCATTTTTTAATGGAATGGGTGTTACTTTGGAGGTTAGTTTTGGAGTGATTCAATTTTTTGAGTTGTTGATATATTTTAGATATGAGGCCTTTGTCCGTTGTTTGGTTTGTGAAGATCTTCTCCCACTCTGTAGGCTTCCTGATTAGTTCACTAGCTATATCCGTTGCCATACAAAAGCTCTGAAGTTTAATGCAGTCCCACTTATCCAGCCTTTCTCTG
Source organism: Megascapheus bottae (assembly GCF_031878675.1). Lineage (NCBI taxonomy): Eukaryota > Metazoa > Chordata > Mammalia > Rodentia > Geomyidae > Megascapheus > Megascapheus bottae. The sequence goes on from NW_028327478.1 coordinate 184,475, forward strand.
ATTTGTTGTGCTTCTTGGTCCTTATTAAGAAAGTTTCGACCTGTGCCAAGGAGGCCTAGTGTATCTACTATTCCTTCCTGTAAACGTTTCAGTGTGTCAGCTTTTACCTCCAGGTCTTTTATCCATTTGGAGTTAATTCTAGTGCAAGGTGACAAAGAAGGATCCAACTTTAGTTTTCTGCTGGTGCTTAACCAGTTCTGCCAGCACAACTTGTTGAAGAGGCTATCTTTCTTCCATTCTATTTTTTTGCCTCCCTTGTCAAAGATTAGGAGCCCATAGGTCTGTGGTTTAATATCTGGGTTCGCGGTTCTATCCCATTGGACTTCAGGCCTGTTCTTGTGCCAGTACCAAGCTGTTTTGAGAATTATAGCTCTGTAATAGAGTCTAAAGTTTGGAATTGAAATTTCTCCAGCGCTGTTCTTTCTGCTAAGAAGTGTTTTTGCTATACGGGGTCTTTTATTATTCCATATGAAATTTTGAATTGCCTCTTCTATTTCTTTAAAGAATGACATTGGGATGTTGATGGGTATTGCATTGAACTTGTAGATAGCCCTTGGCAAGATTGTCATTTTCACAATGTTGATTCTTCCAATCCAGGACCATGGGAGGTTTTTCCATTTCCTTAGTTCTGCTTTAATTTCCTTTTTTAGGGTTTTAAAGTTTCATCTAAACGGTCCTTTACATTCTTAGTTAAGCTAATTGCTAGATACTTTATTTTATTTGAGGCTATTGTGAAAGGAGTTTCTTTCCTGATTATTGCCTCGTTCCTCTCACTGTTGGCGTAAAGGAAGGCAGTTTATTTGTTAGGGTTGATTTTATGGCCTGCTACCCTTCCAAAGCTTTGAATCAGCTCAAGGAGCTTGGGAGTAGAGTCTATAAGATTCTTTAAATAGAGAATCATATCATCTGCAAAGAGGGATAGTTTTATTTCCTCTATCCCTACTTGGATCCCCTTTATCCTTGCTTCCTGCCTTATTGCACTGTCTAGAAATTCTAGTACTATGTTAAAAAGGAGTGGAGAGGGTGGGCATTCTGAATGCTACCCCTTAGCACTTTTATTCAAATCTTAGGCCTGTGGCATTTTAAGCACAATTCAACGCTCTCTTTTTTGCTGGTTAATTAGAGGTAAAAATCTTATGGAATTTATTGCATGGCTGATTTTGAACTGGAATCATCAGGTCTCAGCTTATCTTGAGTAGCTAGGATTACAGTACTTTTACATCCTGTATGCTCATACACATCGCTTCTGATCCAAACACTCATTGTTCAATTTAACTAACAAGATGTGAGGAAAGATGATTGACTGTAATTTACTAGATGGGCTTCTAGTGAGTATATATTTCCACTTCCACTCTGAAGCCAGGGAAATGTTTCTGGTACATGTTTCAACTATCTCCCAAAGAGAAAATAATGTGTGAGTACGTTTGCTAGTATTTCAGATAGGAGATGGACTTTGGTGTTTGGAACCTGTTGGGCAGACTATATCAGCTGGGCTGTGATAACAGAGATGATGTTTCAGACAGGAATATTTTCATCCCAGACAGACTTAATCCAGATCCTTGGATTTCAGGCCTTGAGTAGATAGAATTACAAGTGTGAGCTGCCACCACCACCTGGTTCATTTTGGAAACCTTAATTGCTTCTCCTTTGTTCCTTTCCTTTTTTGGAAGATTGATCTAAGCTGGCTGATTGTGCATCACAATGAAGTGATTGGCCTCAGGAATTGCAAATATTTGTTTCATCAGCACGGAATGAATGAAGTTGATCTAAACCCAATAATATTTTCCTTCTGATAAATAGGGAACTTACCTATATCATTTTTCCTTGCCTTTGCTTTCCCAAAGCAAGCAACATGTTTCTTAAAAACTATACTTCATGAGAATGTTATAATTAGAAGCTATCTTCTGCACACTGCAGAATAGCCCTTGCATTTATAAACTTATATTACAATATTACGTAGAAGAATGGTGACTGTTAGTTTCATAACTATTTCATATGTTTTACTCTTTAAGGCTCATTAACTCAAGAAGGGATTAAATACATTTAGATAATAGTAGAACATAGCTGCTGCTGATTTGATGTGTGTGAGATGATACACAGATTTATTAGGATTACTCAAAAGTTTTCTTCAAATTTTCAGTAGTCGACTGCTATGCTAACTGGAAGGTGATAGTAATGATGCTGAAATTCTATGAATCAGCTATGAAGCAGAATTTCAGGGGAGAGTATTTGCTAGGGACGTAATCTCTTTGACGCATATCAAGAATATTGAACTATAACACCAAATGATGGAGGACTCAGCGTCACATTTTGTTTGTTTTATGCAAGTCCTGGGACTTGAACCCAGGGCCTGGGAACTGTCCTTAAATGTTTTTTTTTACTTCAGGCTAGTGTTCTACCACTTGATCCACAGCTCCACTTCCAGATTTTTGGTAATGAACTGTAAATCAGAATAACATGCAATTTGTTTGGGCTGGATTCAAACCTGATTCTGTGTAGATAGGATTCCAAGTGTGAGTGCACAGAGCCTGGCTAGTATCATTCATCATTCAAGTCATGGGACTGCAATTCTGCACCTGGGTCTTGTCACTGAGCTTTTCAGCTCAAGACTACTGCCCTATCCCTTGAGCCATAGGGCCACTTCTGGGTTTCTGGTGGTTAATTGGAGATAAGAGTCACATGGACTTCAGTGCCCAGGCTGATTTTGAACTGCTATCCTTGGATCCCAGCCTCTTGAGTAGCTACATTTACAAGTGTGAGCCATCATACCCAGCTAAATATTTTTTAAGTTAATTTTTTTGTTAAGTCAATATATAGTTGGCATACGGTTACATAAGTAATGAACACATTTCTTAAGAAAATTGTTATTCCCTCCCTCATTTTTCTCTGTTTTCCTACCCTCAGCCCCCTCTCCACCCAGATTGTTCAGTTCATTTCCGTTTAGTGTCTTCCAAGTATCACTGTTCAATTGGTTCACCCTTTTTCCTTTGGTTTTTTTTACCACTTTATTATACCCTCTCCATTCCCCAAATCACATAAACCTATGTACAAGACACAGGGTACCCGAATTCAACACAGTGACTAAAGAGAATAAAACTAAAGGGAGAAAGAAGAAAAGAGGTAAAAAGCAAAGAAAATGAAAGAACATCATACAGTACCTTAGAAGCAACAACACTGAAAAAACAAAACATAAAACCTTGGGCTGAAAATGTAGCTTGCCTAGCATGTATGAAACCCTGGATTCCATTCCTCAGCACCACATAAACAAAAACTGGAAGTGCCACTGTGACTCAGCTGGTAGATTTCTAACGTTCAGCACAGAGTGTCTCCAAGTGACAAAAATCTGTCACATTTAAGTCAGGCTTCAAAATTTTGCTAGGAACCAGTTACGTGATTTGGAAGAAAGTCCAATTTTCAAAAAATCACTAGCCAGGCGCTGGAGGGTCATAATTGTCATTCTTCTACTAGCCAGGGAGAAGGTGATTCAAAGCCTTTGCAAGCAAAAAAACGAAACAAAAAAAACCTGTAAAATTCTTCTCTCCACTTATCCACCCAAAAACTAAGTGGAGTTGTGGCTAAAACTGGTACAGCATTAGCCTTGAGGAAAAAGAACTAAGAGACCTTGCCCAGGTCCAAAGTTCAAGCTCCCCACCAAGAAAGACAAAAAAAGGAGTCCAGATACCTTAGTTTCAAAAGTATATCTGGATATCTTAGTAGATTTTTCTGATCTTTCCTCATTCATCTCATGGAACCACATAATCTTGATCCTGATCTGACTAAGAGCCTGCATTGTGCTTAATAAATTCATTCCACATATTCCAGTAGAATCTGGACAGCTAACAGCCACTTACCAATGCTTTATTCTACGTTTAGGCCAGTATGTCTTCATACGATCTACACAGTCAGCAATATGATCTTTCCAGAAGTAGCATTCAGTGTAGAACACTCAGAACTAAAATAATTGCATAAAGATGTAATAAAACTCCTTGATTCATTAAGAAAATTTCTGTACCACTTAGAGCAAGTACATTAGTTGTATTTACCTCTAGTCTGTTTTTTTAAAAAAATTTATTAACATTGAATTTTACATCATATTTCAAATGTCATGTTTAACCAACAAGTATTCAAGAAGGGAATCGCTATACAATCACTGGCACATAAATTTTAGAATATAGTAAAAATTAAGCTGAGTCTTTATATGTCATAGATACAGATTAATCTATAACAAAACACATGTCTATAGAGAGTATAGTCTATCCTAGATTTTTATGTCTATGTAGTTATGTTTATATCTCTAAAATTATGTCCAGAACTTTGGGTATCAACTATTCAATCATCGCTCTACTACTGTTTGAAACTAATATCCATATATTAAGGATACCATGTACCTTTTGTTCCTTGGTCTTGACTTATCTCACTCAACAGGATTGACTCTAATTTCATCCACTCTCCCAAAAATGCCATTATTATTTTTTTCTGTGCAGATCTTCATTTTATGTATTTATTTTTATTGTAATTTATAGAAGGGTTACATTATATTCACCAGATAGAAGGTGCATTACTTCTCAAACTTTGATACCCCATGTAATGATATGGTCCCCATTTCCCTTCCCCTACCGCCACTCATGTTCATTTCCCCCCTTCCCTATCCAATTTCAAATAACCAATTAGGCACATATGAAATATATCAGAAAACAAGGTGAAATATTGTAACAATATGATATAACCAAGGGATAGCAAAAGAGATAAGAGATCACATAGTTCATTAAGGACAACAATCACTCATTATATGAGTTTTCTTTCTTTATCTTGGAGGTCATTACATTTAGTGTCATACTATTTGTCACGATGTCTCTAGATTTTGTTCTATTGTAAATCTCTGGTAGCAGAGCCCAAGGTTTCTACTGAATTTGACAAATGAGGGAGACTCTTGGGCCTATGTTCCTTTGAGTTTGGCTTACGTCACTTAATATGATTTTTTTCCTTTTCATCCACTTCCCCGAGAATGCCATTATTTTATCTTGTCGGTTGGCTATGTATCATTCCATTGTGTGTGTGTGTGTGTGTGTGTGTGTGTGTGTGTGTGTGTGTGTGTGTTGTGTGTGTGTGTGTGAGCGTGTATCACATTTTTTGTAGTAGGGCATCTGGTTGTTTCCATCATCCAGCCTCATTTTCTACAGATATTTTTATAGTGTCTTTTTTATTTTCAGGGTAATGTATAGAGGGGTTACGATTACATTTACAGGTAGTGGACTGCGTTACTTCTCACACATTTATTCCACTCCACCTGTTTTTGTCCCCAGTTCCCTCTCCCCTCCCCTTCCCAATCATCTTATTTCCCCCCTTCCCTTTCCTATTTGACATAAACAAATAAACATATATACAATATGCCAGGGGAAATATCAGATACAGTAACAATCTGACATTAACCAAAGGGCAAAATAAGAGATGAGAAATAACATAGTAGATTAAGGACAAAAATCACACAAGATTAAGAGCAACGATGACACAAGATATAGCTCTTGTTTCCATATCCTAGAGATCCTTACATTTATTCTGATCCTATATGACCTTATATACCTAGATTTTGAGTTATTGTAATCCTCTGCTAGGAGAGTCCTAGATGTGAACTAATTATTACAAATGAGGGAAACCATTGAGCTTATGTTTCTTTGGGTCTGGCTTGCTTCACTTAATATGAATTTTTCCAAGTCTTTCCATTTCCTTACAAATGGGGCGATGTCATTCCTTCTGATGGCAGCATAGCATTCCATTGTGTATAAGTACCACATCTTCTTGATTCAGTCATCTACTGAGTGTCATCTGGGTTGGTTTCATATCTTTGCTATGGTAAATAGTGCTGCAATGAGCATCATTGTGCTAGTGGCTTTAGTATGCCCTTTTTTCTGGACAATTGGGTTGATGCCAAGTAGTGGATTTGCTGGACCATAGGGGAGCTCTATGTTCAGTCTTTTGAGGAACCACCACACTGCTTTCCCTAGTGGTTGAAGGAGTTTACACTCACACCAACAGTGTAGGTGTGATCCCCCCTGGTCACTTCCACACCAGTATCTCTTATTAGATTTTTTGATAATGGCCATTCTGACTGGAGTCAGGTGGAATCTCAAAGTTGTTTTGATTTTCATTTCCCTTATTGCTAGAGATATGGAGCATTTCTTCATGTGTCTAAAGCCCATTTTAATTTTTTCTTCAGAGAATACTCTTTTAAGTCTTTAGCCCACCTTTTAATAGGATGGTTGTCTCTTTGAAGATTTGTTTGGGAGAGATTCATTTTTTTCAGCTATACATATATTTTAGATAACTACATATATTTTTGTAGAAAAAAGAATGGAAGCCATCATGCTGGCTCACAACTTAATTTCAGCTACTTAGGAGGCTCAGGGCTTAGGATCACAGGTCAAAGCCAACCAGGGCCCTACAGTGTGTGAGATCAAACTCTGTGAACATACGATGACTGTAAGAGGAATCTCACTGCCTGGGAATGTAGCCTAATGGGAGAGTGCTCACCTAGAATGCATGAAGACCTAGGTTCTATTCACCGGTACCGCATACTCAGAAAAAAGCTAGAAGTGGCGCTGTGTCTCAAGAGGCAGAGCACTCACCTTGGGCAAGCGAGTCCAATGAAAATGTCTAGGCCCTGAGTCCAAGCCCTAGGACTGGCAAAAAGAAAAAAAAGAGCAATCTTACTTAAGTAACAAGGAATGTACCCTATATTTATACAGACTGAAAAATTCGTTAAGAAATTAGAAAATATGTATAAAGTGCATAATTTCTTTTGTGTGTTGGCACTGGGTCTTCAACTGAGTGCTTCAGCTCTATCCCTGACCTTTTCTGCTCAAGGCTAGCACTGTACCAATGCAGCCCCAAATCAACTATCTTCAATTGAGATATAAGCGATGAATATTTCAGGGTGCTTCTTGAAAAACATTTTTATAAATTGAACCTTTCAACAAAGTCTTATTTTAGTATGAATGTTGAGATGGGAAGAGACAGAAAAAGTGAAATGTTTCCTGATCCCCATAGAGAAGAGACTCAGCAGAACCACTGTGGTCTGCAGGCTTCTTTGTGAGTTTTGTTTGCTTGTTTGATTTTATCAATTGTGGGGCTTGAACTCTGGGCCTGGGCACTGTCCCTGAGCTCTTCAGCTCAAGGCTAGTGCTTTAATCTGTGAGCCACAGTGCCACTTCTGGTTTTTCTGGCAGTTAACTGGGTCCTTTGGCTGGCTTTAAACTTTGATTCTCAGATCTTAGCCTCCTGAGTAGCTAAGATTATAGGTGTGAGGTACCATCACCAGGCTGCTGCTCTGTTACTATGCAGGTTCTGGATCAAGAACTTCAAGTTCTTACTTCAATTTTTTCTTCTCTTGCCTGATACTCTGCCATTTGAACGAAGCCTCAGTTCCTGGTCTTTGTTGGTTAATGAGAGATATTATGATTTTCTAATATTCAGAGCAATGATTATAAAACCCAGCATTTTACTTACTTGAATAAATTAAGAGACAGGACCTAGTGAGATGGAAATCAAAATTTTTTTTCAAGTTGCTATCCTGTTCTAATGCATAAGTCTGGCTATTTTGCTTACAAACAAATATGTATTTTACCAGTTTCTACTCTATTTTTGCTTAGCTTAAAACCACCACTGCCATTTCATAGATTTTGTTGTTGTTGTTTGCGGTGCTTGAACTCTGTGCCTGGGCTGTTCCTCAGATCTTCAGTTCAATGCCAGTGCTCTACTACTTTTCATTTGGCCAGTCTTGGGCTTGAACTCAGGGACTGAGCACTGTCCTTATATTTTCTCAAGGCTAGGGCTCTACCACTTCAGCCTCAGCACCACTTCCAGCATTTTCTATGTATGTGGTATTGAGGAATTGAACCCAGGTCTTCGTGCATGCTAGGCAAGCACTCTACCACTAGGCCAAAATCCCAGCCCAAAATTATTCATCATTACTATTAGCTATCTTCTTTTTTTTATTATTGATTCGTCATGGTGCTTGGACTTTGGGCCTGGACACTGTCCCTGAGCTCTTCAGCTCAAGGCTAGCGCACTTCCTCTACAGCTCCAGTTTTGGTTTCTGGTAGTTAATTGGTGATGTAAGTCTCACAACATATGTGTCCAGGCTGGCTTTGGGTTTTGAACCAAGATCCTCCAATCTCAGCCTCCATAGTAGCTAGAATTACACGCTTCAGCCAGCAGTGCCTGACTGTTTGATATCTCTGTGGAGTGGAGAGAGTGGGATCCTGAATGCTACCCCTTAGCACTTTTATGCAAAGCTTAGGCCTGTGTCATTTTAAGCACAATTCAACGCTCTGTTTTTTGCTGGTTAATTAGAGCTAAAAATCTTATGGAATATATTGCATGGCTGATTTTGAACTGGAATCCTCAGGTCTCAGCTTATCTTCAGTAGCTAGGATTACAGCACTTTTACAAGCTGTAGGCTCATACACATCGCTTCTGATTCAAACACTCATTGTTCAATTTAACTAACAAGATGTGAGGAAAGATGATTGACTGTAATTTACTAGATGGGCTTCTAGTGAGTATATATTTCCACTTTGACTCTGAAGCCAGGGAAATGTTTCTGGTACATGTTTCAACTATCTCCTAAAGAGGAAATAATGTGTGAGTACATTTGCTAGTATTTCAGATAGAAAATGGACTTTGGTGTTTGGAACCTGTTGGGCAGACTATATCAGCTGGGCTGTGATAACAGAGATGATGTTTCAGACAGGAATATTTTCATCCCAGACAGACTTAATCCAGATCCTTGGATTTCAGGCCTTGAGTAGATAGAATTACAAGTGTGAGCTGCCACCACCACCTGGTTCATTTTGGAAACCTTAATTGCTTCTCCTTTGTTCCTTTCCTTTTTTGGAAGATTGATCTAAGCTGGCTGATTGTGCATCACAATGAAGTGATTGGCCTCAGGAATTGCAAATATTTGTTTCATCAGCACGGAATGAATGAAGTTGACCTAAACCCAATAATATTTTCCTTCTTATAAATAGGGAACTTACCTATATCATTTTTCCTTGCCTTTGCTTTCCCAAAGCAAGCAACATGTTTCTTAAAAACTATACTTCATGAGAATGTTATAATTAGAAGCTATCTTCTGCACACTGCAGAATAGCCCTTGCATTTATAAACTTATATTACAATATTACGTAGAAGAATGGTGACTGTTAGTTTCATAACTATTTCATATGTTTTACTCTTTAAGGCTCATTAACTCAAGAAGGGATTAAATACATTTAGATAATAGTAGAACATAGCTGCTGCTGATTTGATGTGTGTGAGATGATACACAGATTTATTAGGATTACTCAAAAGTTTTCTTCAAATTTTCAGTAGTCGACTGCTATGCTAACTGGAAGGTGATAGTAATGATGCTGAAATTCTATGAATCAGCTATGAAGCAGAATTTCAGGGGAGAGTATTTGCTAGGGACGTAATCTCTAAGACGCATATCAAGAATATTGAACTATAACACCAAATGATGGAGGACTCAGCGTCACATTTTGTTTGTTTTATGCAAGTCCTGGGACTTGAACCCAGGGCCTGGGAACTGTCCTTAAATGTTTTTTTTTTACTTCAGGCTAGTGTTCTACCACTTGATCCACAGCTCCACTTCCAGATTTTTGGTAATGAACTGTAAATCAGAATATCATGCAATTTGTTTGGGCTGGATTCAAACCTGATTCTGTGTAGATAGGATTCCAAGTGTGAGCGCACAGAGCCTGGCTAGTATCATTCATCATTCAAGTCATGGGACTGCAATTCTGCACCTGGGTCTTGTCACTGAGCTTTTCAGCTCAAGACTACTGCCCTATCCCTTGAGCCATAGGGCCACTTCTGGATTTCTGGTGGTTAATTGGAGATAAGAGTCACATGGACTTCAGTGCCCAGGCTGATTTTGAACTGCTATCCTTGGATCCCAGACTCTTGAGTAGCTACATTTACAAGTGTGAGCCATCATACCCAGCTAAATATTTTTTAAGTTAATTTTTTTGTTAAGTCAATATATAGTTGGCATACGGTTACATAAGTAATGAACACATTTCTTAAGAAAATTGTTATCCCCTCCCTCATTTTTCTCTGTTTTCCTACCCTCAGCCCCCTCTCCACCCAGATTGTTCAGTTCATTTCCGTTTAGTGTCTTCCAAGTATCACTGTTCAATTGGTTCACCCTTTTTCCTTTGTTTTTTTTTTTACCATTTTATTATACCCTCTCCATTCCCCAAATCACATAAACCTATGTACAAGACACAGGGTACCTGAATTCAACACAGTGACTACAGTTAATAACACTAAAGGGAAAAAGGAGAAAAGAGGTAAAAAGCAAAGAAAATGAAAGAACATCATACAGTACCTTAGAAGCAACAACACTGAAAAAACAAAACATAAAACCTTGGGCTGAAAATGTAGCTTGCCTAGCATGTATGAAACCCTGGATTCCATTCCTCAGCACCACATAAACAAAAACTGAAAGTGCCACTGTGACTCAGCTCGTAGATTTCTAACGTTCAGCACAGAGTGTCTCCAAGTGACAAAAATCTGTCACATTTAAGTCAGGCTTCAAAATTTTGCTAGGAACCAGTTACGTGATTTGGAAGAAAGTCCAATTTTCAAAAAATCACTAGCCAGGCGCTGGAGGGTCATAATTGTCATTCTTCTACTAGCCAGGAAGAAGGTGATTCAAAGCCTTTGCAAGCAAAAAAACGAAACAAAAAAAACCTGTAAAATTCTTCTCTCCACTTATCCACCCAAAAACTAAGTGGAGTTGTGGCTAAAACTGGTACAGCATTAGCCTTGAGGAAAAAGAACTAAGAGACCTTGCCCAGGTCCAAAGTTCAAGCTCCCCACCAAGAAAGACAAAAAAAGGAGTCCAGATACTTTAGTTTCAAAAGTATATCTGGATATCTTAGTAGATTTTTCTGATCTTTCCTCATTCATCTCATGGAACCACATAATCTTGATCCTGATCTGACTAAGAGCCTGCATTGTGCTTAATAAATTCATTCCATATATTCCAGTAGAATCTGGACAGCTAACAGCCACTTACCAATGCTTTATTCTACGTTCAGGCCAGTATGTCTTCATACCATCTACACAGTCAGCAATATGATCTTTCCAGAAGTAGCATTCAGTGTAGAACACTCAGAACTAAAATAATTGCATAAAGATGTAATAAAACTCCTTGATTCATTAAGAAAATTTCTGTACCACTTAGAGCAAGTACATTAGTTGTATTTACATCTAGTCTGTTTTTTTAAAAAAATTTATTAACATTGAATTTTACATCATATTTCAAATGTCATGTTTAACCAACAAGTATTCAAGAAGGGAATCGCTATACAATCACTGGCACATAAATTTTAGAATATAGTAAAAATTAAGCTGAGTCTTTGTATGTCATAGATACAGATTAATCTATAATAAAACACATGTCTATAGAGTGTATAGTATATCCTACATTTTTATGTCTATGTAGTTATGTTTATATCTCTAAAATTATGTCCAGAACTTTGGGTATCAACTATTCAATCATCGCTCTACTACTGTTTGTAACTAATATCCATATATTAAGGATACCATGTACCTTTTGTTCCTTGGTCTTGACTTATCTCACTCAACAGGATTGACTCTAATTTCATCCACTCTCCCAAAAATGCCATTATTATTTTTTTCTGTGCAGATCTTCATTTTATGTATTTATTTTTATTGTAATTTATAGAAGGGTTACATTATATTCACCAGATAGAAGGTGCATTACTTCTCAAACTTTGATACCCCATGTAATGATATGGTCCCCATTTCCCTTCCCCTACCGCCACTCATGTTCATTTCCCCCCTTCCCTATCCAATTTCAAATAACCAATTAGGCACATATGAAATATATCAGAAAACAAGGTGAAATATTGTAACAATATGATATAACCAAGGGATAGCAAAAGAGATAAGAGATCACATAGTTCATTAAGGACAACAATCACTCATTATATGAGTTTTCTTTCTTTATCTTGGAGGTCATTACATTTAGTGTCATACTATTTGTCACGATGTCTCTAGATTTTGTTCTATTGTAAATCTCTGGTAGCAGAGCCCAAGGTTTCTACTGAATTTGCAAATGAGGGAGACTCTTGGGCCTATGTTCCTTTGAGTTTGGCTTACTTCACTTAATATGATTTTTTTCCTTTTCATCCACTTCCCCGAGAATGCCATTATTTTATCTTGTCGGTTGGCTATGTATCATTCCATTGTGTGTGTGTGTGTGTGTGTGTGTGTGTGTGTGTGTGTGTGTGTGTGTGTGCGTGTATCACATTTTTTGTAGTAGGGCATCTGGTTGTTTCCATCATCCAGCCTCATTTTCTACAGATATTTTATAGTGTCTTTTTTATTTTCAGGGTAATGTATAGAGGGGTTACGATTACATTTACAGGTAGTGGACTGCATTACTTCTCACACATTTATTCCACTCCACATGTTTTTTTCCCCAGTTCCCTCTCCCTCCCCTTCCCAGTCATCTTGTTTCCCCCTTCCCTTTCCTATTTGACATAAACAAATAAACATATGTACAATATGCCAAGGAAAAAATCAGATACAGTAACAATCTGACATTAACCAAAGGGCAAAATAAGAGATGAGAAATAACATAGTAGATTAAGGACAAAAATCACACAAGATTAAGAGCAACGATGACACAAGATATAGCTCTTGTTCCCATATCCTAGAGATCCTTACATTTAGTCTCATCCTATATGACCTTATATACCTAGGTTTTTGAGTTATTGTAATCCTCTGCTAGGAGAGTCCTAGATGTGAACTAATTATTACAAATGAGGGAAACCATTGAGCTTATGTTTCTTTGGGTCTGGCTTGCTTCACTTAATATGAATTTTTCCAAGTCTTTCCATTTCCTTACAAATGGGGCAATGTCATTCCTTCTGATGGCAGCATAGCATTCCATTGTGTATAAGTACCACATCTTCTTGATTCAGTCATCTACTGAGTGTCATCTGGGTTGGTTTCATATCTTTGCTATGGTAAATAGTGCTGCAATGAGCATCATTGTGCTAGTGGCTTTAGTATGCCCTTTTTTCTGGACAATTGGGTAGATGCCAAGTAGTGGATTTGCTGGATCATAGGGGAGCTCTATGTTCAGTCTTTTGAGGAACCACCACAATGCTTTCCCTAGTGCCTGAACGAGTTTACACTCACACCAACAGTGTAGGTGTGATCCCCCCTGGTCACTTCCCCACCAGTATCTCTTATTAGATTTTTTGATAATGGCCATTCTGACTGGAGTCAGGTGAAATCTCAAAGTTGTTTTGATTTTCATTTCCCTTATTGCTAGAGATATGGAGCATTTCTTCATGTGTCTAAAGCCCATTTTAATTTTTTCTTCAGAGAATACTCTTTTAAGTCTTTAGCCCACCTTTTAATAGGATGGTTGTCTCTTTGAAGATTTGTTTGGGAGAGATTCATTTTTTTCAGCTATACATATATTTTAGATAACTACATATATTTTTGTAGAAAAAAGAATGGAAGCCATCATGCTGGCTCACAACTTAATTTCAGCTACTTAGGAGGCTCAGGGCTTAGGATCACAGGTCAAAGCCAACCAGGGCCCTACAGTGTGTGAGATCAAACTCTGTGAACATACAATGACTGTAAGAGGAATCTCACTGCCTGGGAATGTAGCCTAATGGTAGAGTGCTCACCTTGAATGCATGAAGACCTAGGTTCTATTCACCGGTACTGCATACTCAGAAAAAAGCTAGAAGTGGCGCTGTGTCTCAAGAGGCAGAGCACTCACCTTGGGCAAGCGAGTCCAAGGAAAATGTCTAGGCTCTGAGTCCAAGCCCTAGGACTGGCAAAAAGAAAAAAAAGAGCAATCTTACTTAAGTAACAAGGAATATACCGTATATTTATTTATTTATTTTGTTTAAACACTAAAATGTATTTATATGAGATGAATCATTCCACCTAAAAACAAAAAATTCATTTTAGCTTACTTTTCATACATTTTTCATTGACAAAATTGTGGTATACACGTGTGTGAATATTTACATATGCATATATGTACAATATATATACATATATACATACAGCTCTAGGCAATCAAAATATCTGGGTACTTTTTCAGTGACAATAATAAAAATCTTTTAGAAATTTTAAGAGAAAATTATATGTAACAAATTTACACTAGACTTACTCCATTTACTCATCCCTTTTTATTGTGTGCCAGTCCTGGGGTTTGAACCCAGAGTCTGAGCACTGTCCTCGGGCTTTCTCAAGGCTTGTGCTATACCACTAGAGTGACAGAACCATTTTCTGCTTTTCTTTTTTTTTTGCATTTTTTTATTGTAATTAGCAAAAGGGTTACATGATATTTGCCAGATAGAAGGTGCATTAATTCACATACATTGATAGCCTTTCACATGTCTTGGTACCCGTTTCCCTCCCCCCCTACACCTGCCACCCGTCTTGATTTTCCCCCCTTTCCTATCAAATTTCAAATATCCAAATACAGATAAATTCAATATATCAGATAACAAAGTGAGATACTATACCAATATGAGATAACCAAGGGACAGCAAAGGAGATGAGAGACAACATAGTACATTAAGGACAACAATCATTCATTATATGCCTTTTGTTTCACTATCCTGGAGATCCTTTCAATAGTTTCACATTATATGTCCTTATGTATCAAGATTTTGCTCTATTGCAAGTCTCTGCTAGCAGAGCCCAAGGTTTCTCCTGATTATGACGAATGAGGGAAACCACTGAGCCTAAGTTCCTTTGAGTCTGGCTTACTTCACTTAATATGATTTTTTCTAAGTCTTTCCATTTCATAACAAATGGGGTGATGTCATTCTTTCTGACAGCAGCATAGAATTCCATTGTGTCCAAATCCACAACTTGTTGATCCACTCATCAACTGAGGGACATCTAGGTTGGTCCCATATCTTTGCTATGGTGAATAGTGCTGCAATGAACATGGTTGTGCTAGTGGGTTTAGTATGTCCTTGTTTCTGGGAGGTTGGGTAAATGCCAAGTAGTGGAATTGCTGGGTCATAGGGGAGTTCTATGTTTAGCCTTTTGAGGCACTGCCACACTGCTTTCCACAGTGCCTGACTGTTTGATGTCTCTGTCTCTGTCTCTCTGTCTCTGTCTGTCTGCCTGTCTGTCTATCTCTCTCTCTGTCTCTCTCTCTCTGTCTCTGTCTCTCTGTCTCTGTCTCTGTCTCTGTGTCTCTCTATGTCTCTCTCTCTGTCTCTGTCTCTGTCTCTCTCTCTCTCTCTCTCTCTCTCTCTCTCTCTCTCTCTCTCTCTCTCTCTCTTTTGGTTGTAAGACTTTAATTGTGCACCTGGGCAGTGTCCCTGGGCTCTTCAGCTCAAGGCTACAACCTTAAACACCTTGAGCCACAGTGTCACTTCTGGTTTTCTGGTGCTTAAGTGGAAGTAACAGTTTCATGGACTTTAGTGTCTGGCCTGGCTTTGAACTGTGATCCTCAGAACCCAACCTTCTGAGATCATTTCCAGCTTTTTTTTTTGGTGTAAGTGGTACAGAGTAATTGAACACAGGGCTTTGTGCATACTAGGCAAGCAAACTACCACTAGTGTGCACTCCAGCCTTAGATAAGGGCTTTCTTTTCCTTTTTCTTTTTTTCACTCATGGGGCTTGACCTCTGGGCCTGGATGTTTACCTTAAGCTCTTCAGCTCAAGGCAAGAGCTCTACCACTTGAGGCACATTGTCATTTTGAATTTTCTGGATTATTTGGAAATAAGATTGTCACAGATTTTTATGCCTGGGCCGTCTTTGAACCTCGATCCTCCAGGGTAGCTAGGGTTACCATGGTGAGACACCATTCACGGGCATTAAATTATTATTTTTTGCATGTCCTATGGCTTCAACTCATGGCCAGAGCACTGTCCTAGGGCTTGCTCAAGGATAGCACTTTACTTCAGCCAGCCAACTCCTGGTCCAAATAGGCCACTCTTGAAGCTAGAATTACAGAGATCTGCCATAATACTGGCATGTCGTTATCTAAGTATATAATTTTTCTTCTATTTTTGATGGCTTTTCCTTAGTGTATATATTTCCTACATATTTTATGGAAAACTTCCTTCCCACTGGGACCATAAGTTAAGCCTAGTGGAAGAGTTCTTGCCGAGCATGAATGAAGACCCAAGTTCAATTCCTCAGCACAACATAGATAAAAAAAGATAAAAGTGCTGCTGTGGCAAATGTGATAGAACTTCTGCCTTAACAATAAACAAAAACAAAAACAAGGATCGTGCTCAGGTCCTGAGTCTAAGCACAGTACTGGCAAAAAAACTCTGCCCAAAGTAGACATTTAAACTTATTGTACTTTTCAAAAAATTTGTTGTCAAGGTGATATACAAAGAGATTGCTGTTCCATATGTAATGAGTACATTTCTTGTAAACACTGTTTACCCCCTGCCCCCTTTTTTCTTTCCCTTCCCCCCAAGTCATAAATTTCATTTACAACAAATATATATGTATTTTCATTCCTGAAAAAAATAGTTTAAAATGTGTTCAAATAAATGATGTAGGTTGATATATTTATCAAAATGGATTACTTGAACTCTAAAATAAACATTCTAGGTAATTTTTCTCATAAAATTGTAGTAATGCTGTAAAACTAATAAAAAATGAATTTTAGTTATTAATTTGTTATGTTTTACCTTTAACATTATTACACTAAGCATACTGTTTATGGTATTAATACAGACAGCATGAAATACGATTATGTAAAAAAATTAAATGATTCAAAATAGTAAGGTTGGGGGCCAGTAGTTTGGCTTGGTGGCACACACCCTGGACTGGCAAAAAAGAAGTAGGGTTAGATAAAACAGATTTATTTCCAAATGTATGGAAAATGGTATGATTTCTTGTTTGGCTAGTCCTGGGGCTTGAACTGAGGGACCAGGAACTGTCCTTGGCCACATTTGTTCAAGGGTGGCACTCTGACACCTAAGCCACAGTGCCCCATCTGCTTTTTCTGTGTATGCAGTGCCGAGGAATTGAATCAAGGTCTTCTTGTATACTAGGTGAGCACTCTACAACTAGGCCACATTCAAAGCCAAAGTACATTTTTGATGCTATTGTGGACTTTTAATTTTCTTAAATATTTGTACAAAGCACAATTTATATATAAAAAGACTTGAACTCACAGAACAGAGTCCCACATAATAGTACAGTTACTCTGGCACTTCTCCCGATTGACAAAACACATTTCCAGGCATCTGCTGTGTCCTTAAGCTTTGGTAGCTGACTTGTCTTTCCATGGAGGCCTGGCCTGGATTCCTGGTGATTCCATGCATTTCATAATTCCCTGTATATCCAGTAAGGTTGTCTTCTATGGGACCAGACCTGTCTGGTTTTTGGCCCACCCAGGACCTAGGTGTCTGAGGTCTCACATTATAAGTGGAAAATAAAACACAGTATAATAAGGACTGAAGAACTGCACACCATAATATTAACAATGAGAGTTTAATAGTTAGCAAAGTAAATACAATGAATACTTGACAAGAATCATGAGAGCAAGATAAAGAGATGTCTTTTTAGGAAGGGGACAGGGAAGCTCTAAATCCAGACTGGCCTCCAAGTTGCCTTCAGACAGTAATTCTACTTCAGAGTCCTCAGAAGCGTCTGCTTCCTCATGAGAAACAGAATGTCCTTACTGAGTTAAGAGGGGGATGGATTCTGGTTTGTCGAATGGAGATTGAGTCTCTTTTAGTGAGATGGATGGGTCTGGATATTCTGTGAGGATGGATTCATTTTCCTCCAATGAATCCAGTATTGAGAGTACACTTGCTGCTTCCCATGGGGACATTTTCCATGAGCCCAGCGTGTGCCCCTTCAGCTTGCACAATAAGTGGAGTGTTACTCTGAATCAGATGGACTGACTCTGGGTGGAGTGTGAAAGGAAACGGAAGGAAATCTGGCTGCTCTTTTTCTTCCTCCATAGTATCTGCAGGTTCAACTGTGTCACACGTGGGGTTCAGAGCAAAAGGTATATCCACAGGACTCTAAACCTGTTTGGTAATTTCTACAGAAGGCCCATGCTTTCTGGAGTGCAGTGATGATTCTCAGTCTCCATCAGTTACCAGCTCCATTGGTGGGTTTTTCATCCGGAGTTCAGGATAAGCTCTTCCACGATGCCCCAAACCTAAGAATGGAAATAGGTACAGAGTGGACAGAGTGGACTCTGCAAGTTGAAGTGTCACTCAACTTCCATGAGGATCTAATGGAGGAACCTGTAGAACTGGAGTTTGGACTGAACTCTGCGGAGGGGTAGGGTCTTTCTAATGAGTGCTTATTCCCGAGTCCTTTCAGAGGACAGACATTACCTGGCTGACACCACCCATAAAGGGAATTTTGCCAACCTCTGTAGAAGTAAGGGCCAACCAATATCTAGACCACATGGGCTTCCTACTCACAGGCTCTGAGGCACCCACACCAGGACTTCTACTTTTTCTTGGTCTTACTGGTCGCACATTCCTCCAGCTGGTCAAAAAGAATGTGTCTAGAAGAGCAGGTCCAAAGCGGGCATGTGGAGCCTCATATAGAGCTTGAGTTGTGTCAGGGTGTGGCAGTTCTTGAACTCGTAGAAATCACTGGGGTAGAAGTCCATTCACATCGTATAGATGGAACACATGATGCTGTGGGCACATTCGGTAAAAGGAAAGTGAGAGCCTCCTCTCCCTACCTGAGCCTTCTACCAAAGCCCCTTTCTTGCAGGACTCTAATGCTGTGGCTGTCCTGCAGAGATGTGCACTTATGTGCTGGGAGGGGGGTAAGAGACACTCCAGAACAGGATGACTTTTACACCCCACTTCCAGAAGCTTCTGAGAGAGGCTTCTATGCATCTGTCCAAAGTAAACACACCTTAAATTAACTAAGTAAATGCTCTAAATAAATCAATAAGTGAATGCTCTAAATAAAGAACTAAATGCTCATTCCTCTAATCTTAGCCACCCAGCAGGCTGAGCTCTGAAGATCACAGTGGAAAGCCAGTCTAGTCAGTAAAAGTCTAAAGGCACTTGTCTTCAATTAGGCAGCAAAAAGCCAGAACTTGACCTGTGACTCAAATGGTACAGTGCTAATTTTTGAACACCAAAGGGATGGCATTTAGACCTGGGTTCAGGTTCAAGTGGCAGCACTGGACCACACACCAAAATGTAAATGCTTTCAGGTTCTAACAGGCAAAGCTATCACAATCCCTCCCTGATGGCTCAAAAGTGATTCAGCCCCCAGCTTTTCCTCTGACTCCAGTATTTCACAGGCCTCCGCCATTAGTACTGACACCTCATTTCTTACTGGGAAATGGGATTTCCTAGGATATCACCTAGGTGAGGGCTGCAGTTGGGGGCCAATTACTCATGCCTGAAATCCAACTTCTCAGTAAGCACACTGTTGAGACTCCAGTAGTTTGTGAGGGAAATGAAATGGCATGGTGTCCCTGTCATAAAAAGTAGTTTGTGCACTTGTATCATGCTTAGCTCCCCTGTGAACACCCCAGTGAACCAAACAGGCTCAGAGAGGAGCCAAGTATTCCAAGACTTGGCCAGGAGGGGTGAGCAAACCTGGGTTTGGAGGGGGAACACTCACCTTTTCAAGAGAATTTCCAGCAACTACTACATTGTCCTCCACTATTTGAAATTGTGCAGGAAGTTTCCCACATAAAAGAGATCACCTTTCTGGTAGGCAGGGATCAGCTTTGTCAGCAGCATCTCCAACAGGCCTTCCTCCAGGATCCATAGGTTACAAGGCTCATTCAGAGTCTGAGCTGACTTACCATCACACTATGTTGGCAAAACAGTGGATATTTCAAACGTAGGAATGGGACCACACTTCACACTGAGGAATTGGAATAGATTAGATTGGAAATGACCCACTCTAATCTCAGTATAGTCACTTGAAAGCACACAAGAAGGTTGTAGTGTGTGGGCAGGATGATGGGTTCAAATAGGTTTCCTCTCAATATACCTCATCTGAGTTGCCCTGGAGTTTCCTGGCTTTCTTCCTAGAGAAATGCCTGATATACTGGAATTTTGGCTTGGCACTGATCCAGCATCTACTTCTTCAAGTGAGACATCCATATCTCTCATGCCTGAGATGCGAGCCTCCTGACCTTTGGCAACAGCACAGCAACATCTTTCTGGTTCCTGAGCCACAGGCCAAGGGAGCTGGCTTGAGCTGGTTGTCACATACAGTGGCTTGGTTACCAGGGTTCCATATTCTGTTCCATTGTGAGGGAGGTAGTGTCACCTTTTAAGGCCCAATGACCAAAGCTCCTTGCTCACAGAAGACCTCCCCAAAGACATATTGGAGGCTGAATCTCCCTTCCCACCTCACATATGGATGTAGTAAACAGCACACCTTTTTGTTCAAATCCCAAGTCACTAACTAGTCGCAAGTGCTAGCCTGGTCTCCGGCTCAAGGAGCCTTTCTTAGGTAAGATCCAAGCTTACCTGTTACTATTCCCCTTACCCTTCACAAGACATTTTGCTTCACAGTGGCTTCTCAGCTTGCATTTTGCCTCTTGCACATTTTATTTTGCTAGCCCTGGGACTTGACCTCAGAGCCTGACCATTGTTCTTAGGCTTTCTTTAGGCTATAGCTGTCCCACCAAGCCACAGCACCACTTCCAGCATTTTCTATGTATATGGTACTGCAGAATCAAACCGGAGTCTTTTTGTGTGGTAGCCAAGCACTCTACAAATAGATGAAAGACCCAGGCCATCTTGCACATATTTTTCACTTGAATCTACTAGGACGTTGTTAGGTTCTGTATCCTAATCTATTTTTCTTCCTGATGAATATCTGTGCTGTCATCTGTAAAAATGCAAGTGGGAAAATCACAGAAGCATTGGTGACATAAAAAAAAGTCTTACAGACATAGATAAGTGTTCATTCTTTGTAGGAGAAAGGATATTTTGATATGATGATGACTATTTATAAATACTTTATCAGGGTTTAGAGTTTGGCCCAGTGGTAGTGTGCTTGCCTAGAATCCAGGAAGATCTAGGTTTGAGTCCTTAATATCACAAAGATATAAAAATCCATATGGCAATGTGGCTCAAGTGGCAGAGGTCTAGACTTGGGAAAAGCCAAGAGCAATGCTCAGGCCCTGAGTTCAAGCCCCAGGAATGGCAGAAAAAACAAAAGAAAAGAAAAGAAAAGAAATGTGCTTTTTACAAGTTATTCACTCACAGCATTTGCCTCTGAATTCTTCGCTTCTGCATCCTGTGACTTATACCTTTCCCTCAATGTAGACAAGAAAAACAGATTTTATTACTTGCTATCCTGTTGTCCAATCTTTGGATATTAATTCAAAATACAATATTGCCTGATATATTGTGTGTGTGCATGTGTGTGTGTGTGTATCTGCCAATGTGTGCATGCACACATGTGTACAGGGTTTAGGGCTTACTCATAGGGCCTGTGTGATAACCCTCAGAATCTTTTCCTCAAAGGTATTGGTCTTTCACTTCTAGCTTATTATAGCTAATTGGAGTTGAGAGATTCACTCAATTTCTTGCCCTGTGCATTGGAACCCAGTGCTGGGTTCTCATATTGTTAATTGTAGCTATAGAGAAGGCTGAGGTCTGGGGATCCTCGTTAGAATCCAGCCCCTGAAAGAAAGTCACTGATAGAAACCTTTATCTTCAGTTAAGCACGAATAAATAAGGCAAAAGTGGAACTGTGGCTCAGTTCCTCTTGTTCCAGCCATGAGAAAATTAGTAATTGGCAGCACCTGGTCCCTGAGAGAAATCCTTAGCACTGGTTCAAAAAAAGAAAGAAAATAATGAAAAAAATTAAAACTTGCTGAGGAATCCATAAGGATAAACGTGCCTGTGAATAATCTTGTCATTTCAGATTCCCTCAAGAACTTATGTCTCTCTATATTTTATCAAGTTTTTTTTAAAGATATTTACATATTTTCTATCTTTCTTAAACAGAGATAGCCATCCACAAAACACAAACACAAACTCTCAGTCAGTATACCACCCACCCCTAAGTGTCTGGCTATGTATATATGTATAGTCATATGTATTGATCTGTCTCTCTATACTAATATATAAATACATAAACATATGTATTTAGACAAACAGGAAACATACATAGATAGGTCTCAAGCATTTCTAGATTTTCTGCAGGTCTTCTGAGTGCAACTTACCATTGTATTTTTTGTCAAGATAGAGTCCCTCTAACTTTTGTCCAGCTTCTTGTCCTTTGATACTTTTTTCTACCAGTCCTGGGTTTTGAACGCTAGGCCTGGATGCTATCACTGAGCTTGAGCTTCTTGCATTCAGTAGTTTATTGCAGATAAGAGTCTCATGGATTTTCTGTCCTGGGCTGGCTTTGAATTGTGATCCTCAGATCTCAAACTCCTGAGTAGCTAGGATGACAGTCTTGAGCTACCAGTACCTGGTTCCTTTGCATCTTTTATCCTTTTTTTTGGCCCCACCACAGCCATGGTATCTACCTTCCTATGTTCTCTCCACCTGCCCCCAGACAGGGGTCTGACAGATGCTTTCCACCCACTTATTCATGTCCTCCTCTGTATTGGCTGACAGCTAAGACATGCACTGACTTGTCTGGATGCCAAACACAAAGCCATGTGATTATTTCTCAGTCTGGAACATCCTATCAGATTTATAGCACCACAGAGGGTCAGGTTGATGTTCCTCCAGGGCTTCTTAAATCGTTCTCATATTAATCCACAACACGTTTGTCATCACTTGTCCAGCTAATTCATGGACTAAACCAGCATTCCCTACAAACTTAGACCCCAATACTATGAGGACACTCAAGGGTGCATTAGGAGTGTGACCTGCAGGGGGATGTGAGCCAGTCTAACTTGGAGGGGATTTCTCCATCACTTGAAATGGAATACAAATTTAGAATCTGCTTTCATGAGGTGACAATCTCTGGCAGATGTTCTTATCAAATGTGGCACTGCCTACTTCCAGCTTAAAACATGGGTTGATGACCCAGCATAACAGAGAATGTATTCACCTAGGCCCAACACATAGGATGGGACTCTGAACTTTCAGGTAGCATTTGGCTTTGAAGGTCATAAGATCTTAGTCTACAAATGATGAGCCCCCTCCCATGAGGCATAGCAAATGGAGCCAAAGTGCAACCCATTTTAGCACCAGATCAAGCTTCCCTTCTTCAGTAGGGTATGGTTTGAAAACTGTGCATAGCTTCTGTTTGAATCCAGTCCAGAAAGGAAAGTCCATGAAACTCTCATGTCCAGTTAACTGCCAAGAAAAAGCCAAAGATAGAGATGAAGCTCAAGAGAGGTAGAGAGCCATCTGAAAAGAATGGTTACACCCTGCAACATCCTCATTATCTGATCTTGAAACCATCTCTGCATGCATCCCAGCATGCAGCCAGCATCTGGGGGTGACAGTGACCCCTGCGCCCATTGGCAATCTGCACTGTCTCTGACATCTGTAATGTGAACCTCATTCTGTTGGGTTTGTGAAGCGGTGTCAACCCTGCAGAAGGAACCAACTGTGCCCTAACTCCCACTGTCCCTTGGGGCCCCTAGCATTCCCCCATCTGCACCCCTCCTGTGGCTTCTGATCCTAGGGAGCCCTCCTGCCCTGTCCAACGCTCACATGAAGTGCATATTTCTTCTCCTGGGGCAACTTCTCCACAGAGAGTACATGACATGCCCACTCTCCAGGCACGGAGAGATCCTGCCAAAGTAGCAAATCAGTGATAAGGACATAAAGTGATGAATAGAATTTTAGATCCTGATGGTAGACAGTCTGCAAAATCCAAGGGAGAATGGAATTGGAGGGGACCAGGGATCAGGATGTGGGCATGGAGCTTCCCTGCCAACAGGGTGGGGGAAGTCACAGGCTGGGGGATGCACAGGATGATCCATGGGCCCTGTGCAGCTACTGGGTCACCCCCTTCTGCATCTCAGCCTTTGGCTTTGAGCTCTGTGATGGTCAAGATGTGCACAGTCTGTACTCTGGCTGGCAGAAGAAAGGACCCTGGGAAGACAATTGTAGACCCTTAGTGAGTGTAAGAAGGGGTAGGCTGGACACCCAGTCCAAGAGGAGCTAAAACTGGAGTCAAGGGGTGTGCAAGGAGTGGGTGTGAGGGTTGTGGGCAGTCAAAGTCACGGCAGAGGTGCTCTGTCTGTGGGGTGACTGCCTCCCTGCAGGCACAGCACTAGAGATATCAGAGATTCACATGAAAAGGAAAAGCTGGAAATGGCACTATGGTTCAAATGGTAGAGCATCAACCTTGAGCAAAAGAGCTCAGGGACAGTACCCAGGACCTGAGTTCAAGCCTCATGACAGTAAAAGAAAAACAACCACGACTATGATAGGGAACCTAGTACTCTCTTGGTCTAATCAGACACAAGAAGAGGCCGGGATAGGCTGTGGAAAAACACAGAGAACATCTTCCCCCAGCTCATCCTGTCCTGCATGCAGGGACAGCCATGTAACTAGGGCTACGGTGAGATCATCTTCACCCCTGTGCTGCCATCTGAATTGTAGGCCTCTGTCCTGGCATGGGGTGTCCTGATGGCTGAGCAGGTGCCCTAACCCTAGATGGAGAGCAGCCACTGACTGTGGTAGCTAAGGAGAGATCTGTTCCATAGCTATCAGGCCACCCAGCATGGGAGCCATAACCACCCCTCACCCAGGTAGAGGCCAATGGTTCTCCAGGTGCTAGGTGCTATGAACATTGCCCCACCCCTAGCTCTGGGTACACGTGACATTCCCTCCACAAGGAGCAGGACAAAGTGAGGGATCAGGAAGCTGCCTATGGGCTTCAGATGATGGCCAGGCTGGCACTGCGGATGGCCTCACTCTGTCACCACCTTCCCCTGCCTCCATCTTTCCTCCATCATGCCTCTCTACCTCCCACCCATTAACCTTGGAAACCAATGAACTGGGCTCTCATCATTCCTCTCATCTTTTCACCCACCTTGCCATGCGTCCATCCATCTGTCACTTCCACCCCACACACAACCCACCACCAGCCACCCTGTAGCTTATGAGGATCCCAGAGGAAGCTCTTGGTGAAGGGCTTGTGACCACAAAACAGTTACTATCACCCGCTCCGGCCTGATCCACCACAGAATAAGAACAGCCAAGCAGGCACACACTGCAGCAGAGTTGCTCTGCTGCCACCCTGATTTCTTCATGGCCAGGACTTGGCTCTCCTCAGCCTCTCAGCTCAGTAACCAGAACATTGTGCTTTCACAGAGCCATGGCTTCCAGTCTCCATGGACACAATGACATCAAGGTGATGCCAACTTCCCCATCTCTATATACTTCTAACTATGGGATGGGAGCTGAGGTTCTCTTCTGTGACTCCATCCGCTAAGAGGCTCATGCAGATTTCTATCCTTTGCTCATAATGGTGACTCTTTGGTTAACAAGTCACTGCTGGGCTTCCAGTTCACCACATATAGAACCCATACTCCAACACTTTTCTTAGAAGGACTGATGACTTTTAAATATTCTCTAGTTTTAAATTTCTATTTCCTTCTCTCTTTCATTTATATATTTCCCTTCCTCACATACTTCCCTTTTTTTACCTTCCTTGTTTCATTCCTGGCCTTGAACTCAAGACCTGGAGCTTTTTCTTAGCTTTTCTTTGCTCAAGGTAGCACTCTAGCTCTTGAGCCACAGCTCTACTTCAATCTTTGTTCTTCCTCTAAACTGGGAGGAAGAGTCTCATGCATTTTTCCCGTTGCTGGGTCGGTTTTAAACCACAATACTAAGATCAGGATCCTGAATATGCCTCGGATTACAGGTATTATCTAATCAAAACAAATTCCTGATTTCTTTTTTAGACATAATTAGTTCTTTCAGGTGAGCCACCATCCAGTCTTATTTGTACTCAAGACTAGCCCTTTACCACTTGAGCCCAAAATCCATTCCCAGCTGATTTTATTTTTGGTAGTAAGAATCTATCAGACTTTCCTGTTCTATGTGACTTGGAACTTCCATACTCAGTTCTCAGCCTCTGGACCAGCCTGGATTAAAAGTGTGAATCAGCCATGCCCCACACCTGAGGACTTCTGCCAGCACATTTTTTCCCAAAAATTGGAAGAGGAAGATGAGGGAGGGTTGGGCTCATCCTGCCCTGCATATGAAGGAGAGCATCAGCGCCTGAACTTCATTCCCTGTTGTAGACTGCTGGAGGAAAAGGAAGCAAATAGGCACATGCTGGCAGCAGATGCCACAGAACAACTTGTGACCAAGACTCCCAGAGCAGACCTCAGAATCGATGACAGAGTTGGATCTACCCAGTAACAGATGCAGTGGTGACACCTGAAACTGCGCGTTTGAGCCTTTGCTGCTAGTAAACAGGGCCACCTATGTCTCAATGAGAAAGGTGAGATTTTGGTGGGGAAGGTGAGATTAAACATTATGTATCATGGAAGAAATCAGACTATAAGGGGTCTTTTATTATTCTGAGTGAAATTATGGATTTCCTCTTCTATTTCTTTAAAGAATGACATTGGGATATTGATGAATATTGCACTGAATTTGTAGATAGTCCTTATCAAGATTGCCATTTTTACAATATTACTTCTTCCAAAGCAGGAGCATAGGTTTTTGCATTTCCTCAGTTCTGCGTTAATTTCCTTCTCCAGGGTTTATAGTTCCATCAAAAAGTTGCTTTACATTCTAAGTTAATTCCTAAGTATTTTATTTTCTTTGATAGCAAAATGAGTTGCTATCCTGATTCTTGGCTCATTCCTCTCATTTGTTGGCATATAGGAAGGCAGTTGACATTGAGGGTTAATTTTATACCCTGCTACCTTACCAAAGTTTTATATCAGCTCAAGCAGCTTCGGAGTATAGTCTATAGGGTTCTTTAAATACAGAATCATGTCATCTGTAAGGAGAGAAAGTTTCAGTTCCTCTTTCCCTTTTCCTCCTCACTCCAGTTAGAATGGCCAAGATCCAGAAGTCTAATAATGTATGCTGGAGGGGATGTGGCCAGGAGGGATCACTACTACACTGCTGGTGGGATTGCAAACTCGTTCAACCACTATGGAAAGCACTATGGTAGTATCCCAAAAAGACTAAACATAGAGCTCCCCTGTGATCCAGCAATTTCACTACTTGCCAATCGTCCAGATAGGACATACGAAATTCACTAGAACAATAACATTTATCACAGCACTATTTACTATAGCAAAGGTATGGAACCAACCCAGATGCCCGTCAGTTGATGAGTAGATCAAATATGGTATTTTTACACAATGGAATTCTGTGCTTCTGTCAGAAAGAATGACATAGACGAATTTGTAAGGAAATAGAAAGACTGTAAAGTTTAGAAATTAGTTTCTATCTCCTTCTCTCTCTCCTCTATCTCTGTAAAATTTAGAAGTTCCTGTTTCTCTCTCTTTCTCTCTCTTCTCTCTCTCTCTCTCTCTCTCTCTCTCTCTCTCTCTCTCTCTCTCTCTCTCTCTCTCTCTCTCTCTCTCTCTCTCTCTCTCTCTCTCTCTCTCCAATCCCTAGGCTTGAACTCAGGGCCTGAGCTACTTTTGCTCAAGGTTAGCACTCTACCATTTGAACCACAGTGCTGCTTCTGGCTTGCTCTTTTCTCGTAGTATTGAGGAATCTAACCCAGGCCTTCATCCTTGATAGGTTAGCACTCTACCACTAAGCCACACAGTCAGCTTTTAGAGGTTTCTGACAAAGGTTTCCTACATGCTATTATTTCTTCTGTGAGTGCTCTTAATGCTTGCTGAAGGTTGACTTTGTTTAGAAGACTTACCCTAATGCTCCCATATACAGAGATTCTATATATAGCTAAATGTTTTTCATTACTCAGAATTTCTCTATTGTGTATGTTCTGAAATGTACTGAAGACTGACTTCTGATTAAACGTCATTGCACATTTGTTCTATTCATTAGTTTTCTTTTCTTCTATGGGAATCAGGTTTGTGATGAACACAGAAGTATGCCTTCCAGCTCAAACACTTTCCACACTTGTAATATTCATAAGTTTTTTCTCTCCTATGTGCATTTTATACTTAGTCATGCGTTCATGATGGATTTTTCATATTCTTATATTCATACAATTTTTATCCTGTGTCTGTGTGGTATCATGCAAACTCAACTATGAGTTCTTCAAAAAAATTTCCCTTTCATTTTATTCATAGGATTCTATCCTGTGGGTGTTTAGTGATAAATCTTGACTTGTGCCTTCTGGGAGAAAGACTGAACATTTGCTACATTCATTAAGGGCTTTATCTTGTGTTGGTTCTGTGACACAAGCTGAGTTTTCTTCCACAGACTAAAAAGTCTTTCCTATTTATTACATTGCTAAGGCTTCTCATATGTGTGAACTCTCTTACGCTTCCTGAAGGGTGAATACTGCACGAAAGACTTTCAACTTTGGTTATATTCCTAAGGTTTCTAATATGTGTGAATTCTGTTATGCCTCCTGTAATGTGACTTCCATATGAAGGTCTTACCACATTTGATGCACTCGTACAGTTTCTCTCCTGTGTGTGTTCTCTGATGCAATTTGAGGGATGACTTCCATTTGAAAGACATTCCACATCGGTTACATTCATAAGGTTTTTGTCCTGTTTGAATTGTCTTATGCATGTTGAGGTTTGGCTTCTGTGTGAAGGACTTTCCACATATGTTACACTCATAAGGTGTTTCTCCTGAGTATACTCTCTGATGAACATGGAGTTTTACCTTCCATTTGAAAGACTTTCCGCATTCACTACATGCATAAGTTTTCTCTCCTGTGTGTGTTGTATTATGCCCATCAAGATATGACTTCCACTTGAAGGTCTTTCCACATTTGTTGCACACATAAGGTTTCTCTCCTGTGTGTGTTCTTTGATGCAATTTGAGGGAAGATGTCTGTCTGAAAGACTTTACACATTTGTTGCATTCATAGGATTTCACTCCTGTGTGTATTCTCTGATGAACACGAAGTTTTCCCTTCCCTTGGAAAGACTTTCCACATTCATTACACTTATAAGATTTCTCTCCTGTGTGTGTTATTTGATGAACTCGAAGGTGTATCTTCTGGGTGAAAGACTTTTCACATTTGTTACATTCATAAGGTTTCTCTTCTGTGTGTCTTCTCTGGTGCAAAGTGAGGTATGATTTTAGTCTAAAAGTTTTCCCACATTTATCCCATTCATAAGATTTCTCTTCTGTGTGAGATCTCTGATGTGTGCTGAGAGCTGAATTCTGGGCAGAAATTTTATTACGTTCCTCATATTCATAAGGTTTGTCTTCTCTTGGAGATCGAGGTTGGAGCATCAGGTCTGACTTCTCAGAAATTAATTTTCACACTAGATGTACGCATCACATACCTCAGGATATTTTCTCTGAGGTATTGTAAGGCGTATTTCATTACTGAAAGATTTCTCACATTCACTACATGTATGAGGAGTCTCTCCTGTGTACATTTTCGGGTGTGTAGTGATGGTCGGTGTTAAGTACAATATTTTTCATCACACAGTACATTTAGCAGTTTTCCTCCCTCCATGAAGAATTTCTTGGGTAGGGAGAACAGAATTATGATACTGCAGATCTTTTGGACTGTCACAATCATGAATAAAATGCTCTGAATATCCGATGGATTTTTTAAGAAGAGGAGACATACGAGATCTATATGCAGCATGCATCTCATCAGGCTTAGGAGACAGAAGCATGTTCTGACACTTAATGAACTCCTCAGTCCTCACCCCTAAGTTGTTACCGTTATTACTAATCAACTCTGGATTATGTGTAGAGCTCAAATTTAAAGTTGTTGCTAATCCCACGTTTTCCTCCACTTCGATACTACTTGCAACTGCTACTTCACAAAGACATTCATGTGGACTTTCCTGGCAGGTCTTGAACACATTTTCCATTGCCTGGCATCTAAAATGAGTCATAGAAAAAAAGACACAAACATACATGAGATAAAAATATTCCTTACTGCAAAGGTAATGACTTTACTTTCCCATCCTAAGTGTTAGATATTTTAAAATAAAAAGTGGAAATTGATTTGTGAGAAATATATACTTTTCTTCCTAACATATTAAGAAAATATTTTACAATGACCAACAAAGTTTTTCTGTTTTTTAGTTCTCTTTTTATATCACAGGAAATATTTATTGAAATTACCCAACTATGTATTGCTACAGTTTTAAGCTGAGTACTACCTATAGTCTACCTGCAGCTGTTTTTTTTTTTCAAATACTGTTTTGTTTATACATTGAGGAATAGCTGCCTTTCTTTTATTTTTGAGAAATAATCTAAATATTGTGCTGTTTTGCATCTTTTTAAAACTTTCTTTTCTTTACTTTCCTTTTTTTTTTGTAGTTCATAGGCCTCGGCCCTGTCCCTGAATACTACAGCAGAAGACTATAACCCCTATCCTTGAGCTACAGCCCCACTTCCTGTTTTCTAGAGTTAACTACAGATAAGAGTCTCAGGTCCTGACTAGCAGATAGAATTACCTTACCCAGTTTCAATGCTGTTTGCTTATTAACTATTAAGTGAGGAACACGAATTTTTTCTAGATTCAGCGGCCACAAGTTTGGTTTATATGTCTGTTTGCCTTTGATCCAAGCAAGAACGATTCTTGAGAGTAATGTCTTACACCTATATCCCTTCAGTTACAACTTCTCACTAAAGTCTCAATTTAGGTATTTGTGGGAATTTTGAAATTTGTTTCTTTCCATTTGAAGTCTTATAAAAATTCCTTTTCTAACACTCCTGTCCCTCAGAACCATGGAAGACCAGAAAATCTCCAGCTCATTGTCTAGTTAATTTTCTTATGTTGATTGAAACTTTGTTGTTTTTTTTTCCTTCCATTCCTGGGTTTGAACTTAGGACCTAACCTCTGTCCTTCTGTTTTCTCCAGACTAGAACCCTACCAATGAAGTCATTACTTCTGGCTTTTTCTATGTATGTGGTAATAAGGAATCAAACCTGTGTCTTTGTGCATGCTAGGCAAGCACTCTACCACTAGGCTCAATTTCTGGTGGAAAGGTCTGGTTCTGAATACCAGTCTCTTCCTACCAGCAAAAAGATATTATCCTTATCAGAGAATAATGCCCTGACTTATTCCTTGTTTGCTCAATCATTTATAGTCTTAGTTTTAAAGAAATGAAATTTTCTTTCTTTCTTTCTTTCTTTCTTTCTTTCTTTCTTTCTTTCTTTCTTTCTTTCTGGTTTTGCAGTCATGGGACTTGAATTCTAGACATGGCTGTTCTTCCTGAGCTCTTCAGCTCAAGGCTACTGCCCTATGTTTTTAGCCTCAACCCCACTTCTCATTTTCTATTGGTTCATTGGAGAGGAGAGTCTAAGGTGTTTTTGTGATAGGTCAGTCTTTGAACCTTGATCCTCAGATCTCAGCCTCCTAAGTAGCTAGGATTACAGGCATGAGCCACGGGCTCATGGCTTTCTCATTTTATTTTGTTTCACAGTGATTTCTACAGAGAAATCTAACTTTAACTCTACTGCCACATAGAATTCATTATATCACCCTATGATTCTTGGTGCCGGG
The DNA here is from genome assembly GCF_031878675.1 of Megascapheus bottae. Classification (NCBI taxonomy): domain Eukaryota; kingdom Metazoa; phylum Chordata; class Mammalia; order Rodentia; family Geomyidae; genus Megascapheus; species Megascapheus bottae. The sequence goes on from NW_028327478.1 coordinate 216,060, forward strand.
GGTTTGGGCTAGCATGCACAAAGACCTGGTTCAGTTCCTTGGTACTACATACAAAGAAAAAGCCAGAAGTGGTGCTATGACTCAAGAAGTAGAGCGCTAGCCTTGAGAAAACCCAAGGACCATGCTGAGGCACTGAGACCAAGCGTAGGATTGGGAAAAGAAAATGATTCTTGATTCATTCACGAAGAATTCCATAGGTACCACACAGGATTTAGGGTAACTAAGAATATTATTGCTCAGTACATCACAACATGAACTTACCAATGGGGCTCAGGCTCCAACATCAATATGAAGATGCACTCACTCACCTGTGATATTCTTGTCAGAGGAATTTCCTATCCAGAGTTCTGCACAGTGCTCTAGCTTGTCAATTAATACAGGTTTGGGAACACAGGGCCCTGTAAATTAGAAACAGTAGAGAATTATTGCTTATGCTGTGTCATCATTGCTTTAAGTTCGCAGACATCCTACTCACAAGTTATCTATTAAATCTTTTTTCTCATTTCTCACTGGCTCCATGGTTGACTTTTCCCCAGCTCTGGATTCATTTTGTATGGCATAAAGTTAATACCAGTTTGTGTCCCAGCTCCACTTCCATGCATAGGTCTTCATGCATGCTATCCAAGCACTCAACCACAAAGTCAAACTCTTGACACTCCACTAACATTTTTGAGGGGTTACTTGGAGTTATAGAGTTTCATGGCAATTTTTATGCCATTGCTGGCTTCAAATTAGAATTCTTAGATTTCTTCCTCCTGAATATTTTAAGATTACAGGCATGAAACATTGCACCTAGTGCCAGGTTTCCATTATAAACTCACTGTTTAGTGATTTGTAGATCCTATTTCCAATAATGATATATATTCTATTCTGGATTGTTTATCCACTTACAATGACTGTGTAAGTTTGGAATGTCGTCTCCATTAGAGGAAACAAAATTTAGAACTGTTGTCAAACTATCCTGAAGGTATCCTGAAGAATGAGTACAAAATTACCTTAGGTTTTCTTTAGAAAGTAATGATACTTCTCAGGGCCTGGAATCTTTCATTTAAATAGTATTGAAAGTTTGATAAACATTCACGTATCTGCAAAATAACAAGGCACTTGGCCTTGCAAGTGAATTTGACTTTTGCTCACCTAAGGACACCAGGTTGCTGTAGGTCTCCAGCATTACATCTCTGTACAGGGTCCTCTGAGCATTGTCCAGATGCTGCCACTCCTCCCAGCTGAAATCCACAGCTACATCATCAAATGACACCAGCTTCTGGAATGGCACATTTTCATCAAGTAATTAGCACTGAGTTATAAACACATCATGTCTGGAATTTTATTCTTGTTTTGTTGGAATTTTATTCCTTTACTTAAATGTTTAGACTTACATGAAATATTGACCTGAAAAGCTTGGGGATGGTGCCTGTGTCTTTGTGCATGCTAGGCAAGCACTCTACCACTAGACTCAATTTCTGGTGGAAAGGTCTAGTTCTAAATACCAGTCTCTTCCTACCAGCAAAAAGATATTATCCTTATCAGAGAATAATGCCCTGACTTATTCCTTGTTTGCACAATTATTTATAGTCTTAGTTTTAAAGAAATGAAATATCATTCTTTCTTTCTTACTTTCTTTCTCTTTCTTTCTTTCTTTCTTTCTTTCTTTCTTTCTTTCTTTCTTTCTTTCTTTCTATCTTTCTTTCTTTCTTCCTTTCCCTCCTTCCCTCTTTCTTTCCTTAGGGATGGTGCCTAGGCCCAGAGTTCAAGTCCCAAGACCCACAAAAAAATAAAAAGGCAAGCCAGGTGTTGGTGGCTCACGCCTGTCATCCTAGCTACTCAGGAGACTGAGATCTGAGGACCATGGTTCAAAGCCAGCCTGGCACAAAATTCCATGAGACTCCTTTCCAATTACCCACCATAAAATGTTGAATGGCTTGTGGCATATCATGGTAGAGCAATTGTGGTATCGACAAAAATAAGTCGGGGGAGTAGATTTAGGTTATAAATGGAATTATTCCATTGAAAAGGAACTACATTATATGATGACATGTGCTGGTACTGTGAGAATATTGCAAAATCTTAGGGTATCAAGTAATAATACTGTGAAGTACACCCAGAATGTTAATGTTCTATGTCTGGCATAATAATCACTTGGGGAAGAAACTTTTTTTTCTTTTTTTTGGCTGGGGGATTTGTAAGGCTTGAACCCTGGGCCTGGGCACTGTTCCTGAGCTCTTCAACTCAAGGCTATCACCCTACCTATGAAGCCACAGTGCCATTTCCCATATTCTAGTGGTTAACTGTAGATGAGAGTCTCATAGACTTTGTAATGCCCAGGCTGGCTTTGAACCAAATCTTTAGATATCAGCCTGATATCTGAGTAGCTAGGATTACAGGTAGAAGTCACTGCACCTTGCAAGAAATTTATTTCTTGCTGTTTTATACTACAGATTTACTGTATGTCTTACTTTTTCAAAAGGACTCAGGATGACCTTTGTTCTGTATATAATGGGAAGAGGGGTAGGGAGCTGTGAGCAGAAGAACTGAGGGGCAATACTCAGGGTAGGACAATAGCCTTAAACTAAAGAGCTCACGGCCCAAGGTCCAAGCCCCATGACTTTCCCCAGTACCCCACAAAAAAAGGGAAAATTTGGAGATTGGAGAGGATTTTCTAAAAAGAATATATAGAAATAGTAGTTCAAAATGTAGAAAGAAGTTCAATATTAACAGTCATGAGAAAAATTAAAATCACAATGAAATCATTACTTTAAATATGTTAATATAAGTATAGTTTTAAACAAAAAGATCCACATACACACACACAAACACACACACACACACGCATACAAAAAACAACTTTCAAAGTCTAACTAATACTGGGAAGGTAGTGAGAAGAAGTAGAACTTTGGAATAGTTCTGCAAGGAATATAAAACAATCAAAAATTGCGTGGAGAGTGCTAAAAAAGAACTAAATGTAGAATCACATAGAAATATGGTCCAACACTTCTATTTCTAGATTTGTACCTAACGGAAGAGAAAGCAGAGACTAGAACAAATATGTGGAGAATCCATTCACAACTATTAATAATAATCAAAAGATAGAAACATGCAAAACAATGCATTGAAAAGGAAGAACATTTTACTATATTTTACAGATGATTCTTGATTACAGTAAACTAAAAATACAGCAGTCATAAAGGAAGAGCTAGGGTATGTTTTTCCTTCCAGAGCTTCCAAGGATCCACAAACCCTTAGAGCCAAAAAGCACGATGGTTCCAGAGAATGGAGTAGAGAGGAACAGGAGCTGAATGTTTAATGATTATACATGGAAGATGAAAATTGCTCTAGATGGGTAGAATGAAGAGAGAACTGTACCCTAAACAATGGTTATGTAGCCACACAGGATGGGACACACCTATACTCCCTGATCTTGGGAAACTCAAGAAGGATTTCTAGCCATCCTAGATGCATGGAAAGATCTATCATAAAAACTAATGTGGAGGGGCTGGGAGTTTGGCATAGTTGTAGAGTGCTTGTATGAAGACGAAGGTTCAATTCCGCAGTACCACATACACAGAAAAAACCGGAAGTAGTGCTGTGGCTCAAGTAGAAGATCACTAGGCTTGAGGAAAGCTGAAGGACAGTGCTCAGACCGAGTTCCAGCCAAAGGGCTTGTTTAAAAAAAAACCAGAAAGCTGAGCATGATGGGGTGGTGGCTCACTTCTATAATCCTAGCTACTCAGGAGGCTGAGATCTGAGGATCAAGGTTTAAAGCCATCCTGGCACAAAAAGACCTGAGACTCTTATCTCCAATTTACCTTTAGAAAATGGGAAGTGGGGCTTGGCTCCAGGGAAAGGTGGTAGCCTGGAGCTGAAGAGCTCAGGGATAGTGCACAGGCTGAGTTCAAGATCTATGACCCACCAAAAAAAAACAAAAAACAAAAAATAATGTGGAAAAATTTGGATTCTGTGAATTTTATAAGGCATATAAATGTCTTTTTTTGCTGTTGAAATAACAAATTGTTTGGAAACATTTTAAAAGTTTTTACCTAGAAATGTACACTACAAATGGAATTAATAACAAACACAAAATATGCAAAAGATACAAATTATCACAATATGGGTATCCTGCTTCTGTTTCTTTTCACTGACTCCTGATCAAATGAGTCACATATTCTGAATCATTTCTCCCAGTCGATATATGCCACACATGTTAGCTTGTACTGAACTTCTTGGGAAATCAAAAGCAAATACTAAGCAAATGTGTGTTAGATTTTTTTCAACAGTGATATTTCAAATATAAATCCCTACTCATTGCATTATTTAATATCAATGCCGGAATCTAATTTACACTGGCAGAATCTTCAATCTTTTGAGAATCTTCAAAAGGGTGTGTAAATATTTAGGATCGTTATGTCTTGCTGGAGGAAATATCCCTTTAGTAGTATGTAGTAACCTTCTTTGTCTTTTCTTACTAATTTTAGTTTGAAGTCTATTGTATCTGATATGAGGATGGCAACTCCAGCCTGTTTATGGGGGCAGTTAGCTTGATAGAGTTTATTCCAACCTCTCACTTTCAAAAGATGATTGTTTTTGGGTAAAATGTGTCTCTTGAAGACAGCAGAACGATGGCTCTTGCTTTTTGATCCAACTAGACAGCCTATGCCATTTAATTGGAGAGTTAATTCCATTGATATTGAGACTTAGGATTGAGAGATATTTATTAGTTCCTACATTTTTAAAAGCTTTTAGTAGGGCCTGTGTCTTGACATTTCTTGTGGTCCTTAGATGGTATGCTGTTTAGGTGCCATTTCTTTCCCTATATTGCATTTATTTCGACATATTGTTGCAGCTTTTCCCTGGAATGGAATGTTTTTATTGTTCCCTCAGTTATGAATGAGAGCTTAGCTGGCTACAGTATTCTTGGTTGGTAGTTATTTGATTTAAGGGCATGACATATATGCTTCCAGTCACTTCGTGCTTGCATGGTCTCTGCTGAGAAATCTGGGGTTATTCTGATTGGTTTGCCTTTATAGGTTACTGATCCCTTTTCCCTGGCTGCCTTTATGATCTTTTCTTTCGTTTCTATGGATCCAGTTCAGATCACAATGTGGCGGTGGGATGTTCTTTTCTGGTCAGTCTGTTTGGGGTTCTGAAAGCTTCTCGTATCTGGATGGGCCTGCCATTCTGGATACTTGGGAAATTCTCTGAGATGATTCCCTGAAGTGTATTTCCAATACCATTGACCTCTTTCTCCACGCCCTCCTCAATACCAACTAGCCTTAAATTAGGCTTCCTAATTGTATCTTGGACCTCCTGAAACGCTCTCTCATATTTCCTAGATTTGGATTGACTCATTTTCTGTTCTTTCTCTATAATAACTAAATTATCTTCAGCCCCGGAAATTCTCTCCTCTGCATTGTCTAACCTGCTATCAAAGCTATCTACTTTATTTTTCATCTCCCTTGCTTCTAATTGCTCACTTTTGATGCCTTGCATCTCTTGTTTTTGATCATGTATGGATTTCTTTATCTCCTTGATTTCTTTTTGAGTGCTTAGCTCAGTAGCTTTATTTTCTTTGGACATTTGCTGGAGTTTGGTCATGTTTTTACTTGTGGATTCTATGAATTCATCCATCTTTCTTTGAACAGCCTTTATTAGGGCCTCCTTTATGGCTTCTTCTTTTTCATTATCACCTTGCTTATGCTTTCCTCTTGTTCAGCTATGGCTTCCTCCATTATCTCTTTCTTTATATTTTCACATTTTCCATTAGTGATGTTTATCAATTACATTTGTGTAGCACTTGGAAGACTCTCCTCTAGGTGTGCCAGTGATTGTTCCATTGTCTGTTTACATCGGGTGGGGGATGCTGTTTCTTGATTTGACATTTTTCTTGAGTTTCTTGTTCTGCCCATTTGAAAATGGGAGCAAGATTACTACTAAATACGATTATAGTTTTTCAGATATAACCAACCTAGACCCCTGTAGCTGGCAGACACTAGATGTTCACAAGTTTTGATTGGTATTATCACTCTTTCTTTTTGTGCACTTACAGACCAGTCTAATACAACCACTGATAAACGATTTATACCCAAAACAATACGACTCTCAATCCAATCTCTATAGTCTTTAAGTCCCTCTGAGCCTAGAGAATAATTAACCACCTACATATACAATATTGCTCAACAGCCATCAAGTGTAGATCCGTGCAGTATAAGGGTTGAAAGACGAGCAGAAGTCCAGAGATAGAAAAAAATAACGAGAGAGGTCAGGGGAGGTACAAGAGGATTAACGTAGGAGTGTAAGAATATTGTAGTAATGAAGAAAAGGTATAGCATAAGGATAACTGACCTAAGTTGGTAAGTAGGTAGCATATTTGAGTACAAAGTTTGGAAAGTATGAGAATAAAACTTATGTGTTGCTGCACGACTAGCTCTTAGCCCAACCAGTGGCCTCACTGTGGACCATGGGATGGATCTGATTTTCTTGTCTACATGGAGGAAAAGGGGTATTTCACAAGATGCAGAAGCGAAGATTTCAGAAGCCAATGCTGTGAGTGAATTAGCTCGTAAAAAGCATTTCTATTTTCTTTTATCTTCTTCCAGTCTTGGGGCTTGAATTCAGGGCCTGAGCACTGTCCGCGGGTTTTCTCAAGTCTAGCCCTCTGCCACTTGAGCCACAGTGCCACATCTAGATTTTCTATCTATGTGATACTGAGCAATCAAACCCAGATCTTCATGGATGCTAGGCAAGCATTCTACCACTATGCCAAACTCTCAACCCTGACATAGTAATTATAAAGTCATCATCATCATATCAAAATATCCTTTCTCCTACAAAGAATGAACACTTATCTATGTGTGTAATGCTTTTTTTTAAATTTCACTAATTCTTCTGTGTTTTTCCCTCCTGCATTTTTTACGCATGACAGCAAAGCTAATCATCAGGAAAAAATTGATTAGGATACAGAAACCTAATAATATCCTAGTAGATTGAGGTCAAAAATATGTGCAAGATGCCCTGTGTGTTTGACCTAGTGGTAGAGTCCTTGTCTACCACGCAAAAAGACTCAGGTTTGATTCCTCATTACCACATACATAGAAAACGCTGCAAGTGGTGCTGTGGCTCGGTGGGACAGCTAAAGCTTAAAGAAAGCCCAAGAACAATGTTCACACTCTAGGGTCAAGTCCCAAGACTAGCAAAAACAAAAAAAATTCGACAAGGGGCAAAATGCAGGCAGAGAAGACACTGTGAAGCAAATGTTTTGTAAAGGATGAGGGCAATATTGACCCTTAAGTTTGGGTCTTACCTAAGATAGGCTCCTTGAGCCTGAGACCAGACTGGTAGTTGGGCCTAGTGGAAGACATTGGGATTGGACAAATAAGATGTGCTGTTTACTACATCCACATGTATATTGTGAGATTGGAGGAGAGATTCAGCCTCCAGTATGACTTTGGTGAGGTCTTCTGTGAGCAAGGATCTTTGGTCATTGGGCCCTGGAAGGTGACCCTGCCTCCCTCACAATGGAACAGAATATGGAACCCTGGTAACCAAGCCACTGTAACTAACAACCAACAAAAGCCAGCTCACTTGGCCTGTGGCTCAGGAGGAAGAAAGATGTTGCTGTGCTGTTGCCAAAGGACAGGAAACGCGTGTCTCAGGCATGGAAGATGTGGATGTCTTACTGGAAGGTGTACATGCTAGATCATTGCCAAGCCACAAATCCAGTATAACAGGCCTTACTCTAAGAAGAAGGCCAGGAAAATCCAGGGCAACCAGATGAGGTATATTTCTAAGAAGAAATGAATTTGACCCCATCATCCTCCTCACACACTACAACTTTCTTTTTTTTCATTTTTTATTGTAATTAGTAAAACGGTTACATGATATTTGCCAGATAGAAGGTGCATTAATTCACATACATTGATACCCTTTCACATGTCTTGGTACCCATTTCCCTCCAACCCCACACCCCCCACCCGTCTTGATTTTCCCCCCTTCCCTATCAAATTTCAAATATCCAAATACAAATAAATTCAATATATCAGATAACAAAGTGAGATACTATACCAATATGGGATAACCAAAGGACAGCAAAGGAGATGAGAGACAACATAGTAAATTAAGGACAATAATCATTCATTATTTGGCTTTTTTTCAGTATCCTGGAGGTCCTTTCAATTAGCTTCACATTATATGGCCTTATATATGGCCTTGTGCTCTATTGCAAATCACTGCTAGTAGAGCCAAAGGTTTCTACTGATTATGACGAAGGAGGGAAACCACTGAGCCTAAGTTCCTTTGAGTCTGGCTTACTTCACTTAATATGATTTGTTCTAAGTCTTTCCATTTCCTAACAAATGGGGCGATGTCATTCTTTCTGACAGCAGCATAGAATTCCATTGTGTACAAATACCACAACTTGTTGATCCAGTCATCAACTGAGGGACATCTGGGTTTGTTCCATATCTTTGCTATGGTGAATAGTGCTGCAGTGATCATTGTTGTGCTAGTGGGTTTAGTATGCCCTTGTTTCTGGATTGTTGGGTAAATGCCAAGTAGTGGAATTGCTGGGTCATAGGGAGGTTCTATGTTTAGCATTTTGAGGCACTGCCACACTGCTTTTCATAGTGGTTCAACGAGTTTGCACTCCCACCGAAAGTGTAGTAGTGATCCCTCTTGGGCACATCCCCTCCAGCATCTGTTGTCATTCGTTTTCCTGATCCTGGCCATTCTAACTGGAGTGAGTTGGAATCTTAGAGTTGTTTTGATTTGCATTTCTTTATGACCAGAGATGTGGAGCATTTCTTCATGTGTCTATAGGCCATTTTTGTTTCTTCATCAGAGAAGACTCTCTTTAAGCCTTTGGCCCATTTTTTAAAGGGGTGGGTGTTACTTTGGAGGTTAGTTTTGGAGTGATTCTATTTTTTGAGTTGTTGATATATTTTAGATATGAGGCCTTTGTCCGTTGTTTGGTTGGTGAAGATCTTCTCCCACTCTGTAGGCTTCCTGATTAGTTTACTAGCTATATCTGTTGCCATACAAAAGCTCTGCAGTTTAATGCTGTCCCACTTATCCAGTCTTTCTCTGATTTGTTGTGATTCTTGGTCCTTATTAAGAAAGTTTCGACCTGTGCCAAGGAGGCCTAGTGTGTCTCCTGTTAATTCCTGTAAACTTTTTAGTGTGTCAGCATTTACCTCCAGGACTTTGATCCATTTGGAGTTAATTCTAATGCAAGGTGACAAAGAAGGATCCAACTTTAGTTTTCTGCAGGGGCTTAACCAGTTCTGCCAGCACAACTTGTTTAAGAGGCTATCTTTCTTCCATTATATTTTTTTGGCTCCCTTGTCAAAGATTAAGTGGCCATAGGTCTGTGGTTTAATATCTCTGTTCCGCAGTTCTATTCCATTGGACCTCAGGCCTGTTCTTGTGCCAGTACCAAGCTGTTTTGAGAATTATAGCTCTGTAATAGAGTCTAAAGTTTGGAATTGCAATTCCTCCAGCGCTGTTCTCTCTGCTAAGAAGTGTTTTTGCTATATGGGGTCTTTTATTATTCCATATGAAATTTTAATTGCCTCTTCTATTTCTTTAAAGAATGACATTGGGATGTTGATGGGTATTGCATTGAATTTTTAGATAGCCCTTGGCAAGACTGCCATTTTCACAATGTTGATTCTTCCAATCCAGGAGCATGGGAGCTTTTTCCATTTCCTTAGTTCTGCTTTAATTTCCTTTTATAGGGTTTTAAAGTTTTCATCTAAACTGTCCTTTACATTCTTAGTTAAGCTAATTCCTAGGTACTTTATTGTCTTTGAGGCTATTGTGAAAGGAGTTTCTTTCCTGATTATTGCCTCGTTCCTCTCACTGTTGGCGTAAAGGAAGGCAGTTGATTTGTGAGGGTTGATTTTATGGCTTGCTACCCTTCCAAAGCTTTGAATCAGCTCAAGGAGCTTGGGAGTAGAGTCTATAGGATTCTTTAAATACAGAATCATGTCATCTGCAAAGAGGGATAGTTTTATTTCCTCTTTCCCTACTTGGATCCCCTTTATGCTTGCTTCTTGCCTTATTGCACTGCCTAGGAATTCTAGTACTATGTTAAAAAGGAGTGGAGAGAGTGGGCATCCTGGATTCTACCCCTTAGCCCTTTTATGCAAAGCTTAGGCCTGTGGCATTTTAAGCACAATTCAACGCTCTCTTTTTTGCTGGTTAATTAGAGGTAAAAATCTTATGGAATTTATTGCATGGCTGATTTTGAACTGGAATCCTCAGGTCTCAGCTTATCTTGAGTAGCTAGGATTACAGTATTTTACAACGTGTATGCTCATACACATCGCTTCTGATCCAAACACTCATTGTTCAATTTAACGAACAAGATGTGAGGAAAGATGATTGACGGTAATTTAATAGATGGGCTTCTAGTGAGTATATATTTCCACTTCCACTCTGAAGCCAGGGAAATGTTTCTGGTACATGTTTCAACTATCTCCTGAAGAGGAAATAATGTGTGAGTACATTTGCTAGTATTTCAGATAGGAAATGGACTTTGGTGTTTGGAACCTGTTGGGCAGAGTGTATCAGCTGGGCTGTGATAACAGAGATGATGTTTCAGATAGGAATATTGTTCTCCGAGACAAACTTAATCCAGATCCTTGCATTTCAGGCCTTGAGTAGATAGAATTACAAGTGTGAGCTGCCACCACCACCTGGTTCATTTTGGAAACCTTAATTGCTTCTCATTTGTTCCTTTCCTTTTTTGGAAGATTGATCTAAGCTGGCTGATTGTGCATCACAATGAAGTGATTGGCCTCAGGAATTGCAAATATTTGTCTCATCAGCACGTAATGAATGAAGTTGATCTAAACCCAATAGTATTTTCCTTCTGATAAATAGGGAACTTACCTATATCATTGTTCCTTGCCTTTGCTTTCCCAAAGCAAGCAACATGTTTCTTAAAAACTATACTTCATGAGAATATTATAATTAGAAGCTATCTTCTGCACACTTCAGAATAGTTCTTGCATTTATAAACTTATATTACAATATTAGGTAGAAGAATGGTGACTGTTAGTTTCATAACTATTTCATATGTTTTACTCTTTAAGGCTCATTAACTCAAGAAGGGATTAAATATATTTAGATAATAGTAGAACATAGCTGCTGCTGATTTGATGTGTGTGCAGATGATACACAGATTTATTAGGATTACTCAAAAGTTTTCTTCAAATTTTCAGTAGTCGACTGCTATGCTAACTGGAAGGTGATAGTAATGATGCTGAAATTCTATGAATCAGCTATGAAGCAGAATTTCAGGGGAGAGTATTTGCTAGGGACTTAATTTCTAAGACGCATATCAAGAATATTGAACTATAACACCAAATGATGGAGGACTCAACGTCACATTTTGTTTGTCTTATGCAAGTCCTGGGACTTGAACCCAGGGCTTGGGAACTGTCCTTAAATGTTTTTTTTTTGCTTCAGGCTAGTGTTCTACCACTTGATCCACAGCTCCACTTCCAGATTTTTGGTAATGAACTGTAAATCAGAATAACATGCAATTTGTTTGGGCTGGATTGAAACCTGATTCTGTGTAGACAGGATTCCAAGTGTGAGCGCACAGAGCCTGGCTAGTATCATTCATCATTCAAGTCATGGGACTGCAATTCTGCACCTGGGTCTTGTCACTGAGCTTTTCAGCTCAAGACAACTGCCCTATCCCTTGAGCCATAGGGCCACTTCTGGGTTTCTGGTGGTTAATTGGAGATAAGAGTCACATGGACTTCAGTGCCCAGGCTGACTTTGAACTGCTATCCTTGGATCCCAGCCTCTTGAGTAGCTACATTTACAAGTGTGAGCCACCATACCCGGCTAAATTATTTTTTAAGTTAATTTTTTTGTGTTAAGTCAATATATAGTTGGCATACGGTTACATAAGTAATGAACACATTTCTTAAGAAAATTGTTCTACCCTCCCTCATTTTTCTCTGTTTTCCTACCCTCAGCCCCCTCTCCACCCAGATTGTTCAGTTCATTTCCGTTTAGTGTCTTACAAATATTTTTTCCTTTGTTTTTTTTTTTTTTACCATTTTATTATACCCTTTCCTTTTCCCAAATCACATAAACCTATGTACAAGACACAGGGTACCCGAATTCAACACAGTGACTACAGAGAATAAAACTAAAGGGAAAAAGAAGAAAAGAGGTAAAAAGCAAAGAAAATGAAAGAACATCATACAGTACCTTAGAAGCAACAACACTGAAAAAACAAAACATAAAACCTTGGGCTGAAAATGTAGCTTGCCTAGCATGTATGAAACCCTGGATTCCATTCCTCAGCACCACATAAACAAAAACTGGAAGTGCCACTGTGACTCAGCTGGTAGATTTCTAACGTTCAGCACAGAGTGTCTCCAAGTGACAAAAATCTGTCACATTTAAGTCAGGCTTCAAAATTTTGCTAGGAACCAGTTACGTGATTTGGAAGAAAGTCCAATTTTCAAAAAATCACTAGCCAGGCGCTGGAGGGTCATAATTGTCATTCTACTAGCCAGGGAGAAGGTGATTCAAAGCCTTTGCAAGCAAAAAAACGAAAACAAAAAAAACTAAGATTCTTCTCTCCACTTATCCACCCAAAAACTAAATGGAGTTGTGGCTAAAACTGGTACAGCATTAGCCTTGAGGAAAAAGAACTAAGAGACCTTGCCCAGGTCCAAAGTTCAAGCTCCCCACCAAGAAAGAAAAAAAAAGGAGTCCAGATACCTTAGTTTCAAAAGTATATCTGGATATCTTAGTAGATTTTTCTGATCTTTCCTCATTCATCTCATGGAACCACATAATCTTGATCCTGATCTGACTAAGAGCCTGCATTGTGCTTAATAAATTCATTCCACATATTCCAGTAGAATCTGGACAGCTAACAGCCACTTACCAATGCTTTATTCTACGTTTAGGCCAGTATGTCTTCATCCCATCTACACAGTCAGCTATATCATCTTTCCAGAAGTATCATTGAGTGTAGAACACTCAGAACTAAAATAATTGCATAAAGATGTAATAAAAACCCTTCATTCATTAAGAAAATTTCTATACCACTTAGAGCAAGTACATTAGTGGTATTTACCTCTAGCCTCTTTTTTTTTAAAAAATTTCTAACATTGAATTTTACATCATATTTCAAATGTCATGTTTAACCAACAAGTATTCAAGAAGGGAATCACTATACAATCACTGGCACATAAATTTTAGAATATAGTAAAAATTAAGCTGAGTCTTTGTATGTCACAGATACAGATTAATCTATAATAAAACACATGTCTATAGAGTGTATAGTATATCCTACATTTTTATGTCTATGTAGTTATGTTTATATCTCCAAAATTATGTCCAGAACTTTGGGTATCAACTATTCAATCATCGCTCTACTACTGTTTGAAACTAATATCCATATATTAAGGATACCATGTACCTTTTGTTCCTTGGTCTTGACTTATCTCACTCAACAGGATTCACTCTAATTTCATCCACTACCCCAAAAATGCCATTATCATTTTTTTCTGTGCAGATCTTCTTTTTATGTATTTATTTTTATTGTAATTTATAGAAGGGTTACATTATATTCACCAGATAGAATGTGCATTACTTCTCAAACTTTGATACCCCATGTAATGATATGGTCCCCATTTCCCTTCCCCTACCCCCACTCATGTTCATTTCCCCCCTTCCGTATCCAATTTCAAATAACCAATTAGGCACATATGAAATATATCAGAAAACAAGGTGAAATGTTGCAACAATATGATATAACCAAGGGATAGCAAAAGAGATAAGAGATCACATAGTTCATTAAGGACAACAATCACTCATTATATGAGTTTTGTTTCTTTATCTTGGAGGTCCTTACATTAAGTGTCATACTATTTGTCACGATGTCTCTAGATTTTATTCTATTGTAAATCTCTGGTAGCAGAGCCCAAGGTTTCTACTGAATTTGACAAATGAGGGAGACTCTTGGGCCTATGTTCCTTTGAGTTTGGCTTACTTCACTTAATATGATTTTTTTCCTTTTCATCCAGTTCCCTGAGAATGCCATTATTTTATCTTGTCGGTTGGCTATGTATCATTCCATTGTGTGTGTGTGTGTGTGTGTGTGTGTGTGTGTGTGTGTGTCTGTGTGTGTGTGTGTGTGTGTTTGGGTGTTTGTGTTTGTGCGTGTATCATATTTTTTGTAGTAGGGCATCTGGTTGTTTCCATCATCCAGCCTCATTTTCTACAGATTTTTTTATAGTCTCTTTTTTATTTTCAGGGGAATGTATAGAGGGGTTACGATTACATTTACAGGTAATGGACTGCATTACTTCTCACACATTTATTCCACTCCACATGTTTCTGTCCCCAGTTCCCTCTCCCCTCCCCTTCCCAATCATCTTGTTTCCCCCTTCCCTTTCCTATTTGACATAAACAAATAAACATATATGCCAAGGAAAAAATCAGATACAGTAACAATCTGACATTAACCAAAGGGCAAAATAAGAGATGAGAAATAAATAGTAGATTAAGGACAAAAATCACACAAGATTAAGAGCAACGATGACACAAGATATAGCTCTTGTTCCCATATCCTAGAGATCCTTTCATTTAGTCTCATCCTATATGACCTTATATACCTAGGTTTTTGAGTTATTGTAATCCTCTGCTAGGAGAGTCCTAGATGTGAACTAATTATTACAAATGAGGGAAACCATTGAGCTTATGTTTCTTTGGGTCTGGCTTGCTTCACTTAATATGAATTTTTCCAAGTCTTTCCATTTCCTTACGAATGGGGCGATGTCATTCCTTCTGATGGCAGCATAGCATTCCATTGTGTATAAGTACCACATCTTCTTGATTCAGTCATCTACTGAGTGGCATCTGGGTTGGTTTCATATCTTTGCTATGGTAAATAGTGCTGCAATGAGCATCATTGTGCTAGTGGCTTTAGTATGCCCTTTTTTCTGGACAATTGGGTAGATGCCAAGTAGTGGACTTGCTGGATCATAGGGGAGCTCTCTGTTCAGTCTTTTGAGGATCCACCACACTGCTTTCCCTAGTGGTTGAACGAGTTTACATTCACACCAACAGTGTAGGTGTGATCACCCCTGGTCACTTCCCCACCAGTATCTCTTATTAGATTTTTTGATAATGGCCATTCTGACTGAAGTCAGGTGGAATCTCAAAGTTGTTTTGATTTTCATTTCCCTTATTGCTAGAGATATGGAGCATTTCTTCATGTGTCTAAAGCCCATTTTAAGTTTTTCTTCAGAGAATACTCTTTTAAGTCTTTAGCCCACCTTTTAATAGGATGGTTGTTTCTTTGAAGATTTGTTTGGGAGAGATTCATTTTTTTCAGCTATAGATATATTTTAGATAACTACATATATTTTTGTAGAAAAAAGAATGGAAGCCATCATGCTGGCTCACAACTTAATTTCAGCTACTTAGGAGGCTCAGGGCTTAGGATCACAGGTCAAAGCCAACCAGGGCCCTACAGTGTGTGAGATCAAACTCTGTGAACATACAATGACTGTAAGAGGAATCTCACTGCCTGGGAATGTAGCCTAATGGGAGAGTGCTCACCTAGAATGCATGAAGACCTAGGTTCTATTCACCGGTACTGCATACTCAGAAAAAAGCTAGAAGTGGTGCTGTGTCTCAAGAGGCACAGCACTCACCTTGGGCAAGCGAGTCCAATGAAAATGTCTAGGCCCTGAGTCCAAGCCCTAGGACTGGCAAAAAGAAAAAAAAGAGCAATCTTACTTAAGTAACAACGAATGTACCCTATATTTATTTATTTATTTTTTTGTTTAAACTCTAAAATGTATTTATATGAGATGAATCATTCCACCTAAAAAAAATTCATTCTGGTTTACTTTTCATACATTTTTCATTGACAAAATTGTGGTACACATGTGTGTCAATATTTACATATGCATATATGTACATTATATATACATATATTTACAGCTCTAGGCAATCAAAATATCTGGGTACTTTTTCAGTGACAATAATAAAAATCTTTTAGAAATTTTATGAGAAAATTATACAGAACAAATTTACACTAGACTTACTCCATTTACTCATCCCTTTTTATTGTGTGCCAGTCCTGGGGTTTGAACTCAGAGCCTGAGCACTGTCCTTGGGCTTTCTCAAGGCTTGTGCTATACCACTAGAGTGACAGAACCATTTTCTGCTTTTCTTTTTTTTTTTTGCATTTCTTTATTGTAATTAGCAAAAGGGTTACATGATAGTTGCCAAATAGAAGGTGCATTAATTCACAAACATTGGTAGCCTTTCACATGTCTTGGTACCCGTTTCCCTCCCCCCCTACACCCGCCAACCGTCTTGATTTTCCCCTTTCCTATCAAATTTCAAATATCCAAATACAAATAAATTCAATATATCAGATAACAAAGTGAGATACTGTACCAATATGAGACAACTAAGGGACAGCAAAGGAGATGAGAGACAACATAGTAAATTAAGGACAACAATTATTCATTATATGCCTTTTATTTCACTATCCTGGAGGTCCTTTCAATTAGTTTCACATTATATGTCCTTATGTATCAAGATTTTGCTCTATTGCAAGTCTCTGCTAGTAGAGCCCAAGGTTTCTACTGATTATGACGAATGAGGGAAACCATTGAGCCTAAGTTCCTTTGAGTCTGGCTTACTTCACTTAATATGATTTTTTCTAAGTCTTTCATTTGCTAACAAATGGGGCGATGTCATTCTTTCTGACAGCAGCATAGAATTCCATTGTGTACAAATACCACAACTTGTTGATCCAGTCATCAACTGAGGGACATCTAGGTTGGTTCCATATCTCTGCTACGGTGAATAGTGCTGCAATGAACATGGTTGTGCTAGTGGGTTTAGTATGTCCTTGTTTCTGGGTGGTTGGGTAAATGCCAAGTAGTGGAATTGCTGGGTCATAGGGGAGTTCTATGTTTAGCCTTTTGAGGCACTGCCACACTGCTTTCCACAGTGGTTGAACGAGTTTGCACTCCCACCAACAGTGTAGTAGTGATCCCTCCTGGCCACATCGCCTCCAGCATCTGTTGTCATTCGTTTTCCTGATCCTGGCCATTCTAGCTGAGGCAATCCAAAATTTCATATGGAATAATAAAAGACCCCGTATAGCAAAAACACTTCTTAGCAGAAAGAACAGCGCTGGAGGAATTTCAATTCCAAACTTTAGACTGTATTACAGAGGTATAATTCTCAAAACAGCTTGGTACTGGCACAAGAACAGGCCTGAAGACCAAAGGAATAGAACTGAGGACCCAGATATTAAACCTCTGGCCACCTAATCTTTGAAAAGGGAGCCAAAAAAATAGAATGGAAGAAAGACAGCCTCTTCAACAAGTTGTGCTGGCAGAACTGGTTAAGCACCAGCAGAAAACTAAAGTTGGATCCTTCTTTGTCACCTTGCACTAGAATTAACTCCAAATGGATCAAAGATCTGGAGGTAAAACTGACACACTGAAAAGTTTACAGGAAGGAATAGGAGATACACTAGGCCTCCTTGGCACAGGTCGAAACTTTCTTAATAAGGACCAACAATCAAACAAATCAGAGAAAGCTGGATAAGTGGGACTGCAGTAAACTGCAGAGCTTTTGTATGGCAAAGGACATAGCTAGTAAACTAATCAGGAAGCCTACAGAGTGGGAGAAGATCTTCACCAACCAAACAACGGACAAAGGACTCATATCTAAAATATATCAACTCAAAAAATTGAATCACTCCAAAACTAACCTCCAAAGTAACACCCATCCCATTAAAAAATGGGCCAAAGACTTAAAGAGAGTCTTCTCTGAAGAAGAAACAAAAATGGCCTATAGACACATGAAGAAATGCTCCACGTCTCTGGTCATAAAAGAAATGCAAATCAAAACAACTCTAAGATTGTACCCTATATTTATACAGACTGAAAATTTCATTAAGAAATTAGAAAATATGTATAAAGTGCATAATTTCTTTTATGTGTTGGCACTGGGTCTTCAACTGAGTGCTTCAGCTCTATCCCTGACCTTTTCTGCTCAAGGCTAGCACTCTACCAATGCAGCCCCAAATCAACTATCTTCAATTGAGATATAAGCGATGAATATTTCAGGGTGCTTCATGAAAAACATTTTTATAAATTGAAACGTTCAACACAGTCTTATTTTAGTATGAATGTTGAGATGGGAGGAGACAGAAAAAGTGAAATGTTTCCTGATCCCCATAGAGAAGAGATTCAGCAGAACCACTGTGGTCTGCAGGCTTCTTTGTGAGTTTTGTTTGCTTGTTTGATTTTTGTCAATTGTGGGGCTTGAACTCTGGGCCTGAGCACTGTCCCTGAGCTCTTCAGCTCAAGGCTAGTGCTTTAATCTGTGAGCCACAGTGACACTTCTGGTCTTTCTGGCAGTTAACTGGGTCCTTTGGCTGGCTTTAAACTTTGATTCTCAGATCTTAGCCTCCGGAGTAGCTAAGATTATAGGTGTGAGGTACCATCACCAGGCTGCTGCTCTGTTACTATGCAGGTTCTGGATCAAGAGCTTCAAGTTCTTACTTCAATTTTTTCTTCTCTTGCCTGATACTCTGCCATTTGAACGAAGCCCCAGTTCCTGGTCTTTGTTGGTTAATGAGAGATATTATGATTTTCTAATATTCAGAGCAATGATTATAAAACCCAGCATTTTACTTACTTGAATAAATTAAGAGACAGGACCTAGTGAGATGGAAATCAAAATTTTTTTTCAAGTTGCTATCCTGTTCTAATGCATAAGTCTGGCAATTTTGCTTACACACAAATATGTAATTTACCAGTTTCTACTCTATTTTTGCTTAGCTTAAAACCACCACTGCCATTTCATAGATTTTTTTGTTGTTGTTTGCGGTGCTTGAACTCTGTGCCTGAGCTGTTCCTCAGATCTTCAGTTCAATGCCAGTGCTCTACTACTTTTGATTTGGCCAGTCCTGGGCTTGAACTCAGGGACTGAGCAATGTCCTTATATTTTCTCAAGGCTAGAGCTCTACCACTTCAGCCTCAGCACCACTTCCAGCATTTTTCTATGTATGTGGTATTGAGGAATTGAACCCAGGTCTTCGTGCATGCTAGGCAAGCACTCTACCACTAGTCCAAACTCCCAGCACAAAATTATTCATCATTACTATTAGCTATCTTCTTTTTTTTATTATTGATTCGTCATGGTGCTTGGACTTTGGGCCTGGACACTGTCCCTGAGCTCTTCAGCTCAAGGCTAGCGCTCTTCCTCTACAGCTCCATTTTTGGTTTCAGGTAGTTAATTGGTAATGTAAGTCTCAAAACTTATGTGTCTAGGCTGGCTTTGGGCTTTGAACCAAGATCCTCCAATCTCAGCCTCCATAGTAGCTAGAATTACACGCTTCAGCCAGCAGTGCCTGACTGTTTGATGTCTCTGTCTCTGTCTCTCTGTCTCTGTCTGTCTCTGTCTGTCTGCCTGTCTGTCTCTCTCTCTGTCTCTCTCTCTCTGTCTCTCTCTGTCTCTCTCTCTCTGTCTCTCTGTCTCTCTGTCTCTCTGTCTCTCTCTCTCTCTCTCTCTCTCTCTCTCTCTCTCTCTCTCTCTCTCTCTCTCTCTCTCTCTCTCTGTCTCTCTCTCTCTCTTTCTTTTGGTTGTAAGACTTTAATTGTGCACCTGGGCAGTGTCCCTGGGCTCTTCAGCTCAAGGCTACAACCTTAAACACCTTGAGCCACAGTGTCACTTCTGGTTTTCTGGTGCTTAAGTGGAAGTAACAGTTTCATGGACTTTAGTGTCTGGCCTGGCTTTGAACTGTGATCCTCAGAACCCAACCTTCTGAGATCATTTCCAGCTTTTTTTTTGGTGTAAGTGGTACAGAGTAATTGAACACAGGGCTTTGTGCATACTAGGCAAGCAAACTACCACTAGTGTGCACTCCAGCCTTAGATAAGGGCTTTCTTTTTCTTTTTCTTTTTTTCACTCATGGGGCTTGAACTCTGGGCCTGGATGTTTACCTTAAGCTCTTCAGCTCAAGGCAAGAGCTCTACCACTTGAGGCACATTGTCATTTTGAATTTTCTGGATTATTTGGAAATAAGATTCTCACAGATTTTTATGCCTGGGCCGTCTTTGAACCTCGATTCTCCAGGGTAGCTAGGGTTACCAGGGTGAGCCACCAGTCACGGGCATTAAATTATTATTTTTTTGCATGTCCTATGGCTTCAACTCATGGCCAGAGCACTGTCCTAGGGCTTGCTCAAGGATAGCACTTTACTTCAGCCAGCCAACTCCCGGTCCAAATAGGCCACTCTTGAAGCTAGAATTACAGAGATCTGCCATAATACTGGCATGTCGTTATCTAAGTATATAATTTTTCTTCTATTTTTGATGGCTTTTCCTTAGTGTACATATTTCCTACATATTTTATGGAAAACTTCCTTCCCACTGGGGCCATAAGTTAAGCCTAGTGGAAGAGTTCTTGCCGAGCATGAATGAAGACCCAAGTTCAATTCCTCAGCACAACATAGATAAAAAAAGATAAAAGTGGTGCTGTGGCACATGTGATAGAACTTGCACCTTAAGAATAAACAAAAACAAAAACAAGGATCGTGCTCAGGTCCTGAGTCAAACACAGTACTGGCAAAAAAAAATTCTGCCCAAAGTAGACATTTAAACTTATTGTACTTTTTAAAAAATTTGTTGTCAAGGTGATATACAAAGAGATTGCTGTTCCATATGTAGTGAGTACATTTCTTGTAAACACTGTTACCCCCTCCCCCCTTTTCTCTTTCCCTTCCCCCCAAGTCATAAATTTCATTTACTACAAATATATATGTATTTTCATTCCTGAAAGAAATAGTTTAAAATGTGTTCAAATAAATGATGTAGGTTGATATATTTATCAAAATGGATTACTTGAACTCTAAAATAAACATTCTAGGTAATTTTTCTCCTAAAATTGTAGTAATGCTATAAAACTAATAAAAAAGGAATTTTAGTTATTAATTTCTTATGTTTTACCTTTAACATTATTACACTAAGCATACTGTTTATGGTATTAATACAGACAGCATGAAATATGATTATATAAAAATATTAAATGATCAAAATAGTAAGGTTGGGGGCCAGTAGTTTGGCTTGGTGGCACACACCCTGGACTGGCAAAAAAGAAGTAGGGTTAGATAAAACAGATTTATTTCCAAATGTGTGGAAAATGGTATGATTTCTTGTTTGGCTAGTCCTGGGGCTTGAACTGAGGGACCAGGAACTGTCCTTGGCCACATTTGTTCAAGGGTGGCACTCCGACACCTGAGCCACAGTGCCCCATCTGCTTTTTCTGTGTATGCAGTGCCGAGGAATTGAATCAAGGTCTTCCTGTATACTAGGCGAGCACTCTACAACTAGGCCACATTCAAAGCCAAAGTAGATTTTTGATGCTATTGTGGAGTTTTAATTTTCTTAAATATTTGTTCAAAGCACAATGGATATATAAACAGACTTGAACTCACAGAACAGAGTCCCACATAATATTACAGTTACTCTGGCACTTCTCCCGATTGACAAAACACATTTCCAGGCATCTGCTGTGTCCTTAAGCTTTGGTAGCTGACTTGTCTTTCCATGGAGGCCTGGCCTGGATTCCTGGTGATTCCATGCATTTCATAGTTCCCTGTATATCCAGTAAGGTTGTCTTCTATGGGACCAGACCTGTCTGGTTTTTGGCCGACCCAGGACCTATGTGTCTGAGGTCTCACATTCTAAGTGGAAAATAAAACACAGTATAATAAGGACTGAAGAACTGCACACCATAATATTAACAATGAGAGTTTAATAGTTAGCAAAGTAAATACAATGAATACTTGACAAGAATCATGAGAGCAAGATAAAGAGATGTCTTTTTAGGAAGGGGACAGGGAAGCTCTAAATCCAGACTGGCCTCCAAGTTGCCTTCAGACAGTAATTCTACTTCAGAGTCCTCAGAAGGGTCTCCTTCCTCATGAGAAACAGAATGTCCTTCCTGAGTTAAGAGGGGGATGGATTCTGGTTTGTCAAATGGAGATTGAGTCTCTTTTAGTGAGATGGATGGGTCTGGATATTCTGTGAGGATGGATTCATTTTCCTCCAATGAATCCAGTATTGAGAGTACACTTGCTGCTTCCCATGGGGACATTTTCCATGAGCCCAGCGTGTGCCCCTTCAGCTTGCACAATAAGTGGAGTGGTACTCTGACTCAGATGGACTGACTCTGGGTGGAGTGTGAAAGGAAACGGAAGGAAATCTGGCTGCTCTTTTCCTTCCTCCTTAGTATCTGCAAGTTCAACTGTGTCACACATGGGGTTCAGAGCAAAAGGTATATCCATAGGACTCTAAACCTGTTTGGTAATTTCTACAGAAGGCCCATGCTTTCTGGAGTGCAGTGATGATTCTCAGTCTCCATCAGTCACCAGCTCCATTGGTGGGTTTTTCATCCAGAGTTCAGGATAAGCTCTTCCACGATGCCCCAAACCTAAGAATGGAAATAGGTACAGAGTGGACAGAGTGGACTCTGCAAGTTGAAGTGTCACTCAACTTCCATGAGGATCTAATGGAGGCACCTGTAGAACTGGAGTTTGGACTGAACACTGAGGAGGTGTAGGGTCTTTCTAATGAGTGCTTATTCCCGAGTCCTTTCAGAGGACAGACATTACCTGGCTGACACCACCCATAAAGGGAATTTTGCCAACCTCTGTAGAAGTAAGGGCCAACCAATATCTAGACCACATGGGCTTCCTACTCACAGGCTCTGTGGCACCCACACCAGGACTTCTACTTTTTCTTGGTCTTACTGGTCGCACATTCCTCCAGCTGGTCAAAAAGTATGTGTCTAGAAGAGCAGGTCCAAAGCCGGCATGTGGAGCCTCATATAGAGCTTGAGTTGTGTCAGGGTGTGGCAGTTCTTGAACTCGTAGAAATCACTGGGGTAGAAGTCCATTCACATCGTATAGATGGAACAGATGATGCTGTGGGCACATTCGGTACAAGGAAAGTGAGAGCCTTCTCTCTCCATCCTGAGCCTTCTACCAAAGCCCCTTTCTTGCAGGACTCTAATGCTGTGGCTGTCCTGCAGAGATGTGCACTTATGTGCTGGGAGGGGGGTAAGAGGCACTCGAGAACAGGATGACTTTTACACCCCACTTCCAAAAGCTTCTGAGAGAGGCCTCTATGCATCTGTCCAAAGTAAACGCACCTTAAATTAACTAAGTAAATGCTCTAAATAAATCAATAAGTGAATGCTCTAAATAAAGAACTAAATGCTCATTCCTCTAATCTTAGCCACCCAGCAGGCTGAGCTCTGAAGATCACAGTGGAAAGCCAGTCTAGTCAGTAAAAGTCTAAAGGCACTTGTCTTCAATTAGGCAGCAAAAAGCCAGAACTTGACCTATGACTCAAATGGTACAGTGCTAATTTTTGAACACCAAAGGGATGGCATTTAGACCTGGGTTCAGGTTCAAGTGGCAGCACTGGACCACACACCAAAATGTAAATGCTTTCAGGTTCTAACAGACAAAGCTATCACAATCCCTCCCTGATGGCTCAAAAGTGATTCAGCCCCCAGCTTTTCCTCTGACTCCAGTATTTCACAGGCCTCCGCCATTAGTACTGACACCTCATTTCTTACTGGGAAATGGGATTTCCTAGGATGTCACCTAGGTGAGGGCTGCAGTTGGGAGCCACTTACTCATGCCTGAAATCCAACTTCTCAGTAAGCACACTGTTGAGACTCCAGTAGCTTGTGAGGGAAATGAAATGGCATGGTGTCCCAGTCATAATAAAGTAGTTTGTGCACTTGTATCATGCTTAGCTCCCCTGTGAACACCCCAGTGAACCAGGCTCAGAGGGGAGCCAAGTATTCCAAGACTTGGCCAGGAGGGGTGAGCAAACCTGGGTTTGGAGGGGGAACACTCACTTTTTCAAGAAAATTTCCAGCAACTACTACATTGTCCTCCACTATTTGAAATTGTGCAGGAAGTTTCCCACATAAAAGAGATCACCTTTCTGGTAGGCAGGGATCAGCATTGTCAGCAGCATCTCCAACAGGCCTTCCTCCAGGATCCTTACAAGGCTCATTCAGAGTCTGAGCTGACTTACCATCACACTATGTTGGCAAAACAGTGGATATTTCAAACGTAGGAATGGGACCACACTTCACACTGAGGAATTGGAATAGAGTTGATTGGAAATGACACACTCTAATCTCAGTATAGTCACTTGAAAGCACACAAGAAGGTTGTAGTGTGTGGGCAGGATGATGGGTTCAAATAGGTTTCCTCTCAATATACATCATCTGAGTGCCCTGGATTTTCCTGGATTTCTTCCTAGAGAAATGCCTGATATACTGGAATTTTGGCTTGGCACTGATCCAGCATCTACTTCTTCAAGTGAGACATCTATATCTCTCATGCCTGAGATGCGAGCCTCCTGACCTTTGGCAACAGCACAGCAACATCTTTCTGGATCCTGAGCCACAGGCCAAGGGAGCTGGCTTGAGCTGGTTGTCACATACAGTGGCTTGGTTACCAGGGTTCCATATTCTGTTCCATTGTGAGGGAGGTAGGGTCACCTTTCAAGGCCCAATGACCAAAGCTCCTTGCTCACAGAAGACCTCCCCAAAGACATACTGGAGGCTGAATCTCCCTTCCTACCTCACATATGGATGTAGTAAAGAGCACACCTTTTTGTTCAAATCCCAAGTCACTAACTAGGCGTAAGTGCTAGCCTGGTCTTAGGCTCAAGGAGTCTTTCTTGGGTAAGATGCAAGCTTAACTGTCACTATTCCCCTTACACTTCACAAGACATTTTGCTTCACAGTGCCTTCAGCTTGCATTTTGCCTCTTGCACATTTTATTTTGCTAGTCCGGGGACTTGACCTCAGAGCCTGACCATTGTTCTTAGGCTTTCTTTAGGCTATAGCTATCCCACCAAGCCACAGCACCACTTCCAGCGTTTTCTATGTATATGGTACTGCAGAATCAAACCGGAATCTTTTTGTGTGGTAGCCAAGCACTCTACAATTAGATGAAACACCCAGGCCATCTTGCACATATTTTTCACTTCAATCTACTAGGAGGTTGTTAGGTTTCTGTATCCTAATCTATTTTTCTTCCTGATGAATATCTGTGCTGTCATCTGTAAAAATGCAAGTGGGAAAATCACAGAAGCACTGGTGACATAAAAAAGTCTTACAGACATAGATAAGTGTTCATTCTTTGTAGGAGAAAGGATATTTTGATATGATGATGATGACTATTTATAAATACTTTATCGGGGTTTAGAGTTTGGCCCAGTGGTAGAGTGCTTGCCTAGCATCCATGAAGATCTAGGTTTGAGTCCTTAATATCACACAGATAAAAAAATCCATATGGCAAAGTGGCTCAAGTGGCAGAGGGCTAGACTTGGGAAAAGCCAAGAGCAGTGCTCAGGCCCTGAGTTCAAGCCCCAGGAATGGCAGAAAAAACAAAAGAAAAGAAAAGAAAAGAAATGTGCTTTTTACAAGTTATTCACTCACAGCATTTGCCTCTGAATTCTTCGCTTCTGCATCTTGTGACTTATACCTTTCCCTCAATGTAGACAAGAAAAACAGATTTTATTACTTGCTATCCTGTTGTCCAATCTTTGGATATTAATTCAAAATACAATATTGCCTGAGATATTGTGTGTGTGCATGTGTGTCTGTGCATCTGCCAATGTGTGCATGCACACATGTGTACAGGGTTTAGGGCTTACTCATAGGGCCTGTGTGATAACCCTCAGAATCTTTTCCTCAAAGGTATTGGTCTTTCACTTCTATCTTATTATAGCTAATTGGAGTTGAGAGATTCACTCAATTTCTTGCCCTGTGCATTGGAACCCAGTGCTGGGTTCTCATATTGTTAATTGTAGCTATAGAGAAGGCTGAGGTCTGGGGATCCTCGTTAGAATCCAGTCCCTGAAAGAAAGTCACTGATAGAAATCTTCATCTTCAGTTAAGCACGAATAAATAAGGCAAAAGTGGAACTGTGGCTCAGTTCCTCTTGTACTAGCCATGAGAAAATTAGTAATTGGCAGCACCTGGTCCCTGAGAGAAATCCTTAGCACTGGTTCAAAAAAAGAAAGAAAATAATGAAAAAAATTAAAACTTGCTGAGGAATCCATAAGGATAAACGTGCCTGTGAATAATTTTGTCATTTCAGATTCCCTCAATAGCTTATGTCTCTCTATATTTTATAAAGTTTTTTTAAAGATATTTACATATTTTCTATCTTTCTTAAACAGAGATAGCCATCCACAAAACACAAACACAAAGTCTCACACACTATACCAACAACCCATAAGTGTCTGGCTATGTATGTATCTATAGTCATATGTACTCATCTGTCTCTCTATACTAATATATAAATGCATAAACATATGTCTTTAGACAAACAGGAAACATACACAGATAGGTCTCAGGCATTTCCAGACTTTGTGCAAGTCTTCTGAGTGCAACTTACCATTGTATTGTTTGTCAAGATAGAGTCCCTCTAACTTTTGTCCAGCTTCTTGTCCTTTGATACTTTTTTCTGCCGGTCCTGGGTATTGAACGCTAGGCCTGGATGCTGTCACTGAGCTTGAGGTTCTTGCATTCAGTAGTTTATTGCAGATAAGAGTCTCATGGAGTTTCTGTCCTGGGCTGGCTTTGAATTGTGATCCTCAGATCTCAAACTCCTGAGTAGCTAGGATGACAGTCTTGAGCTACCAGTACCTGGTTCCTTTGCCTCCTTTACCATTTTTTTGGCCCCACCACAGCCATGGTATCTACCTTCCTATGTTCTCTCCACCTGCCCCCAGACAGGGGTCTGACAGATGCTTTCCACCCACTTATTCATGTCCTCCTCTGTATTGGCTGACAGCTAAGACATGCACTCACTTGTCTGGATGCCAAACACAAAGCCATGTGATTGTTTATCAATCTGGAGCATCCTATCAGATTTATAGCACCACAGAGGGTCAGGTTGATGCTCCTCCAGGGCTTCTTAAATTGTTCTCATATTAATCCACAACACGTTTTTCATCACTTGTCCAGCTAATTCATGGACTAAACCAGCATTCCCTACAAACTTAGATCCCAATACCATGAGGACACTCAAGGGTGCATTAGGACTGTGTCCTGCAGGGGGATGTGAGCCTGTCGAACTTGGAGGGGATTTCTCCACCACAGGTAATGGAATACAAATTTAGAATCTGCTTTCATGAGGTGTCAATCTCTGGCAGATGTTCTTATCAAATGTGGCACTGCCTACTTCCAGCTTAAAACATGGGTTGATGACCCAGCATAACAGAGAATGTATTCACCCAGGCCCAACACATAGGCTGGGACCCTGAACTTTCAGGTAGCATTTGGCTCTGAAGGTCATGAGATCTTAGTCTACAAATGATGAGCCCCCTCCCATGAGGCATAGCAAACGGAGCCAAAGTGCAACCCAGTGAAGCACCAGATCAAGCTTCCCTTCTTCAGTAGGGTATGGTTTGAAAACTGTGCATAGCTTCTGTTTGAAGCCAGTCCAGAAAGGAAAGTCCATGAAACTCTCATGTCCAGTTAACTGCCAAGAAAAAGCCAAAGATAGAGATGAAGCTCAAGAGAGGTAGAGAGCCATCTGAAAAGAATGGTTACACCCTGCAACATCCTCATTATCTGATCTTGAAACCATCTCTGCGTGCATCCCAGCATGCAGCCAGCATCTGGGGGTGACAGTGACCCCTGCGCCCATTGGCAATCTGCACTGTCTCTGACATCTGTAATGTGAACCTCATTCTGTTGGGTTTGTGAAGCATTCCCCCATCTGCACCCCTCCTGTGGCTTCTGATCCTAGGGAGCCCTCCTGCCCTGTCCAACACTCACATGAAGTGCATGTTTCTTCTCCTGGGGCAACTTCTCCACAGAGAGTACATGACATGCCCACTCTCCAGGCACGGGGAGATCCTGCCAAAGTAGCAAATCAGTGATAAGGACATAAAGTGATGAATAGAATTTTAGATCCTGATGGTAGGCAGTCTGCAAAATCCAAGGGAGAATGGAATTGGAGGGGACCAGGGATCAGGATGTGGGCATGGAGCTTCTCTGCCAACGCGGTGGGGGAAGTCACAGGCTGGGGGATGCACAGGATGATCCATGGGCCCTGTGCAGCTTCCGGGGCACCCCCTTCTGCATCTCAGCCTTTGGCTTTGAGCTCTGTGATGGTCAAGATGTGCACAGTCTGTACTCTGGCTGGCAGAAGAAAGGACCCTGGGAAGACAATTGTAGACCCTTTGTGAGTGTAGGAAGGGTTAGGCTGGACACCCAGTCCAAGAGGAGCTAAAACTGGAGTCGAGGGGTGTGCAAGGAGTGGGTGTGAGGGTTGTGGGCAGTCACAGTCATGGCAGAGGTGGCTCTGTCTGTGGGGTGAGTGCCTCCCTGCAGGCACAGCACTGGAGATATCAGAGATCCACATGAAAAGGAAAAGCTGGAAATGGCACTATGGTTCACATGGTAGAGCATCAACCTTGAGCAAAAGAGCTCAGGGACAGTACCCAGGACCTGAGTTCAAGCCTCATGACAGTAAAAGAAAAGCAACCACGACTATGATAGGGAACCTGGTACTCTCTTGGTCTAATCAGACACAAGAAGAGGCCGGGATAGGCTGTGGAAAAACACAGAGAACATCTTCCCCCAGCTCATCCTGTCCTGCATGCAGGGACAGCCATGTAACTAGGGCTACGGTGAGATCATCTTCACCCCTGTGCTGCCATCTGAATTGTAGGCCTCTGTCCTGGCATGGGGTGTCCTGATGGCTGAGCAGGTGCCCTAACCCTAGATGGAGAGCAGCCACTGACTGTGGTAGCTAAGGAGAGATCTGTTCCATAGCTATCAGGCCACCCAGCATGGGAGCCATAACCACCCCTCACCCAGGTAGAGGCCAATGGTTCTCCAGGTGCTACTAACATTGCCCCACCCCTAGCTCTGGGTACACGTGACATTCCCTCCACAAGGAGCAGGACAAAGTGAGGGATCAGGAAGCTGCCTATGGGCTTCAGATGATGGCCAGGCTGGCACTACAGATGGCCTCACTCTGTCACCACCTTCCCCTGCCTCCATCTTTCCTCCATCATGCCTCTCTACCTCCCACCCATTAACCTTGGAAACCAATGAACTGGGCTCTCATCATTCCTCTCATCTCTTCACCCACCTTGCCATGCGTCCATCCATCTGTCACTTCCACCCCACACACATCCCACCACCAGCCACCCTGTAGCTTATGAGGATCCCAGAGGAAGCTCTTGGTGAAGGGCTTGTGACCACAAAACAGTTACTATCACCTGCTCCGGCCTGATCCACCACAGAATAAGAACAGCCAAGCAGGCACACACTGCAGCAGAGTTGCTCTGCTGCCACCCTGATTTCTTCATGGCCAGGACTTGGCTCTCCTCAGCCTCTCAGCTCAGTAACCAGAACATTGTGCTTTCACAGAGGCATGGCTTCCAGTCTCCATGGACACAATGACATCAAGGTGATGCCAACTTCCCCATCTCTATATACTTCTAACTATGGGATGGGAGCTGAGGTTCTCTTCTGTGACTCCATCCGCTAAGAGGCTCATGCAGATTTCTATCCTTTGCTCATCATGGTGACTCTTTGGTTAACAAGTCACTGCTGGGCTTCCAGTTCACCACATATAGAACCCATACTCCAACACTTTTCTTAGAAGGACTGATGACTTTTAAATATTCTCTAGTTTTAAATTTCTAGTTCCTTCTCTCTTTCATTTATATATTTCCCTTCCTCACATACTTCCCATTTTTTACCTTCCTTCTTTCATTCCTGGCCTTGAACTCAAGACCTGGAGCTTTTTCTTAGCTTTTCTTTGCTCAAGGTAGCACTCTAGCTCTTGAGCCACAGCTCTACTTCAATCTTTGTTCTTCCTCTAAACTGGGAGGAAGAGTCTCATGCATTTTTCCCGTTGCTGGGTTGGTTTTAAACCACAATACTAAGATCAGGATCCTGAATATGCCTCCGATTACAGGTATTATCTAATCAAAACAAATTCCTGATTTCTTTTTTAGACATAATTAGTTCTTTCAGGTGAGCCACCAGCCACTCATGCAAGAGCATTGCAGCATCCCGGCATTCATCTTGTCTCCAGTCTTATTCCATCCATCTCGCAATGGCCATCTAAAACACCCTGCTGCATGCCTGAAGTCGCAAGGAACGTTCTCAACGCCATGAGAAGCCCCCTTAAGCTCTGCCTCAGATATGCCCAGCCCCCATCCCACTTCCACATGAGCATTTGTTTAGGAGAAATTTCCTGAGTACATCATCATCTTTTCCTCACCATTCAAATTTCATCTTTGGAGTCATTTCTCCCAGACAAAGAGGAACATGATCCATGGTTTGATAGCAGCTCCAGCTTCATAGTCCCAGCCACCAACACCCCCCCCATTACCCTGCCAGACACCTGAATTCAAGAACAATGTTTTCACTACCCCTGACTCTTATCAAATGTTTTAACTTATACAGTGCATTAAAATAATTTTACTAAATGGAATAAACACATGGCATCAAGCTTCAGAATCTTTGCACCTGAACTTTTAGTGAATAACAGACACACCAGCATTTCTGTAGCCAACAGAAATCTTAGCTTTGAGATTTCAGCATTCCTGGTATCCAAGTTTGGATGTGCTAACACTGCCCTTAATGGGGCACTTCAATCACACAATCCCACAACAATCAATGTCATTTGACATTCACTGGTAGGAGGTGCTAGGAAAAAGACTGATGTGCCAACTCCACGCTGGCTTGACCTATGCCATCTTCAAACCTGGAGCAAGTGGGGCTCCTCTCTCCATGACACCTTTTGTGTACTACTCCAGGAGGAACTTTACCTTGAGACAAAATTATGAAGACTATCTCTAGCAGCAAAGATTCTAGTGAGATGTGCATACATGGATAAAGCTAAAATGTCACTGAAGTGAAGTTGTTGGCAGTGCTGGAGCCTGAACTCAGGGCCTGGGCACTAAGCATTTGTACTCAAGACTAGCCCTTTACCACTTGAGCCCAAACTCCATTCCCAGCTGTTTTTATTTTTGGTAGTAAGAATCTATCAGACTTTCCTGTTCTAGGTGACTTGGAACTTCCATACTCAGATCTCAGCCTCCTGACCAGCCTGGATTAAAAGTGTGGATCAGCCATGCCCCACATGAGGACTTCTGCCAGCATATTTATTCCCAAAAATTGGAAGAGGAAGATGAGGGAGGGTTGGGCTCATCCTGCCCTGCATATGAAGAACACCATCAGCGCCTGAACTTCATTCCCTGTTTTAGGCTGCTGGAGGAAAAGGAAGCAAATAGGCACAGGCTGGCAGCAGATGCCACAGAACAACTTGTGACCAAGACTCCCAGAGCAGACCTCAGAATCGATGACAGAGTTGGATCTACCCAGTAACAGAGGCAGTGGTGACACCTGAATCTGCGCGTTTGAGCCTTTGCTGCTAGTAAACAGGGCCACCTATGTCTCAATGAGAAAGGTGAGATTTTGGTGGAGAATGTGAGATTAAACATTATGTATCATGCAAGAAGACAGACTATAAGGGGTCTTTTATTATTCCAAGTGAAATTTTGGATTTCCTCTTCTGTTTCTTTAAAGAATGACATTGGGATATTGATGAATATTGCACTGAATTTGTAGATAGTCCTTATCAAGATTGCCATTTTTACAATATTACTTCTTCCAAACCAGGAGCATAGGTTTTTGCATTTCCTCAGTTCTGCGTTAATTTCCTTCTCCAGGGTTTATAGTTCCATCAAAAAGGTGCTTTACATTCTAAGTTAATTCCTAGGTATTTTATTTTCTTTGATAGCTGTTGGGGACTGACTGTGGGGTCAGTGACCTTGGACCTGCACAATTGAGTACACAAGGAAGTAAGCTCTTATCATGATTTTGGTCTGTGTCAATAGCTTCTCATTTAACCTGTTTGGGACTTGATAGCTTCTCATTCAACCTATTTCAGACTTGATACTGTTTGTACGAATGTAGCCCCTGGCAGTTCCCTAGTTTAAAGAAGTGTATTTAAGATTGAGAACAAGAAATAAACTGGGCTACCGTCTTGGGCTACAGGCTTCTTAAGCTGTGGCTCCTGATTTGGGCTGTAGCCCTCCTGAACCCCATCTTTTTGTCTCTCTTCTATTTTTTCCTAGTCCTTGCCCCCTATTTCAGGAATCCCAATCTGCAAACCCTGGTTTCCTGCCGGTTACCCCCGGCAGATAGCAAAATGAGTTGCTATCCTGATTCTTGCCTCATTCCTCTCATTTGTTGGCATATTATAGGAAGGCAGTTGACATTGAGGGTTAATTTTATACCCTACTACCTTAATAAGTTTTATATCAGCTCAAGCAGCTTCGGAGTAGAGTCTATAGGGTTCTTTAAATACAGAATCATGTCATCTGTAAGGAGGGAAAGTTTCAGTTCCTCTTTCCCTTTTCCTCCTCACTCCAGTTAGAATGGCCAAGATCCAGAAGTCTAATAAAGTATGCTGGAGGGGATGTGGCCAGGAGGGATCACTACTACACTGCTGGTGGGATTGCAAACTCGTTCAACCACTATGGAAAGCACTATGGCAGTATCCCAAAAAGACGAAACATAGAGCTCCCCTGTGATCCAGCAATTTCACTACTTGCCAATCGTCCAGATAGGACATACGAAATTCACTAGAACAATAACATTTATCACATCACTATTTACTATAGCAAAGGTATGGAACCAAACCAGATGCCCGTCTGTTGATGAGTAGATCAAATATGGTATTTTTACACAATGGAATTCTGTGCTTCTGTCAGAAAGAATGACATAGACGAATTTGTAAAGAAATAGAAAGACTGTAAAGTTTAGAAATTAGTTTCTGTCTCCTTCTCTCTCTCCTTCTCTATCTCTGTAAAATTTAGAAGTTCCTGTTTCTCTCTCTTTCTCTCTCTTTTTTCTCTCTCTCTCTCTCTCTCTCTCTCTCTCTCTCTCTCTCTCTCTCTCTCTCTCTCTCTCTCTCTCTCTCTCCAATCCTTAGGCTTGAACTCAGGGCCTGAGCTACTTTTGCTCAAGGTTAGCACTCTACCATTTGAACCACAGTGCTGCTTCTGGCTTGCTCTTTTCACGTAGTATTGAGGAATCTAACCCAGGCCTTCATCCTTGATAGGTTAGCACTCTACCACTAAGCCACACAGTCAGCTTTTAGAGGTTTCTGACAAAGGTTTTCCTACATGCTATTATTTCTTCTGTGAGTGCTCTTAATGCTTGCTGAAGGTTAACTTTGTTTAGAAGACTTACCCTAATGCTCCCATATACAGAGATTCTATATATAGCTAAATGTTTTTCATTACTCAGAATTTCTCTATTGTGTATGTTCTGAAATGTACTGAAGACTGACTTCTGATTAAAAGTCATTGCACATTTGTTCTATTCATTAGTTGTCTTTTCTTCTATGGGAATCAGGTTTGTGATGAACACAGAAGTATGCCTTCCAGGTCAAACACTTTCCACATTTGTAATATTCATAAGGTTTTTCTCTCCTATGTGCATTTTATACTTAGTCATGCGTTCATGATGGATTTTTCATATTCTTATATTCATACGATTTTTATCCTGTGTCTGTGTGGTATCATGCAAACTCAACTATGAGTTCTTCAAAAAAATTTCCCTTTCATTTTATTCATAGGATTCTATCCTGTGGGTGTTTAGTGATAAATCTTGACTTGTGCCTTCTGGGGAAAAGACTGAACATTTGCTACATTCATTAAGGGTTTGATCTTGTGTTGGTTCTGTGACACAAGCTGAGTTTTCTTCCACAGACTAAAAAGTCTTTCCTATTTATTACATTGCTAAGGCTTCTCATATGTGTGAACTCTCTTACGCTTCCTGAAGGGTGAATAGTGCACGAAAGACTTTCAACTTTGGTTATATTCCTAAGGTTTCTAATATGTGTGAATTCTGTTATGCCTCCTGTAATGTGACTTCCATCTGAAGGTCTTACCACATTTGATGCACTCGTACAGTTTCCCTCCTGTGTGTGTTCTCTGATGCAATTTGAGGGAAGACTTCCATTTGAAAGACATTCCACATCGGTTTACATTCATAAGGTTTTTCCCCTGTTTGAATTGTCTTATGCATGTTGAGGTTTGGCTTCAGTGTGAAG
The DNA here is from genome assembly GCF_031878675.1 of Megascapheus bottae. Classification (NCBI taxonomy): domain Eukaryota; kingdom Metazoa; phylum Chordata; class Mammalia; order Rodentia; family Geomyidae; genus Megascapheus; species Megascapheus bottae. The sequence continues at coordinate 250,273 of NW_028327478.1, forward strand.
GACTTTCCACATATGTTATACTCATAAGGTGTTTCTCCTGAGTATACTCTCTGATGAACATGGAGTTTTACCTTCCATTTGAAAGACTTTCCGCATTCACTACATGCATAAGTTTTCTCTCCTGTGTGTGTTCTATTATGCCCATCAAGATATGACTTCCACTTGAAGGTCTTTCCACATTTGTTGCACACATAAGGTTTCTCTCCTGTGTGTGTTCTTTGATGCAATTTGAGGGAAGATTTCTGTCTGAAAGACTTTACACATTGGTTACATTCATAAGGTTTCACTCCTATGTGTATTCTCTGATGAACATGAAGTTTTCCCTTCCCTTGGAAAGACTTTTCACATTCATTACACTTATAAGATTTCTCTCCTGTGTGTGTTATTTGATGAACTCGAAGGTGTATCTTCTGGGTGAAAGACTTTTCACATTTGTTACATTCATAAGGTTTCTCTTCTGTGTGCCTTCTCTGGTGCAAAGTGAGGTATGATTTCAGTCTAAAAGTCTTACGAAATTTATCCCATTCATAAGATTTCTCTTCTGTGTGAGATCTCTGATGTTTGCTGAGAGCTGAATTCTGGGCAGAAATTTTATTACGTTCCTCATATTCATAAGGTTTGTCTTCTCTTGGAGATCGAGGTTGGAGCGTCAGGTCTGACTTCTCAGAAATTAATTTTCACACTTGATGTACGCATCACATATCTCAGGATATTTGCTCTGAGGTATTGTAAGGCGTATTTCATTACTGAAAGATTTCTCACATTCACTACATGTATGAGGAGTCTCTCCTGTGTACATTTTCGGGTGTGTAGTGATGGTCGGTGTTAAGTACAATATTTTTCATCACACAGTACATTTAGCAGTTTTCCTCCCTCCCTGAAGAATTTCTTGGGCAGGGAGAACAGAATTATGATACTGCAGATCTTTTGGACTGTCACAATCATGAATAAAATGCTCTGAATATCGGATGGATTTTTTAAGAACAGGAGACATACGAGATCTATATGCAGCATGCATCTCATCAGGCTTAGGAGACAGTAGCATGTTCTGACACTTAATGAACTCCTCAGTCCTCACCCCTAAGTTGTTACCTTTATTACTAATCAGCTCTGGATTATGTGTAGAGCTCAAATTTAAAGTTGTTGCTAATCTCACGTTTTCCTCCACTTCGATACTACTTGCAACTGCTACTTCACAAAGACATTCATGTGGACTTTCATGGCAGGTCTTGAACACATTTTCCATTACCTGGACATCTAAAATGAGTCATAGAAAAAAAGACACAAACATACATGAGATACAAATATTCCTTACTGTAAAGGTAATGACTTTACTTTCCCATCCTAAGTGTTAGATATTTTAAAATATAAAAGTGGAAATTGATTTGTGAGAAATTTCTCCCTAACATATTAAGAAAATGATATTATACAATGACCAATAAGGTTTTTCTGTGTTTTAGTTCTCTTTTTATATCACAGGAAATATTTATTGAAATTACCCAACTATGTATTGCTACAGTTTTAAGCTGAGTACTACCTATAGTATACTTGCAGCTGTTTTTTTTTCAAATACTGTTTTGTTTATACATTGAGGAATAGCTGCCTTTCTTTTATTTTTGAGAAATAATCTAAATATTGTGCTGTTTTGCATCTTTTTAAAACTTTCTTTTCTTTTCTTTTTTTTTTTGTAGTTCATAGGCATCGGCCCTGTCCCTGAACGCTTCAGCAAAAGACTATAACCCCTATCCTTGAGCTACAGCCCCACTTCTGTTTTCTAGAGTTAACTACAGATAAGAGTCTCAGGTCCTGAGTAGCAGATAGGATTACCTTACCCAGTTTCAATGCTGTGTGCTTTTTAACCATAAAGTGAGGAACACGAATTTTTTCTAGATTCAGCGGCCACAAGTTTGGTTTATATGTCTGTTTGCCTTTGATCCAAGCAAGAACGATTCTTGAGAGTAAGGACTTACACCTATATCCCTTCAGTTACAACTTCTCACTAAAGTCTCAATTTAGGTATTTGTGGGAATTTTGAAATTTGTTTCTTTCCATTTGAAGTCTTATAAAAATTCCTTTTCTGGAAGACCAGAAAATCTCCAGCTCATTGTCTAGTTAATTTTCTTATGTTGATTGAAACTTTGTTGTTTTTTTTCCTTCCATTCCTCGGTTTGAACTTAGGACCTAACCACTGTCCTTGGTTTTTCTCAAGACTAGAACCCTACCAATGAAGTCATTACTTCTGGCTTTTTCTATGTATGTGGTAATAAGGAATCAAACCTGTGTCTTTGTGCATGCTAGGCAAGCACTCTACCACTAGGCTCAATTTCTGGTGGAAAGGTCTGGTTCTGAATACCAGTCTCTTCCTACCAGCAAAAATACATTATCCTTATCAGAGAATAATGCCCTGACTCATTCCTTGTTTGCTCAATCATTTATAGTCTTAGTTTTAAAGAAATGAAATATCATTCTATCTTTCTTTCTTTCTCTCTTTCTTTCTGCCTTTCCTTCCTTCCCTCTTTCTTCCCTCTTTCTTCTTTCTTTCTTTCTTTCTTTCTTTCTTTCTTTCTTTCTTTCTTTCTTTCTTTCTTGTTTTGCAGTCATGGGACTTGAATTCTAGACCTGGCTGTTCTTCCTGAGCTCTTCAGCTCAAGGCTACTGCCCTATGTCTTTAGCCTCAACCCCACTTCTCATTCTATTGGTTCATTGGAGAAAAGAGTCTAAGGTGTTTTTGTGATAGGTCAGTCTTTGAACCTTGATCCTCAGATCTCAGCCTCCTAAGTAGCTAGGATTACAGGCATGAGCCACGGGCTCATGGCTTTCTCATTTTATTTTTTTTCCACAGTGATTTCTACAGAGAAATCTAACTTTAACTCTACTGCCACATAGAATTCATTATATCACCCTATGATTCTTGGTGCCAGGGGTTTGGGCTAGCATGCACAAAGACCTGGTTCAGTTCCTTGGTACTACATACAAAGAAAAAGCCAGAAGTGGTGCTATGACTCAAGAAATAGAGATCTAGCCTTGAGAAAACCCAAGGACCATGCTCAGGCCAGGAGACCAAGCATAGGATTGGGAAAAGAAAATGATTCTTGATTCATTCATGAAGAATTCCATAGGTTCCACACAGGATTTAGGGTAACTAAGGATATTATTGCTCAGTACATCACAGCATGAACTTACCAATGGGGCTCAGGCTCCAACATCAATATGAAGATGCATTCACTCACCTGTGATATTCTTGTCAGAGGAATTTCCTATCCAGAGTTCTGCACAGTGCTCTAGCTTGTCAATTAATACAGGTTTGGGAACACAGGGCCCTGTAAATTAGAAACAGTAGAGAATTATTGCTTATGCTGTGTCATCATTGCTTTAAGTTCGCAGACATCCTACTCACAAATTATCTATTAAATCTTTTTTCTCATTTTTCACTGGCTCCATGGTTGACTTTTCCCCAGCTCTGGATTCATTTTGTACGGCATAAACTTAGCTGTCTTGCTCAAGGCTAGAAAAATACCAGTTTGAGTCCCAGCTCCACTTACATGCATAGGTCTTCATGCATGCTAGGCAAGCACTCAACCACAAAGTCAAACTCTTGACACTCCACTAACATTTTTGAGGGGTTACTTGGAGTTATAGTTTCATGGCAATTTTTATGCCATTGCTGGCTTCAAATTAGAATTCTTAGATTTCTTCCTCCTGAATATTTTAAGATTACAGGCATGAAACATTGCACCTAGTGCCAGGTTTCCATTATAAACTCACTGTTTAGTGATTTGTAGATCCTATTTCCAATAATGATATATATTCTATTCTGGATTGTTTGTCCAATTACAATTATGGTGTAAGTTTGGAATGTCATCTCCATTAGAGGAAACACAATTTAGAACTGTTGTCAAAGTATCCTGAAGGTATCCTGAAGAAAGAGTACAAAATTACCTTAGGTTTTCTTTAGAAAGTAATGATACTTCTCAGGGCCTGGAATCTTTCATTTAAATAGTATTGAAAGTTTGATAAACATTTACGTATCTGCAAAACAACAAGGCACTTGGCCTTGCAAGTGAATTTGACTTTTGCTCACCTAAGGACACCAGGTTGCTGTAGGTCTCCAGCATTACATCTCTGTACAGGGTCCTCTGAGCATTGTCCAGATGCTGCCACTCCTCCCAGCTGAAATCCACAGCTACATCATCAAATGACACCAGCTTCTGGAATGGCACAATTTCATCAAGTAATTAGCACTGATTTATAAACACACCATGTCTGGAATTGTATTCTTTTTTTGTTGGAATTTTATTCCTTTACTTAAATGTTTAGACTTACATGAAATATTGACCTGAAAAGCTTAGGGATGGTGCCTAGGCCCAGAGTTCAAGTCCCAAGACCCACAAAAAAATAAAAAGGCAAGCCAGGTGTTGGTGGCTCATGCCTGTCATCCTAGCTACTCAGGAGACTGAGATCTGAGGACCATGGTTCAAAGCCAGCCTAGCAGAAAATTCCATGAGACTCCTTTCCAATTACCCACCATAAAAGGTTTAATGGCTTGTGGCATATCATGGTAGAGCAATTGTGGTATCGAGAAAAATAAGTCGGGGGAGTAGATTTAGGTTATAAATGGAATTATTCCATTTAAAAGGAACTACATTATATGATGACACATGGTGGTACTGTGAGAATATTGCAAAATCTTAGGGTATGAAGTAATAATACTGTGAAGTACACCCAGAATGTTAATGTTCTATGTCTGGCATAATAATCACTTGGGGAAGAAACTTTTTTTCTTTTTTTTGGCTGGGGGATTTGTAAGGCTTGAACCCTGGGCCTGGGCACTGTTCCTGAGCTCTTCAACTCAAGGCTACCACCCTACCTATGAAGCCACAGTGCCATTTCCCATATTCTAGTGGTTAACTGTAGATGAGAGTCTCATAGACTTTCTAATGCCCAGGCTGGCTTTGAACCAAATCTTTAGATATCAGCCTGATATCTGAGTAGCTAGGATTACAGGTAGAAGTCACTGCACCTGGCAAGAAATTTATTTCTTGCTGTTTGATACTACAAATTTACTGTATGTTTTACTTTTTCAAAAAGACTGAGGATGACCTTTGTTCTGTATATAATGGGAAGAGGGGTAGTGAGCTGTGAGCAGAAGAACTGAGGGGCAATACTCAGGGTAGGACAATAGCCTTGAACTAAAGAGCTCACGGCCCAAGGTCCAAGCCCCATGACTTTCCCCACTACCCCACAAAAAAGGGAAAAAAAATTGGAGATTGGAGAGGATTTTCTAAAAAGAATATATAGAAATAGTAGTTCAAAATGTAGAAAAGTTCAATATTAACAGTCATGAGAAAAATTGAAATTACAATGAAATCATTACTTTAAATATGTTAATATAAATATAGTTTTAAACGAAAAGATCCACATACACACACACACAGACACACGCATACAAAAAAAGAACTTTCAAAGTCTAACTATTACTGGGAAGGTAGTGAGAAGAAGTAGAACTTTGGAATAGTTCTGCAAGGAATATAAAACAATCAAAAATTGCGTGGAGAGTGCTAAAAAAGTAATAAATATAGAATTACATAGAAATATGGTCCAACACTTCTTTTTCTAGATTTGTACCTAACGGAAGAGAAAGCAGAGACGAAGGTTCAATTCCGCAGTACCACATACACAGAAAAAAACGGAAGTAGTGCTGTGGCTCAAGTAGAAGATCACTAGGCTTGAGGAAAGCTGAAGGACAGTGCTCAGACCGAGTTCCAGCCAAAGGGCTTGTTTAAAAAAAATCAGAAAGCTGAGCATGATGGGGTGGTGGCTCACTTCTATAATCCTAGCTACTCAGGAGGCTGAGATCTGAGGATCAAGGTTTAAAGCCCTCCTGGCACAAAAAGACCTGAGACTCTCATCTCCAATTTACCTTTAGAAAATGGGAAGTGGGGCTGGGCTCCAGGGTAAGGTGGTAGCCTGGAGCTGAAGAGCTCAGGGATAGTGCCCAGGCTGAGTTCAAGATCTATGACCCACCAAGAAAAAAAAAAAAACAAAAAAAGAAACAAAAAAATAATATGGAAAAATTTGGATTCTGTGAATTTTATCAGGCATATAAATGTCTTTTTTTGCTGTTGAAATAACAAATTGTTTGGAAACATTTTAAAAGTTTTTACCTAGAAATGTACACTACAAATGGAATTAATAACAAACACAAAATATGCAAAAGATACAAATTATCACAATATGGGTATCCTGCTTCTGTATCTTTTCACTGACTCCTGATCAAATGAGTCACATATTCTGAATCATTTCTCCCTGTCGATATATGCCACACATGTTAGCTTGTACTGAATTTCTTGGGAAATCAAAAGCAAATACTAAGCAAATGTGTGTTAGATTTTGTCAACAGTGATATTTCAAATATAAATCCCTACTCATTGCATTATTTAATATCAATGCCAGAATCTAACTTACACTGGCAGAATCTTCAATCTTTTGAGAATCTTCAAAAGGGTGTGTAAATATTTAGGATCGTTATGTCTTCCTGGAGGAAAGATCCCTTTAGTAGTATGTAGTCACCTTCTTTGTCTTTTCTTACTAATTTTAGTTTGAAGTCTATTGTATCTGATATGAGGATGGCAACTCCAGCCTGTTTATGGGGGCAGTTAGCTTGATAGAGTTTATTCCAACCTCTCACTTTCAAAAGATGATTGTTTTGGGGTAAGATGTGTCTCTTGAGGACAGCAGAACGATGGCTCTTGCTTGTTGATCCAACTAGACAGCCTATGCCGTTTAATTGGAGAGTTAAGTCCATTGATATTGAGAGTTAGGATTGAGAGATATTTATTAGTTCCTACCATTTTTAAAAGCTTTTAGTAGGGCCTGTGTCTCAACAGTTCTTGTGGTCCTTAGATGGTATGCTGTTTAGGTGCCATTTCTTTCCCTATATTGCATTTATTTTGGTTTTCTATGTATAGAGCATCTTTGAGAATTCTCTGTAGTGTTGGTTTTGTTTTGACATATTGTTGCAGCTTTTCCCTGGAATGGAATGTTTTTATTGTTCCCTCAGTTATGAATGAGAGCTTAGCTGTCTACAGTATTCTTGGTTGGTAGTTATTTGATTTAAGGGCATGACATATATGCTTCCAGTCACTTCGTGCTTGATTTGTCTCTGCTGAGAAATCTGGGGTTATTTTGATTGGTTTGCCTTTATAGGTTACTGATCCCTTTTCTCTGGCTGCCTTTAGGATCTTTTCTTTCGTTTCTATTGACCCAGTTCGGATCACAATGTGGCGGTGGGATGTTCTTTTCGGATCAGGTCGGCTTCGGGTTCTAAAAGCTTCTCGTATCTGGATGGGCCTGCCCTTCTGGATATTTGGGAAATTCTCTGAGATGATTCCCTGAAGTATATTTCCAATACCATTGACCTCTTTCTCTATGCCCTCCTCAATACCAACTAACGTTAAATTAGGATTCCTAATTGCATCTTAGACCTCCTGAAGCGCTCTCTCATATTTCCTAGATTTGGATTGACTCATTTTCTGTTCTTTCTCTATAATAACTAAATTATCTTCAGCCCCGGAAATTCTCTCCTCTGCATTTTTTAACCTGCTATCAAAGCTATCTACTTTATTTTTCATCACCCTTGCTTCTAATTGCTCATTTTGATGCCTTGCATCTATTGTTTTAGATCATGTATGGATTTCTTTATCTCCTTGATTTTCTTTTGAGTCGTTAGCTCAGTAGCTTTATTTTCTTTGGACATTTGCTGGAGTTTGGTCACGTTTTTATTTGTGGATTCTATGAATTCATCTATCTTTCTTTGAAAAACCTTTATTAAGGCCTCCTTTATGGCTTCTTCTTTTTCACTTATCACATTGTTTTTGATTTCCTCTTGTTCAGCCATGGCTTCCTGCATTATTTCTTTCTTTATATTTTCACATTTTTTTAATGATGTTTATCAATTGCATTTGTGTAGCACTTGGAAGACTCTCTTCTAGGTTTGCCAGTGACTGTTCCATTGTCTGTTTACATTGGATGGGGGATGTTGTTTCTTGATTTGACATTTTTCTTGAGTTTCTTGTTCTGCCCATTTGAAAATGGGAGCAAGATTACTAATAAATATGATTATAGTTTTACAGATATAACCAACCTAGACCTCTGTAGCTGGCAGACACTAGATGTTCACAAGTTTTGATTGGAATTATCACTCTTTCTTTTTTGTGCACTTACAGACCAGTCTAATACAACCAGTGATAAGCGATTTATACCCAAAACAATAAGCCTCTCAATCCAATCTCTATTGTCTTTAAGTCCCTCTGAGCCTAGAGAATAGTTAACCACCTACATATACAATATTGCTGAACAGCCATCAAGTGTAGATCCGTGCAGTATTACGGTTGAAAGATGAGCAGAGGTCCAGAGATAGAAAAAAAGAATGAGAGAGGTGAGGGCAGGTACAAGAGGATTAACGTAGGAGTGTAAGAATATTGTAGTAATGAAGAAAAGGTATAGCATAAGGATAACTGACCTAAGTTGGTAAGTAGGTAGCATATTTGAGTACAAAGTTTGGAAAGTATTAGAATAAAACTTATGTGTTGCTGCACGACTAGCTCTTAGCCCAACCAGTGGCCTCACAGTGGACCATGGGATGGATCTGTTTTTCTTGTCTACGTTGAGGGAAAGGGGTATTTCACAAGATGCTTAAGCGAAGATTTCAGAAGCCAATGCTGTGAGTGAATTAGCTCGTAAAAAGCATTTTTATTTTCTTTTATCTTTCTGCCAGTCTTGGGGCTTGAATTCAGGGCCTGAGCACTGTCCTCGGGTTTTCTCAAGTCTAGCCCTCTGCCACTTGAGCCACAGTGCCACATCTAGATTTTCTATCTATGTGATACTGAGCATTCAAACCCAGATCTTCATGGATGCTCTACCACTATGCCAAACTCTCAACCCTGACATAGTAATTATAAAGTCATCATCATCATATCAAATTTCCTTTCTCCTACAAAAAATGAACACTTATCTATGTGTGTAATGCTTTTTTTTAAATTTCACTAATTCTTCTGTGTTTTTCCCTCTTGCATTTTTTACACATGACAGCAAAGCTAATCATTAGGAAAAAATTGATTAGGATACAGAAACCTAATAATATCCTAGTAGACCAACGTCAAAAATATGTGCAAGATGCCCTGTGTGTTTGACCTAGTGGTAGAGTCCTTGGCTACCACGCAAAAAGACTCAGGTTAGATTCCTCATTACCACATACATAGAAAATGCTGCAAGTGGTGCTGTGGCTCGGTGGGACAGCGAAAGCCAAATGAAAACCCATGAACAATGTTCACACTCTGAGGTCAAGTCCGAAGACTAGCAAAAACAAAAAAAAATTAGACAAGGGGCAAAATGCAGGCAGAGAAGGTAGTGTAAAGAAAATGTTTTGAAAAGGATCAGGGCAATATTGACCATTATGTTTGGATCTTACCTAAGAAAGGCTCCTTGAGCCTGAGACCAGACTGGTAGTTGGGCCTAGTGGAAGACACTGGGAATGGACAAATAAGGTGTGCTGTTTACTACATCCACATGTATATTGTGAGATTGGAGGAGAGATTCAGCCTGCAGTATGTCTTTAGTGAGGTCTTATGTGAGCAAGGATCTTTGGTCATTGGGCCCTGAAAGGTGACACAGCCTCTCTCACAATGGAACAGAATATGCAACCCTGATAACCAAGCCACTGTAACTAACAACCAACTCAAGCCAGCTCACTTGGCCTGTGGCTCAGGAGGAAGAAAGATGTTGCTGTGCTGTTGCCAAAGTTCAGGAGACTAGAGTCTGGCATGGAAGTTGTGGATGTCTTACTGGAAGGTGTACATGCTAGATCATTGCCAAGCCACAAATCCAGTATAACAGGCATTTCTCTAAGAAGAAGGCCAGGAAAATTCAGGGCAATCAGATGAGGTATATTTCTAAGAAGAAATGTATTTGACCCCATCATCCTCCCCACACACAACAACTTTCTCTTTTTTTAAATTTTTTATTGTAATTAGTAAAAGGGTTACATGATATTTGCCAGATAGAAGATGCATTAATTCACATACATTGATACCCTTTCACATGTTTTGGTAACCATTTCCCTCCACCCCACACCCCCCACCCGTCTTGGTTTTCCCCCCTTCCCTATCAAATTTCAAATATCCAAATACAAATAAATTCAGTGTATCAGATAACAAAGTGAGATACTATACCAATATGGGAGAACCAAGGGACAGCAAAGGAGATGAGAGACGACATAGTACATTAAGGACAACAATCATTCATTATGTGGCTTTTGTTTCAATATCCTGGATGTCCTTTCAATTAGCTTCACATTATATGTCCTTATATATGGCCTTTTGCTCTAATGCAAATCTCTGCTAGTAGAGCCCAAGTTTTCTACTGATTATGACGAATGAGGGAAACCACTGAGCCTAAGTTCCCTTGAGTCTGGCTTACTTCACTTCATATGATTTGTTCTAAGTCTTTCCATTTCCTAACAAAGGGGGCGATGTCATTCTTTCTGACAGCAGCATAGAATTCCATTGTGTACAAATACCACAACTTGTTGATCCACTCATCAACTGAGGGACATCTGGGTTGGTTCCATATCTTTGCTATGGAGAATAGTGCTGCAACGAACATTGTTGTGCTAGTCGGTTTAGTATGCCCTTGTTTCTGGATTGTTGGGTAAATGCCAAGGAGTGGAATTGCTGGATCATAGGGGAGTTCTATGTTTAGCCTTTTGAGGCACTGCCACACTGCTTTCCATAGTGGTTGAACGAGTTTGCACTCCCACCAACAGTGTAGTAGTGATCCCTCCTGGCCACATCCCCTCCAGCATCTGTTCTCATTCGTTTTCCTGATCCTGGCCATTCTAACTGGAGTGAGGTGGAATCTTAGAGTTGTTTTGCTTTGCATTTCTTTTATGACCAGAGATCTTGAGCATTTCTTCATGTGTCTATAGGCCATTTTTGTTTCTTCTTCAGAGAAGACTCTCTTTAAGTCTTTGACCCATTTTTATTGGGATGGGTGTTACTTTGGAGGTTAGTTTTGGAGTGATTGAATTTTTTGAGTTGTTGATATGTTTTAGATATGAGGCCTTTTCCGTTGTTTGGTTGGTGAATATCTTCTCCCACTCTATAGGCTTCCTGATTAGTTCACTAGCTATATCCGTTGCCATAGAAAAGCTCCGCAGTTTAAAGCAGAACCACTTATCCAGCCTTTCTCTGATTTGTTGTGATTCTTGGTCCTTATTAAGAAAGTTTCGACCTGTGCCAAGGAGGCCTGGTATATCTTCTATTCCTTCCTGTAAACTTTTCAGTGTGCCAGCATTTACCTCCAGGTCTTTGATCCATTTGGAGTTAATTCTAATGCAAGGTGACAAAGAAGGACCCAAATTTAATTTTCTGCAGGTGCTTAACCAGTTCTGCCAGCACAACTTGTTGAAGAGGCTATCTTTCTTCCATTCTATTTTTTTGGCTCCCTTGTCAAAGATTAGGTGCGCATAGGCCTGTGGTTTAATATCTGGGTTCGCAGTTCTATTCCATTGGACTTCAGGCCTGTTCTTGTGCCAGTACCAAGCTGTTTTGAGACTTATAGCTCTGTAATAGAGTCTCAAGTTTGGAATTGAAATTCCTCCAGCGCTGTTCTTTCTGCTAAGAAGTGTTTTTGCTATACGGGGTCTTTTATTATTCCATATGAAATTTTGAATTGCCTCTTCTATTTCTTTAAAGAATGACATTGGGATGTTGATGGGTATTGCATTGAATTGGTAGATAGCCCTTGGCAAGATTGTCATTTTCACAATGCTGTGTCTTCCAATCCAGGAGCATGGGAGGTTTTTTCCATTTCCTTAGTTCTGTTTTAATTTCCTTTTTTAGGGTTTTAAAGTTTTCATCTAAACGGTCCTTTACATTCTTAGTTAAGCTAATTGCTAGGTACTTTATTGTCTTTGAGGCTATTGTGAAAGGAGTTTCTTTCCTGATTATTGCCTCGTTCCTCTCACTGTTGGCGTAAAGGAAGGCAGTTGATTTGTGAGGGTTGATTTTATGGCTTGCTACCCTTCCAAAGCTCTGAGTCAGCTCAAGGAGCTTGGGAGTAAAGTTTATAGGATTCTTTAAATACAGAATCATGTCATCTGCAAAGAGGGATAGTTTTATTTCCTCTTTCCCTACTTGGATCCCCTTTATGCTTGCTTCTTGCCTTATTGCGCTGCGTAGGAATTCTAGTAAAATGTTAAAAAGGAGTGGAGAGAGTGGGCATCCTTGTCTCATTCCTGATTTTAGAGGGAATGGCTTTAGATTTTCACCATTAAGTATAATACTGGCAGTGAGTTTCTTATACACAGCCTTTATTACATTGAGAAATGTTCCATGGATTCCTAGTTTCTCCACATCCGTTAACATAAAGGGATTTTGGATCTTGTCAAATGCCTTTTCCACATCTATTGAGACAATCATGTGATTTTTGTCCTTCCTCCTGTTGATGTGTAGAATTATATTAATTGATTTGTGTATGTTGAACCAACTTTGCCTCCCTGTGATGAATCCAGTTTGATCATAGTGAATAATTTTTTTGATGAGTTGTTGTAGACGGTTGGCCAGTATTTTGTTGAGAAGTTTTGCATCGATGTTCATCAAAGAAATGGGTCTATAGTTCTCTTTCTTTGATGAATCTCTGTCTGGTTTTGGGATGAGGGATATACTGGCTTCACAGAATGAGTTTGGTAAACAACCTTCATTTTCAATTTCGTTGAAGAGCTTGAGGAGTATTGGTGTGAGCTCTGCTTTGAAGACCTTATAGAATTCAGCTGTGAATCCATCTGGCCCTGGGCTCTTTTTAAGTGGAAGCTGTCTAATTTCCATTTCTATTTCAGAGCTTGAAATAGGCCTGTTGAGTTGGGTTAGCTCTTCTTGGTTCAGTGTGGGTATGTTAATATTGTCTACGAATTCATCCATTTCTTCTAGATTCTCAAATTTGTTGGCGTAAAGGTTTGAGAAGTATTCCCTCAAGATATTCTGGATCTGGGTAATTTCTGTCGTGATATTACCATTTTCATCTGAGATTTTGTTTATTTCGATATGCTCTCTTCCTTTTTTGGTAAGATTTGCTAAGGGCTTGTCAGTTTTGTTAATTCTATCAAAGAACCAACTCCTTGTTTTGTTGATTCTTTGTATAGTTTTTTTTATTCCAAATCATTTAATTCTGCTTTGATTTTAATAATTTGCTTTCTCCTAATGTGTTTAGGGTTGGTTTGTTGCTCTTTTTCCAGGATGTTAAGGTGAGACATTAACTAGTTGCTTTGCCATTTTCCAACTTGCTGTTGTAGGCACTCAGCGCTATAAATTTTCCTGAGTACTGCCTTTGTTGTGTCCCTAAGGAGTTGATATTTGTGTGCTCCTTATTGTTAAATTTCATAAACAGTTGGATATCTGTTCTGATCTCTTTGATTACCCATTGTGTTTGATTCAACAATGTGTTGTTCAGTCTCCAGGAGTTATAGGGTTTTCGTTGGTGGAGATATATGTTCAGTTCCAATTTGATGCCTTTATGGTCTGAGAGTGTGCATGGAACAATTTCAGTGTTTCTGAATCTGTCCAGGTTTGTTTTATGGCCTAAGATGTCGTCTATTTTGGAAAATGTTGCATGTGCTGCTGAGGAAAACGTATATTGTGTTGTTACTGGGTGGAATATTCTGCAGATGTCTGTTAGATCTAGTTGGTCTATATAGTTGTTCAGTTCTAAGGTTTCTCTGTTGAGTTTTTGCCTTGTTGATCTGTCCATATGTGAGAGTGGTGTGTAAAACTCACCAACAAACACTGTATTTCGATCTATGTATGGTTTCAGTGCAAGTAAAGTTTGCTTGATGAAGTTTGGAGCTCCGGGATTGGGTGTGTAAATATTTAGGATCGTTATGTCTTCCTGGAGGAAAGATCCCTTTAGTAGTATGTAGTAACCTTCTTTGTCTTTTCTTACTAATTTTAGTTTGAAGTCTATTGTATCTGATATGAGGATGGCAACTCCAGCCTGTTTATGGGGCAGTTAGCTTGATAGAGTTCATTCCAACCTCTCACTTTCAAAAGATGATTGTTTTTGGGTAAGATGTGTCTCTTGAAGACAGCAGAACGATGGCTCTTGCTTTTTGATCCAACTAGACAGCCTATGCCGTTTAATTGGAGAGTTAAGTCCATTGATATTGAGAGTTAGGATTGAGAGATATTTATTAGTTCCTACCATTTTTAAAAGCTTTTAGTAGGGCCTGTGTCTTGACAGTTCTTGTGGTCCTTAGATGGTATGCTGTTTAGGTGCCATTTCTTTCCCTATATTGCATTTATTTTGGTTTTCTATGTATAGAGCATCTTTGAGAATTCTCTGTAGTGTTGGTTTTGTTTCGACATATTGTTGCAGCTTATCCCTGGAATGGTATGTTTTTATTGTTCCCTCAGTTATGAATGAGAGCTTAGCTGGCTACAATATTCTTATCACCTCGTTTTTGCTTCCCTCTTGTTCAGCTATGGCTTCCTCCATTATCTCTTTCTTTATATTTTCACATTTTTCATTAATGATGTTTATCAATTGCATTTGTGTAGCACTTGGAAGACTCTCCTCTAGGTTTGCCAGTGACTGCTCCATTGTCTGTTTACATTGGGTGGGGGATGTTGTTTCTTGATTTGACATTTTTCTTGAGTTTCTTGTTCTGCCCATTTGAAAATGGGAGCAAGATTACTACTAAATACGATTATAGTTTTTCAGATATAACCAACCTAGACCTCTGTAGGTGGCAGACACTAGATGTTCACAAGTTTTGATTGGTATTATCACTGTTTCTTATTGTGCACTTACAGACCAGTCTAATACAACCACTGATAAGCGATTTATACCCAAAACAATAAGCCTCTCAATCCAATCTCTATTGTGTTTAAGTCCCTCTGCCCCTACAGAATAATTAACCACCTACATATTTAATATTTTTGAACAGCCATCATGTGTAGATCCATGTGTAGAGCCATCATGTAGTATAAGGGTTGTAAGATGAGCAGAGGTCCAGAGATAGAAAAAAAGAATGATAGAGGTCAGCTGAGGTACTAGAGGATTAACGTAGGAGTTGAAGAATATTGTAGTAATGAAGAAAAGGTATAGCATAAGGATAACTGACCTAAGTTGGTAAGTAGGTAGCATATTTGAGTACAAAGTTTGGAAAGTATTAGAATAAAACTTATGTGTTGCTGCACGACTAGCTCTTAGCCCAACCAGTGGCCTCACAGTGGACCATGGGATGGATCTGTTTTTCTTGTCTACGTTGAGGGAAAGGGTATTTCACAAGATGCAGAAGCGAATATTTCAGAAGCAAATGCTGTGAGTGAATTAGCTCGTAAAAAGCATTTTTATTTTCTTTTATCTTTCTGCCAGTCTTGGGGCTTGAATTCAGGGCCTGAGCACTGTCCTCGGGTTTTCTCAAGTCTAGCCCTCTGTCACTTGAGCCACAGTGCCACATCTAGATTTTCTATCTATGTGATACTGAGCAATCAAACCCAGATCTTCATGGATGCTAGGCAAACACTCAACCACTATGCCAAACTCTCAACCCTGACATAGTAATTATTAAGTCATCATCATCATCATATCAAAATATCCTTTCTTCTACAACGAATGAACACTTATCTATATGTGTCATGCTTTTTTTTAATTTCACTAATTCTTCTGTGTTTTTCCCTCTTGCATATTTTACAGATGACAACAAAGCTAATCATCAGGACAAAATTGATTAGTATACAGAAACCTAATAATATCCTAGTAGATTGACGTCAAAAATATGGGCAAGATGCCCTGTGTGTTTGACCTAGTGGTAGAGTCCTTGGCTACCACGCAAAAAGACTCAGGTTTGATTCCTCATTACCACATACATAGAAAATGCTGCAAGTGGTGCTGTGGCTCGGTGGGACAGCGAAAGCCAATTGAAAACCCATGAACAATGTTCTCACTCTGAGGTCAAGTCCCAAGACCAGCAAAAACAAAAAAAAAATTCGACAAGGGGCAAAATGCAGGCAGAGATGGCTCTTTGAAGAAAATGTTTTGTAAAGGATGAGGGCAATATTGACCCTTAAGTTTGGATCTTACCTAAGAAAGGCTCCTTGAGCCTGAGACCAGACTGGTAGTTGGGCCTAGTGGAAAACATTGGGATTGGACAAATAAGGAGTGCTGTTTACTACATCCACATGTATATTGTGAGATTGGAGGAGAGATTCAGCCTCCAGTATGTCTTTGGTGAGGTCTTCTGTGAGCAAGGATCTTTGGTCATTGGGCCCTGAAAGGTGACCCTGCCTCCCTCACAATGGAACAGAATATGGAACCCTGGTAACCAAGCCACTGTAACTAACAACCAACAAAAGCCAGCTCACTTGGCCTGTGGCTCAGGAGGAAGAAAGATGTTGCTGTGCTGTTGCCAAAGGTCAGGAAACGCGTGTCTCAGGCATGGAAGTTGTGGATGTCTTACTCAAAGATGTACATGCTAGATCATTGCCAAGCCACAAATCCAGTATAACAGGCCTTTCTCTAAGAAGAAGGCCAGGAAAATCCAGGACAACCAGATGAGGTATATTTCTAACAAGAAATGTATTTGACCCCATCATCCTACCCACACACTACAACTTTCTTTTTTTTAAATTCTTTTTATTGTAATTAGTAAAAGGCTTACAGGATATTTGCCAGATACAAGGTGCATTAATTCACATACATTGATACCCTTTCACATGTCTTGGTACCCATTTCCCTCCAACCTCACACCCCCCACCAGTCTTGGTTTTCCCCCCTTCCCTATCAAATTTCAAATATCCAAATACAAATAAATTCAATATATCAGATAAAAAAGTGAGATACTATACCAATATGGGATAACCAAGGGACAGCAAAGGAGATGAGAGACAACATAGTACATTAAGGACAACAATCATTCATTATGTGGCTTTTGTGTCAATATCCTGGAGGTTATTTCAATTAGCTTCACATTATATGGCCTTATATATGGCCTTTTGCTCTATTGCAAATCTCTGCTAGTAGAGCCCAAGGTTTCTACTGATTATGACGAATGAAGGAAACCACTGAGCCTAAGTTCCTTTGAGTCTGGCTTACTTCACTTAATATGATTTGTTCTAAGACTTTCCATTTCCTAACAAATGGGGCGATGTCATTCTTTCTGACAGCAGCATAGAATGCCATTGTGTACAAATACCACAACTTGTAGATCCACTCATCAACTCAGGGACATCTGGGTCGGTTCCACATCTTTGCTATGGTGAATAGTGCTGCAATGAACATTGAGGTGGTAGTGGGTTTAGCATGCCCTTGTTTCTGGATTGTTGGGTAAATACCAAGGAGTGGAATTGCTGGATCATAGGGGAGTTCTATGTTTAGCCTTTTGAGGCACTGCCACACTGCTTTCCATAGTGGTTGAACGAGTTTGCACTCCCACCAACAGTGTAGTAGTGATCCCTCCTGGCCACATCCCCTCCAGCATCTGTTGTCATTCGTTTTCCTGATCCTGGCCCTTCTAACTGGAGTGAGGTGGAATCTTAGAGTTGTTTTGATTTGCATTTCTTTTATGACCAGAGACGTGGAGCATTTCTTCATGTGTCTATAGGCCATTTTTGTTTCTTCTTCTGAGAAGACTGTCTTTATGTCTTTGGCCCATTTTTTAATGGGATGGGTGTTACTTTGGAGGTTAGTTTTGGGGTGATTGAATTTTTTGAGTTGTTGATATATTTTAGATATGAGGCCTTTGTCCATTGTTTGGTTGGTGAATATCTTCTCCCACTCTGTAGGCTTCCTGATTAGTTCACTAGCTATATCCGTTGCCATACAAAAGCTCTGCAGTTTAATGCAGTCCCACTTATCCAGCCTTCCTCTGATTTGTTGTGATTCTTGGTCCTCATAAAGAAAGTTTCAACCTGTGCCAAGGAGGCCTAGTGTATCTCCTATTCCTTCCTGTAAACTTTTCAGTGTGTCAGCTTTTACCACCAGGTCTTTGATCCATTTGGAGTTAATTCTAGTGCAAGGTGATAAAGAAGGATCCAACTTTAGTTTTCTGCAGGTGCTTAACCAGTTCTGCCTTCACATCTTGTTGAAGAGGCTATCTTTCTTCCATTCTATTTTTTTTGGCTCCCTAGTCAAAGATTAGGTGGCCATAGGTCTGTGGTTTAATATCTGGGTCCGCAGTTCTATTCCATTGGACTTCAGGCCCGTTCTTGTGCCAGTACCAAGCTGTTTTGAGAATTATACCTCTGTAATACAGTCTAAAGTTTGGAATTGAAATTCCTCCAGCGCTGTACTGTCAGCTAAGAAGTGTTTTTGCTATATGGGGTCTTTTATTATTCCATATGATATTTTGAATTGCCTCTTCTATTTCTTTAAAGAATGACATTGGGATGTTGATGGGTATTGCATTGAATTTGTAGATAGCCCTTGGCAAGATTGTCATTTTCACAATGCTGATTCTTCCAAACCAGGAGCATGGGAGGTTTTTGCATTTCCTTAGTTCTGCTTTAATTTCCTTTTTTAGGGTTTTAAAGTTTTCATCTAAACGGTCCTTTACATTCTTAGTTAAGCTAATTGCTAGGTACTTTATTGTCTTTGAGGCTATTGTGAAAGGAGTTTCTTTCCTGATTATTGCCTCGTTCCCCTCACTGTTGGCGTAAAGGAAGGCAGTTGATTTGTGAGGGTTGATTTTATGGCCTGCTACACTTCCAAAGCTTTGAATCAGCTCAAGGAGCTTGGGAGTAGAGTCTATAGGATTCTTTAAATACAGAATCATGTCATCTGCAAAGAGGGATAGTTTTATTTCCTCTTTCCCTACTTGGATCACCTTTACGCTTGCTTCTTGCCTTATTGCACTGCCTAGGAATTCTAGTACTATGTTAAAAAGGAGTGGAGAGAGTGGGCATCCTGGATTCTACCCCTTAGCACTTTTATGCAAAGCTTAGACCTGTGGCCTTTTAAGCACAATTCAACGCTCTGTTTTTTGCTGGTTAATTAGAGGTAAAAATCTTATGGAATTTATTGCATGGCTGATTTTGAACTGGAATCCTCAGGTCTCAGCTTATCTTGAGTAGCTTCGATTACAGTACTTTTACAACCTGTATGCTCATACACATCGCTTCTGATCCAAACACTCATTGTTCAATTTAACTAACAAGATATGAGGAAAGATGATTGACTGTAATTTACTAGATTGGCTTCTAGTGAGTATATATTTCCACTTCCACTCTGAAGCCAGGGAAATGTTTCTGGTACATGTTTCAGCTATCTCCCAAAGAGGAAATTATGTGGGAGTACGTATGCTAGTATTTCAGATAGGAGATGGACTTTGGTGTTTGGAACCTGTTGGGCAGAGTGTATCCGCTGGGCTGTGATAACAGAGATGATGTTTCAGACAGGAATATTTTCATCCCAGACAGACTTAATCCAGATCCTTGGATTTCAGGCCTTGAGTAGATAGAATTACAAGTGTGAGCTGCCACCACCACCTGGTTCATTTTGGAAACCTTAATTGCTTCTCATTTGTTCCTTTCCTTTTTTGGAAGATTGATCTAAGCTGGCTGATTGTGCATCACAATGACGTGATTGGCCTCAGGAATTGCAAATATTTGTTTCATCAGCACGGAATGAATGAAGTTGATCTAAACCCAATAGTATTTTCCTTCTGATAAATAGGGAACTTACTTATGTCATTTTTCCTTGCCTTTGATTTCCCAAAGTAAGGAACATGTTTCTTAGAAAGTATACTTCATGAGAATATTATAATTAGAAGCTATCTTCTGCACACTTCAGAATAGTCCTTGCATTTATAAACTTATATTACAATATTAGGTAGAAGAATGGTGACTGTAAGTTTCATAACTATTTCATATGTTTTACTCTTTAAGGCTCATTAACTCAAGAAGGGATTAAATACATTTAGATAATAGTAGAACATAGCTGCTGCTGATTTGATGTGTGTGCAGATGATACACAGATTTATTAGGATTACTCAAAAGTTTTCTTCAAATTTTCAGTAGTCGACTGCTATGCTAACTGGAAGGTGATAGTAATGTTGCTGAAATTCTATGAATCAGCTATGAAGCAGAATTTCAGGGGAGAGTATTTGCTAAGGACTTAATTTCTAAGACGCATATCAAGAATATTGAACTATAACACCAAAGGATGGAGGACTCAGCGTCACATTTTGTTTGTTTTATGCAAGTCCTGGGACTTGACCCCAGGGTCTGGGAACTGTCTTTAAATTTTTTTTGCTTCAGTATAGTGTTCTACCACTTGATCCACAGCTCCACTTCCAGATTTTTGGTAATGAACTGTAAATCAGAATATCATGCAATTTTTTGGGCTGGATTCAAACCTGATTCTGTGTAGATAGGATTCCAAGTGTGAGCGCACAGAGCCTGGCTAGTATCATTCATCATTCAAGTCATGGGACTGCAATTCTGCACCTGGGTCTTATCACTGAGCTTTTCAGCTCAAGATTACTGCCCTGTCCCTTGAGCCATAGGGCCACTTCTGGGTTTCTGGTGGTTAATTGGAGATAAGAGTCACATGGACTTCAGTGCCCAGGCTGACTTTGAACTGCTATCCTTGGATCCCAGCCTCTTGAGTAGCTACATTTACAAGTGTGAGCCACCACACCCGGCTAAATTATTTTGTAAGTTAATTTTTTTTAAGTCAATATATAGTTGGCATACGGTTACATAAGTAATGAACACATTTCTTAAGAAAATTGTTATCCCCTCCCTCATTTTTCTCTGTTTTCCTACCCTCAGCCCCCTCTCCACCCAGATTGTTCAGTTCATTTCCGTTTAGTGTCTTCCAAGTATCACTGTTCAATTGGTTCACTCTTTTTCCTTTGTTTTTTTTTTTTTTACCATTTTATTATACCCTCTCCATTCCCCAAATCACATAAACCTATGTACAAGACACAGGGTACCCGAATTCAACACAGTGACTATAGAGAATAAAACTAAAGGGAAAAAGAAGAAAAGAGGTAAAAAGCAAAGAAAATGAAAGAACATCATACAGTACCTTAGAAGCAGCAACACTGAAAAAACAAAACATAAAACCTTGGGCTGAAAATGTAGCTTGCCTAGCATGTATGAAACCCTGGATTCCATTCCTCAGCACCACATAAACAAAAACTGGAAGTGCCACTGTGACTCAGCTGGTAGATTTCTAACGTTCAGCACAGAGTGTCTCCAAGTGACAAAAATCTGTCACATTTAAGTCAGGCTTCAAAACTTTGCTAGGAACCAGTTACGTGATTTGGAAGAAAGTCCAATTTTCAAAAAATCACTAGCCAGGCGCTGGAGGGTCATAATTGTCATTCTACTAGCCAGGGAGAAGGTGATTGAAAGCCTGTGCAAGCAAAAAAACGAAAACAAAAAAAACTGTAAGATTCTTCTCTCCACTTATCCACCCAAAAACTAAGTGGAGTTGTGGCTAAAACTGGTACAGTATTAGCCTTGAGGAAAAAGAACTAAGAGACCTTGCCCAGGTCCAAAGTTCAAGCTCCCCACCAAGAAAGAAAAAAAAAGGAGTCCAGATACCTTAGTTTCAAAAATATATCTGGATATCTTAGTAGATTTTTCTTATCTTTCCTCATTCATCTCATGGAACCACATAATCTTGATCCTGATCTGACTAAGAGCCTGCATTGTGCTTAATCAATTCATTCCTCATATTCCAGTAGAATCTGGACAGCTAACAGCCACTTACCAATGCTTTATTCTACATTTAGGCCAGTATGTCTTCATACCATCTACACAGTCAGCTATATCATCTTTCCAGAAGTATCATTGAGTGTAGAACACTCAGAACTAAAATAATTGCATAAAGATGTAATAAAACTCCTTGATTCATTAAGAAAATTTCTGTACCACTTAGAGCAAGTACATTAGTGGTATTTACCTCTAGCCTCTTTTTTAAAAAAAATTTCTAACATTGAATTTTACATCATATTTCAAATGTCATGTTTAACCAACAAGTATTCAAGAAGGGAATCGCTATACAATCACTGGCACATAAATTTTAGAATATAGTAAAAATTAAGCTGAGTCTTTGTATGTCATAGATACAGATTAATCTATAATAAAACACATGTCTATAGAGTGTATAGTCTATCCTAGATTTTTATGTCTATGTAGTTATGTTTATATCTCCAAAATTATGTCCAGAACTTTGGGTATCAACTATTCAATCATCGCTCTACTACTCTTTGAAACTAATATCCATATATTAAGGATACCATGTACCTTTTGTTCCTTGGTCTTGACTTATCTCACTCAACAGGATTCACTCTAATTTCATCCACTACCCCAAAAATGCCATTATCATTTTTTTCTGTGCAGATCTTCTTTTTATGTATTTATTTTTTTTGTAATTTATAGAAGGGTTACATCATATTCACCAGATAGAAGGTGCATTACTTCTCAAACTTTGATACCCCATGTAATGTTATGGTCCCCATTTCACTTCCCCTACCCCCACTCATGTTCGTTTCCCCCCTTCCCTATCCAATTTCAAATAACCAATTATGCACATATGAAATATATCAGAAAACAAGGTGAAATGTTGTAACAATATGATATAACCAAGGGATAGCAAAAGAGATAAGAGATCACATAGTTCATTAAGGACAACAATCACTCATTATATGAGTTTTGTTTCTTTATCTTGGAGGTCCTTACATTTAGTGTCATACTATTTGTCACGATATCTCTAGATTTTGTTCTATTGTAAATCTCTGGTAGCAGAGCCCAAGGTTTCTACTGAATTTGACAAATGAGGGAGACTCTTGGGCCTATGTTCCTTTGAGTTTGGCTGACTTCACTTAATATGATTTTTTTCCTTTTCATCCACTTCCCCGAGAATGCCATTATTTTATCTTGTCGGTTGGCTATGTATCATTCCATTGTGTGTGTGTGTGTGTGTGTGTGTGTGTGTGTGTGTGTGTATCACATTTTTGTACTAGGGCATCTATTTGTTTCCATCATCCAGCCTCATTTTCTACAGATATTTTTATAGTCTCTTTTTTATTTTCAGGGTAATGTATAGAGGCGTTACGATTACATTTACAGGTAGCGGACTGCATTACTTCTCACACATTTATTCCACTCCACATGGTTTTGTCCCCAGTTCCCTCTCCCCTCCCATTCCCAATCATCTTGTTTCCCCCTTCCCTTTCCTATTTGACATAAACAAATAAACATATATACAATATGCCAGGGAAAAAATCAGATACAGTAACAATCTGACATTAACCAAAGGGCAAAATAAGAGATGAGAAATAACATAGTAGATTAAGGACAAAAATCACAGAAGATTAAGTGCAACGATGACACAAGATATAGCTCTTGTTCCCATATCCTAGAGATCCTTTCATTTAGTCTCATCCTATATGACCTTATATACCTAGGTTTTTGAGTTATTGTAATCCTCTGCTAGGAGAGTCCTAGATGTGAACTAATTATTACAAATGAGGGAAACCATTGAGCTTATGTTTCTTTGGGTCTGGCTTGCTTCACTTAATATGAATTTTTTCAAGTCTTTCCATTTCCTTACAAATGGTGCGATGTCATTCCTTCTGATGGCAGCATAGCATTCCATTGTGTTTAAGTACCACATCTTCTTGATTCAGTCATCTACTGAGTGGCATCTGGGTTGGTTTCATATCTTTGCTATGGTAAATAGTGCTGCAATGAGCATCATTGTCCTACAGGCTTTAGTATGCCCTTTTTTCTGGACAATTGGGTAGATGCCAAGTAGTGGATTTGCTGGATCATAGGGGAGCTCTATGTTCAGTCTTTTGAGGAACCACCACACTGGTTTCCCTGGTGGTTGAATGAGTTTACACTCACACCAACAGTGTAGGTGTCATCCCCCCTGGTCACTTCCCCACCAGTATCTCTTATTAGATTTTTTGATAATGGCCATTCTGACTGGAGTCAGGTGGAATCTCAAAGTTGTTTTGATTTTCATTTCCCTTATTGCTAGAGATATGGAGCATTTCTTCATGTGTCTAAAGCTCATTTTAATTTTTTCTTCAGAGAATAATCTTTTAAGTCTTTAGCCCACCTTTTAATAGGATGGTAGTTTCTTTGAAGATTTGTTTGGGAGAGATTCATTTTTTTCAGCTATAGATATATTTTAGATAACTACATATATTTTTGTAGAAAAAAGAATGGAAGCCATCATGCTGGCTCACAACTTAATTTCAGGTGCTTAGGAGGCTCAGGGCTTAGGATCACAGGTCAAAGCCAACCAGGGCCCTACAGTGTGTGAGATCAAACTCTGTGAACATACAATGACTGTAAGAGGAATCTCACTGCCTGGGAATGTAGCCTAATGGTAGAGTGCTCACCTAGAATGCATGAAGACCTAGGTTCTATTCACCGGTACCGCATACTCAGAAAAAAGCTAGAAGTGGCGCTGTGTCTCAAGAGGCAGAGCACTCACCTTGGGCAAGCGAGTCCAACGAAAATGTCTAGGCCCTGAGTCCAAGCCCTAGGACTGGCAAAAAGAAAAAAAGAGCAATCTTACTTAAGTAACAAGGAATGTACCCTATATTTATACAGACTGAAAAATTCATTAAGAAATTAGAAAATATGTATAAAGTGCATAATTTCTTTTGTGTGTTGGCACTGAGTCTTCAACTGAGTGCTTCAGCTCTATCCCTGACCTTTTCCTGCTCAAGGCTAGCACTCTACCAATGCAGCCCCAAATCAACTATCTTCAATTGAGATATAAGCGATGAATATTTCAGGGTGCTTCATGAAAAACTTTTTTTAAATTGAAACGTTCAACACAGTCTTATTTTAGTATGAATGTTGAGATGGGAAGAGACAGAAAAAGTGAAATGTTTCCTGATCCCCATAGAGAAGAGAGTCAGCAGAACCACTGTGGTCTGCAGGCTTCTTTGTGAGTTTTGTTTGCTTGTTTGATTTTTGTCAATTGTGGGGCTTGAACTCTGGGCCTGGGCACTGTCCCTGAGCCCTTCAGCTCAAGGCTAGTGCTTTAATCTGTGAGCCACAGTGCCACTTCTGGTTTTTCTGGCAGTTAACTGGGTACTTTGGCTGGCTTTAAACTTTGATTCTGAGATCTTAGCCTCCTGAGTAGCTAAGATTATAGGTGTGAGGTACCATCACCAGACTGCTGCTCTCTTACTATGCACGTTCTGAATCAAGAAGTTCAAGTTCTTACATCAATTTTTTCTTCTCTTGCCTGATACTCTGCCATTTGAACGAAGCCCCAGTTCCTGGTCTTTGTTGGTTAATGAGAGATATTATGATTTTCTAATATTCAGAGCAATGATTATAAAACCCAGCATTTTACTTACTTGAATAAATTAAGAGACAGGACCTAGTGAGATGGAAAACAAAATTTTTTTCAAGTTGCTATCCTGTTCTAATGCATAAGTCTGGCTATTTTGCTTACACACAAATATGTATTTTACCAGTTTCTACTCTATTTTTCCTTAGCTTAAAACCACCACTGCCATTTCATAGATTTTGTTGTTGTTGTTTGCGGTGCTTGAACTCTGTGCCTGGGCTGTTCCTCAGATCTTCAATTCAATGCCAGTGCTCTACTACTTTTGATTTGGCCAGTCCTGGGCTTGAACTCAGGGACTGAACACTGTCCTTATATTTTCTCAAGGCTAGGGCTCTACCACTTCAGCCTCAGCACCACTTCCAGCATTTTTCTATGTATGTGGCATTGAGGAATTGAACCCAGGTCTTCGTGCATGCTAGGCAAGCACTCTACCACTAGGCCAAACTCCCAGCCCAAAATTATTCATCATTACTATGAGCTATCTTCTTTTTTTAATTATTGATTCGTCATGGTGCTTGGACTTTGGGCCTGGACACTGTCCCTGAGCTCTTCAGCTCAAGGCTAGCGCTCTTCCTCTACAGCTCCATTTTTGGTTTCTGGCAGTTAATTGGTGATGTAAGTCTCACAAACATATGTGTCCAGGCTGGCTTTGGGCTTTGAACCAAGATTCTCCAATCTCAGCCTCCATAGTAGCTAGAATTACACGCTTCAGCCAGCAGTGTCTGACTGTTTGATGTCTCTGTCTCTGTCTCTCTGTCTCTGTCTGTCTGTCTCTCTCTGTCTCTCTCTCTCTGTCTCTGTCTCTCTCTCTGTCTCTTTCTCTGTCTGTCTGTCTGTCTGTCTCTCTCTCTCTCTCTCTCTCTCTCTCTCTCTCTCTCTCTCTCTCTCTGTCTCTCTCTCTCTCTCTCTTTTGGTTGTAAGACTTTAATTGTGCACCTGTGCAGTGTCCCTGGGCTCTTCAGCTCAAGGCTACAACCTTAAACACCTTGAGCCACAGTGTCACTTCTGGTTTTCTGGTGCTTAAGTGGAAGTAACAGTTTCATGGACTTTAGTGTCTGGCCTGGCTTTGAACTGTGATCCTCAGAACCCAACCTTCTGAGATCATTTCAAGCTTTTTTTTTGGTGTAAGTGGTACAGAGTAATTGAACACAGGGCTTTGTGCATACTAGGCAAGCAAACTACCACTAGTGTGCACTCCAGCCTTAGATAAGGGCTTTCTTTTTCTTTTTCTTTTTTTCACTCATGGGGCTTGAACTCTGGGCCTGGATGTTTACCTTAAGCTCTTCAGCTCAAGGCAAGAGCTCTACCACTTGAGGCACATTGTCATTTTGAATTTTCTGGATTATTTGGAAAAAGGATTCTCACAGATTTTTATGCCTGGTCTGTCTTTGAACCTCGATACTCCAGGGCAGGTAGGATTACCAGGGTGAGCCACCAGTCACGGGCATTAGATTATTATTTTTTCATGTCCTATGGCTTCAACTCATGGCCAGAGCACTGTTCTAGGACTTGCTCAAGGATAGCCTTTACTTCAGCCAGCCAACTCCCGGTCCAAATAGGCCACTCTTGAAGCTAGAATTACAGAGATCTGCCATAATACTGGCATGTCATTATCTAAGTATATAATTTTTCTTCTATTTTTGATGGCTTTTCCTTAGTGTACATATTTTCTACATATTTTATGGAAAACTTCCTTCCCACTGGGGCCATAAGTTAAGCCTAGTGGAAGAGTTCTTGCCGAGCATGAATGAAGACCCAAGTTCAATTCCTCAGCACAACATAGATAAAAAAGATAAAAGTGGTGCTGTGGCACATGTGATAGAACTTGCGCCTTAAGAATAAACAAAAACAAAAACAAGGATCGTGCTCAGGTCTTGAGTGTAAGCCCAGTACTGGCAAAAAAAATTCTGCCCAAAGTAGACATTAAAACTTATTGTACTTTTCAAAAAATTTGTTGTCAAGGTGATATACAAAGAGATTGCTGTTACATGTGTAATGAGTACATTTCCTGTAAACACTATTACCCCCTCCCCCCTTTTCTCTTTCCCTTCCCCCCAAGTCATAAATTTCATTTACAACAAATATATATGTATTTTCATTCCTGAAAAAAATAGATTAAAATGTGTTCAAATAAATGATGTAGGTTGATATATTTATCAAAATGGATTACTTGAACTCTAAAATAAACATTCTATGTAATTTTTCTCATAAAATTGTAGTAATGCTATAAAACTAATAAAAAAGAAATTTTAGTTATTAATTTCTTATGTTTTACCTTTAACATTATTACACTAAGCATGCTGTTTATGGTATTAATACAGACAGCATGAAATATGATTATGTAAAAAAATTAAATGATTCAAAATGGTAAGGTTGGGGGCCAGTAGTTTGGCTTGGTGGCACACACCCTGAACTGGCAAAAAAGAAGTAGGGTTAGATAAAACAGATTTATTTCCAAATGTGTGGAAAATGGTATGATTTCTTGTTTGGCTAGTCCTGGGGCTTGAACTGAGGGACCAGGAACTGTCCTTGGCCACATTTGTTCAAGGGTGGCACTCTGACACCTGAGCCACAGTGCCCCATCTGCTTTTTCTGTGTATGCAGTGCCGAGGAATTGAATCAAGATCTTCTTGTATACTAGGCGAGCACTCTACAACTAGGCCACATTCAAAGCCAAAGTAGATTTTTGATGCTATTGTGGACTTTTAATTTTCTTAAATATTTGTACAAAGCACAATGGATATATAAACAGACTTGAACTCACAGAACACAGTCCCACATAATATTACAGTTACTCTGGCACTTCTCCCGATTGACAAAACACATTTCCAGGCATCTGCTCTGTCCTTAAGCTTTGGTAGCTGACTTGTCTTTCCATGGAGGCCTGGCCTGGATTCCTGGTGATTCCATGCATTTCATAGTTCCCTGTATATCCAGTAAGGTTGTCTTCTATGGGACCAGACCTGTCTGGTTTTTGGCCCACACAGGACCTATGTGTCTGAGGTCTCACATTATAAGTGGAAAATAAAACACAGTATAATAAGAACTGAAGAAATGCACACCATAATATTAACAATGAGAGTTTAATAGTTAGCAAAGTAAATACAATGAATACTTGACAAGAATCATGAGAGCAAGATAAAGAGATGTCTTTTTAGGAAGGGGACAGGGAAGCTCTAAATCCAGACTGGCCTCCAAGTTGCCTTCAGACAGTAATTCTACTTCAGAGTCCTCAGAATGGTCTCCTTCCTCATGAGAAACAGAATGTCCTTCCTGAGTAAAGAGGGGGATGGATTCTGGTTTGTCGAATGGAGATTGAGTCTCTTTTAGTGAGATAGATGGGTCTGGATATTCTGTGAGGATGGATTCATTTTCCTCCAATGAATCCAGTATTGAGAGTACACTTGCTGCTTCCCATGGGGACATTTTCCATGAGCCCAGCGTGTGCCCCTTCTGCTTGCACAATAAGTGGAATGTTACTCTGACTCAGATGGACTGACTCTGGGTGGAGTGTGAAAGGAAACGGAAGGAAATCTGGCTGCTCTTTTTCTTCCTCCATAGTACCTGCAAGTTCAACTGTGTCACACGTGGGGTTCAGAGCAAAAGGTATATCCACAGGACTCTAAACCTGTTTGGTAATTTCTACAGAAGGCCCATGCTTTCTGGAGTGCTGTGATGATTCTCTGTCTCCATCAATCACCAGCTCCATTGGTGGGTTTTTCATCCGGAGTTCAGGATAAGCTCTTCCATGATGACCCAAACCTAAGAATGGAAATAGGAACAGAGTGGACAGAGTGGACTCTGCACGTTGAAGTGTCACTCAACTTCCATGAGGATCTAATGGAGTAACCTGTAGAACTGGAGTTTGGACTGAACACTGAGGAGGTGTAGGGTCTTTCTAATGAGTGCTTATTCCCGAGTCCTTTCAGAGGACAGACATTACCTGGCTGACACCACCCATAAAGGGCATTTTGCCAAGCTCTGTAGAAGTAAGGGCCAACCAATATCTAGACCACATGGGCTTCCTACTCACAGGCTCTGAGGCACCCACACCAGGACTTCTACTTTTTCTTGGTCTTACTGGTCGCACATTCCTCCAGCTGGTCAAAAAGTGTGTGTCTAGAAGAGCAGGTCCAAAGCCGGCATGTGGAGCCTCATATAGAGCTTGAGTTGTGTCAGGGTGTGGCAGTTCTTGAACTCGTAGAAGTCACTGGGGTAGAAGTCCATTCACATCGTATAGATGGAACACATGATGCTGTGGGCACATTCGGTAAAAGGAAAGTGAGATCCTCCTCTCCCTACCTGAGCCTTCTACCAAAGCCCCTTTCTTGCAGGACTCTAATGCTGTGGCTATCCTGCAGAGATGTGCACTTATGTGCTGGGAGGGGGGTAAGAGACACTCGAGAACAGGATGACTTTTACACCCCACTTCCAGAAGCTTCTGAGACAGGCCTCTATGCATCTGTCCAAAGTAAACGCACCTTAAATTAACTAAGTAAATGCTCTAAATAAATCAATAAGTGAATGCTCTAAATAAAGAACTAAATGCTCATTCCTCTAATCTTAGCCACCCAGCAGGCTGAGCTCTGAAGATCACAGTGGAAAGCCAGTCTAGTCAGTAAAAGTCTAAAGGCACTTGTCTTCAATTAGGCAGCAAAAAGCCAGAACTTGAGCTATGACTCAAATGGTACAGTGCTAATGTTTGAACACCAAAGGGATGGCATTTAGACCTGGGTTCAGGTTCAAATGGCAGCACTGGACCACACACCAAAATGTAAATGCTTTCAGGTTCTAACAGGCAAAGCTATCACAATCCCTCCGTGATGGATCAAAAGTGATTCAGCCCCCAGCTTTTCCTCTGACTCCAGTATTTCACAGGCCTCCGCCATTAGTACTGACACCTCATTTCTTACTGGGAAATGGGATTTCCTAGGATGTCACCTAGGTGAGGGCTGCAGTTGGGAGCCACTTACTCATGCCTGAAATCCAACTTCTCAGTAAGCACACTGTTGAGACTCCAGTAGTTTGTGAGGGAAATGAAATGGCATGGTGTCCCAGTCATAATAAAGTAGTTTGTGCACTTGTATCATGCTTAGCTCCCCTGTGAACACCCCAGTGAACCAAACAGGCTCAGAGAGGAGCCAAGTATTCCAAGACTTGGCCAGGAGGGGTGAGCAAACCTGGGTTTGGAGGGGGAACACTCACTTTTTCAAGAGAATTTCCAGCAACTACTACATTGTCCTCCACTATTTGAAATTGTGCAGGAAGTTTCCCACATAAAAGAGATCACCTTTCTGGTAGGCAGGGATCAGCTTTGTCAGCAACATCTCCAACAGGCCTTCCTCCAGGATCCATAGGTTACAAGGCTCATTCAGAGTCTGAGCTGACTTACCATCACACTATGTTGGCAAAACAGTGGATATTTCAAACGTAGGAATGGGACCACCCTTCACACTGAGGAATTGGAATAGAGTAGATTGGAAATGACACACTCTAATCTCAGTATAGTCACTTGAAAGCACACAAGAAGGTTGTAGTGTTTGGGCAGGATGATGGGTTCAAATAGGTTTCCTCTCAATATACCTCATCTGAGTTGCCCTGGAGTTTCCTGGCTTTCTTCCTAGAGAAATGCCTGATATACTGGAATTTTGGCTTGGCACTGATCCAGCATCGACTTCTTCAAGTGAGACATCCATATCTCTCATGCCTGAGATGCGAGCCTCCTGACCTTTGGCAACAGCACAGCAACATCTTTCTGGTTCCTGAGCCACAGGCCAAGGGAGCTGGCTTGAGCTGGTTGTCACATACAGTGGCTTGGTTACCAGGGTTCCATATTCTATTCCATTGTGATGGAGGTAGGGTCACCTTTTAAGGCCCAATGACCAAAGCTCCTTGCTCACAGAAGACCTCCCCAAAGACATACTGGAGGCTGAATCTCCCTTCCCACCTCACATATGGATGTAGTAAACAGCACACCTTTTTGTTCAAATCCCAAGTCACTAACTAGGCACAAGTGCTAGCCTGGTCTCAGGCTCAAGGAGCCTTTCTTAGGTAAGATCCAAGCTTAACTGTTACTATTCCCCTTACCCTTCACAAGACATTTTGCTTCACAGTGCCTTCTCAGCTTGCGTTTTGCCTCTGCACATTTTATTTTGCTAGTCCTGGGACTTGACCTCAGAGCCTGACCATTGTTCTTAGGCTTTCTTTAGGCTATAGCTGTCCCACCAAGCCACAGCACCACTTCCAGCGTTTTCTATGTATATGGTACTGCAGAATCAAACCGGAGTCTTTTTGTGTGGTAGCCAAGCACTCTACAAATAGATGAAACACCCAGGCCATCTTGCACATATTTTTCACTTCAATCTACTAGGACGTTGTTAGGTTTCTGTATCCTAATCTATTTTTCTTCCTGATGAATATCTGTGCTGTCATCTGTAAAAATGCAAGTGGGAAAATCACAGAAGCATTGGTGACATAAAAAAAGTCTTACAGACATAGATAAGTGTTCATTCTTTGTAGGAGAAAGGATATTTTGATATGATGATGACTATTTATAAATACTTTATCAGGGTTTAGAGTTTGGCCCAGTGGTAGAGTGCTTGCCTAGCATCCATGAAGATCTAGGTTTGAGTCCTTAATATCACACAGATATAAAAATCCATATGGCAATGTGGCTCAAGTGGCAGAGGGCTAGACTTGGGAAAAGCCAAGAGCAGTGCTCAGGCCCTGAGTTCAAGCCCCAGGAATGGCAGAGAAAACAAAAGAAAAGAAAAGAAAAGAAATATGCTTTTTACAAGTTATTCACTCACAGCATTTGCCTCTGAATTCTTCGCTTCTGCATCTTGTGACTTATCCCTTTCCCTCAATGTAGACAAGAAAAACAGATTTTATTACTTGCTATCCTGTTGTCCAATCTTTGGATATTAATTCAAAATACAATATTGCCTGAGATATTGTGTGTGTGCATGTGTGTGTGTATCTGCCAATGTGTGCATGCACACATGTGTACAGGGTTTAGGGCTTACTCATAGGGCCTGTGTGATAACCCTCAGCATCTTTTCCTCAAAGGTATTGGTCTTTCACTTCTAGCTTATTATAGCTAATTGGAGTTGAGAGATTCACTCAATTTCTTGCCCTGTGCATTGGAACCCAGTGCTGGGTTCTCATATTGTTAATTGTAGCTATAGAGAAGGCTGAGGTCTGGGGATCCTCGTTAGAATCCAGCCCCTGAAAGAAAGTCACTGATAGAAATCTTTATCTTCAGTTAAGCACGAATAAATAAGTCAAAAGTGGAACTGTGGCTCAGTTCCTCTTGTATCAGCCATGAGAAAATTAGTAATTGGCAGCACCTGGTCCCTGAGAGAAATCCTTAGCACTGGTTCAAAAAAAGAAAGAAAATAATGAAAAAATTAAAACTTGCTGAGGAATCCATAAGGATAAACGTGCCTGTGAATAATCTTGTCATTTCAGATTCCCTCAAGAGCTTATGTCTCTCTATATTTTATCAAGTTTTCTTAAAGATATTTACATATTTTCTATCTTTCTTCAACAGAGATAGCCATCCACAAAACACAAACACAAACTCTCACACAATATACCACCCACCCATAAGTGTCTGGCTATGTATATATGTATAGTCATATGTATTGATCTGTCTCTCTATACTAATATATAAATGCATAAACATTTGTATTTAGACAAACAGGAAACATACATAGATACGTCACAGGCATTTCCAGATGTTGTGCAAGTCTTCTGAGTGCAACATACCATTGTATTGATTGTCAAGATAGAGTCCCTCTAACTTTTGTCCAGCTTCTTGTCCTTTGATACTTTTTTCTGCCGGTCCTGGGTTTTGAACGCTAGGCATGGATGCTGTCACTGAGCTTGAGCTTCTTGCATTCAGTAGTTTATTGCAGATAAGAGTCTCATGGAGTTTCTGTCCTGGGCTGGCTTTGAATTGTGATCCTCAGATCGCAAACTCCTGAGTAGCTAGGATGACAGTCTTGAGCTACCAGTACCTGGTTCCTTTGCCTCTTTTACCCTTTTTTTTGGCCCCACCACAGCCATGGTATCTACCTTCCTATGTTCTCTCCACCTGCCCCCAGACAGGGGTCTGACAGATGCTTTCCACCCACTTATTCATGTCCTCCTCTGTATTGGCTGACAGCTAAGACATGCACTCACTTGTCTGGATGCCAAACACAAAGCCATGTGATTGTTTCTCAGTCTGGAACATCCTATCAGATTTATAGCACCACAGATTGTCAGGTTGATGCTCCTTCAGGGCTTCTTAAATTGTTCTCATATTAATCCACATCACGTTTGTCATCACTTGTCCAGCTAATTCATGGACTAAACCAGCATTCCCTGCAAACTTAGATCCCAATACCATGAGGACACTCAAGGGTGCATTAGGAGTGTGACCTGCAGGGGGATGTGAGCCTGTCTAACTTGGAGGGGATTTCTCCACCACAGGAAATGGAATACAAATTTAGAATCTGCTTTCATGAGGTGACAATCTCTGGCAGATGTTCTTATCAAATGTGGCACTGCCTACTTCCAGCTTAAAACATGGGTTGATGACCCAGCATTACAGAGAATGTATTCACCCAGGCCCAACACATAGGCTGGGACCCTGAACTTTCAGGTAGCATTTGGCTTTGAAGGTCATGAGATCTTAGTCTACAAATGATGAGCCCCCTCCCATGAGGCATAGCAAACAGAGCCAAAGTGCAACCCAGTTAAGCACCAGATCAAGCTTCCCTTCTTCAGTAGGGTATGGTTTGAAAACTGTGCATAGCTTCTGTTTGAAGCCAGTCCAGAAAGGAAAGTCCATGAAACTCTCATGTCCAGTTAACTGCCAAGAAAAAGCCAAAGATAGAGATGAAGCTCAAGAGAGGTAGAGAGCCATCTGAAAAGAATGGTTACACCCCGCAACATCCTCATTATCTGATCTTGAAACCATCTCTGCGTGCATCCCAGCATGCAGCCAGCATCTGGAGGTGACAGTGACCCCTGCGCCCATTGGCAATCTGCACTGTCTCTGACATCTGTAATGTGAACCTCATTCTGTTGGGTTTGTGAAGCGGTGTCAACCCTGCAGAAGGAACCAACTGTGCCCTAACTCCCACTGTCCCCTGGGGCCCCTAGCATTCCCCCATCTGCACCCCTCCTGTGGCTTCTGATCCTAGGGCGTCCTCCTGCCCTGTCCAACATTCACATGAAGTGCATATTTCTTCTCCTGGGGAAACTTCTCCACAGAGAGTACATGACATGCCCACTCTCCAGGCACGGGGAGATCCTGCCAAAGTAGCAAATCAGTGATAAGGACATAAAGTGATGAATAGAATTTTAGATCCTGATGGTAGACAGTCTGCAAAATCCAAGGGAGAATGGAATTGGAGGGGACCAGGGATCAGGATGTGGGCATGGAGCTTCCCTGCCAATGGGGTGGGGGAAGTCATATGCTGGGGGATGCACAGGATGATCCATGGGCCCTGTGCAGCTAGTGGGTCACCCCCTTCTGCATCTCAGCCTTTGGCTTTGAGCTCTGTGATTGTCAAGATGTGCACAGTCTGTACTCTGGCTGGCAGAAGAAAGGACCCTGGGAAGACAATTGTAGACCCTTAGTGAGTGTAGGAAGGGGTAGGCTGGACACCCAGTCCAAGAGGAGCTAAAACTGGAGTCGAGGGGTGTGCAAGGAGTGGGTGTGAGGGTTGTGGGCAGTCAAAGTCACGGCAGAGGTGGCTCTGTCTGTGGGGTGAGTGCCTCCCTGCAGGCACAGCACTGGAGATATCAGAGATCCACATGAAAAGGAAAAGCTGGAAATAGCACTATGGTTCAAATGGTAGAGCATCAACCTTGAGCAAAAGAGCTCAGGGACAGTACCCAGGACCTGAGTTCAAGCCTCATGACTGTAAAAGAAAAAGAACCAGGACTATGAGAGGGAACCTGGTACTCTCTTGGTCTAATCAGACACAAGAAGAGGCCGGGATAGGCTGTGGAAAAACACAGAGAACATCTTCCCCCAGCTCATCCTGTCCTGCATGCAGGGACAGCCATGTAACTAGGGCTACGGTGAGATCATCTTCACCCCTGTGCTGCCATCTGAATTGTAGGCCTCTGTCCTGGCATGGGGTGTCCTGATGGCTGAGCAGGTGCCCTAACCCTAGATGGAGAGCAGCCACTGACTGTGGTAGCTAAGGAGAGATCTGTTCCATAGCTATCAGGCCACCCAGCATGGGAGCCATAACCACCCCTCACCCAGGTAGAGGCCAATGGTTCTCCAGGTGCTACTAACATTGCCCCACCCCTAGCTCTGGGTACACGTGACA
Source organism: Megascapheus bottae (assembly GCF_031878675.1). Taxonomy (NCBI): domain Eukaryota; kingdom Metazoa; phylum Chordata; class Mammalia; order Rodentia; family Geomyidae; genus Megascapheus; species Megascapheus bottae. The sequence goes on from NW_028327478.1 coordinate 285,996, forward strand.
TTCCCTCCACAAGGAGCAGGACAAAGTGAGGGATCAGGAAGCTGCCTATGGGCTTCAGATGATGGCCAGGCTGGCACTACAGATGGCCTCACTCTGTCACCACCTTCCCCTGCCTCCATCTTTCCTCCATCATGCCTCTCTACCTCCCACCCATTAACCTTGGAAACCAATGAACTGGGCTCTCATCATTCCTCTCATGTCTTCACCCACCTTGCCATGCGTCCATCCCTCTGTCACTTCCACACCACACACATCCCACCACCAGCCACCCTGTAGCTTATGAGGATCCCAGAGGTTGCTCTTGGTGAAGGGCTTGTGACCACAAAACAGTTACTATCACCCGCTCCGGCCTGATCCATCACAGAATAAGAACAGCCAAGCAGGCACACACTGCAGCAGAGTTGCTCTGCTGCCACCCTGATTTCTTCATGGTCAGGACTTGGCTCTCCTCAGCCTCTCAGCTCAGTAACCAGAACATTGTGCTTTCACAGAGGCATGGCTTCCAGTCTCCATGGACACAATGACATCAAGGTGATGCCAACTTCCCCATCTCTATATACTTCTAACTATGGGATGGGAGCTGAGGTTCTCTTCTGTGACTCCATCCGCTAAGAGGCTCATGCAGATTTCTATCCTTTGCTCATCATGGTGACTCTTTGGTTAACAAGTCACTGCTGGGCTTCCAGTTCACCACATATAGAACCCATACTCCAACACTTTTCTTAGAAGGACTGATGACTCTTAAATATTCTCTAGTTTTAAATTCCTAGTTCCTTCTCTCTTTCATTCATATATTTCCCTTCCTCACATACTTCCCTTTTTTTACCTTCCTTGTTTCATTCCTGGCCTTGAACTCAAGACCTGGAGCTTTTTATTAGCTTTTCTTTGCTCAATGTAGCATTCTAGCTCTTGAGCCACAGCTCTACTTCAATCTTTGTTCTTGCTCTAAACTGGGAGTAAGAGTCTCATGCATTTTTCCTTTGCTGGGTTGGTTTTAAACCACAATACTAAGATCAGGATCCTGAATATGCCTCGGATTACAGGTATTATCTAATCAAAACAAATTCCTGATTTCTTTTTTAGACATAATTAGTTCTTTCAGGTGAGCCACCAGCCACTTATGCAAGAGCATTGCAGCATCCCAGCATTCATCTTGTCTCCAGTCTTATTCCATCCATCTCACAATGGCCATCTAAAACACCCTGCTGCATGCCTGATGTCGCAAGGAACGTTCTCAACGCCATGAGAAGCCCCCTTATGCTCTGCCTCAGATATGCCCAGCCCCCATCCCACTTCCACATGAGCATTTGTTTAGGAGAAATTTCCTGAGTACATCATCATCTTTTCCTCACCATTCAAATTTCATCTTTGGAGTCATTTCTCCCAGACAAAGAGGAACATGATCCATGGTTTGATAGCAGCTCCAGCTTCATAGTCCCAGCCACCAACACCCCCCCATTACCCTGCCAGACACCTGAATTCAAGAACAATGTTTTCACTACCCCTGACTCTTATCAAATGTTTTAACTTATACAGTGCATTAAAATAATTTTACTAAATGGAATAAACACATGGCATCAAGCTTCAGAATCTTTGCACCTGAACTTTTAGTGAATAACAGACACACCAGCATTTCTGTAGCCAACAGAAATCTTAGCTTTGAGATTTCAGCATTCCTGGTATCCAAGTTTGGATGTGCTAACACTGCCCTTAATGGGGCACTTCAATCACACAATCCCACAACAATCAATGTCATTTGACATTCACTTGTAGGTGGTGCTAACAAAAAGACTGATGTGCCAACTCCATGCTGGCTTGACCTATGCCATCTTCAAACCTGGAGCAAGTGGGGCTCCTCTCTCCATGACACCTTTTGTGTACTACCCCAGGAGGACCTTTACCTTGAGACAAAATTATGAAGACTCTCTCTACCAGCAAAGATTCCAGTGAGATGTGCCTACATGGATAAAGCTAAAATCTCACTAAAGTGAGGTTGTTGGCAGTGCTGGAGCCTGAACTCAGGGCCTGGGCACTAAGCATTTGTACTCAAGACTAGCCCTTTACCACTTGAGCCCAAACTCCATTCCCAGCTGTTTTTATTTTTGGTAGTAAGAATCTATCAGACTTTCCTGTTCTAGGTGACTTGGAACTTCCATACTCAGATCTCAGCCTCCTGACCAGCCTGGATTAAAAGTGTGGATCAGCCATGCCCCACACCTGAGGACTTCTGCCAGCATATTTTTTCCCAAAAATTGTAAGAGGAAGATGAGGGAGGGTTGGGCTCATCCTGCCCTGCATATGAAGGAGAGCATCAGTGCCTGAACTTCATTCCTTGTTGTAGGCTGCTGGAGGAAAAGGAAGCAAATAGGCACAGGCTGGCAGCAGATGCCACAGAACAACTTGTGACCAAGACTCCCAGAGCAGACCTCAGAATCGATGACAGAGTTGGATCTACCCAGTAACAGAGGCAGTGGTGACACCTGAATCTGCGTGTTTGAGCCTTTGCTGCTAGTAAACAGGGCCACCTATGTCTCAATGAGAAAGGTGAGATTTTGGTGGAGAATGTGAGATTAAACATTATGTATCATGCAAGAAGACAGACTATAAGGGGTCTTTTATTATTCCAAGTGAAATTTTGGATTTCCTCTTCTGTTTCTTTAAAGAATGACATTGGGATATTGATGAATATTGCACTGAATTTGTAGATAGTCCTTATCAAGATTGCCATTTTTACAATATTACTTCTTCCAAAGCAGGAGCATAGGTTTTTGCATTTCCTCAGTTCTGCGTTAATTTCCTTCTCCAGGGTTTATAGTTCCATCAAAAAGGTGTTTTACATTCTAAGTTAATTCCTAGGTATTTTATTTTCTTTGATAGCTGTTGGGGACTGACTGTGGGGTCAGTGACCTTGGACCTGCACAATTGAGTACACAAGGAAGTAAGCTCTTATCATGATTTTGGGCTGTGTCAATAGCTTCTCATTTAACCTGTTTGGGACTTGATAGCTTCTCATTCAACCTATTTCAGACTTGATACTGTTTGTAGGAATGTAGCCCCTGGCAGTTCCCTAGTTTAAAGAAGTGTATTTAAGATTGAGAACAGGAAATAAACTGGGCTACTGTCTTGGGCTACAGGCTTCTTAAGCTGTGGCTCCTGATTTGGGCTGTAGCCCTCCTGAACCCCATCTGTTTGTCTGTCTTCTATTTTTTCCTAGTCCTTGCCCCCTATTTCAGGAATCCCAATCTGCGAACCCTGGTTTGCTGCCGGTTAGCCCCGGCAGATAGCAAAATGAGTTGCTATCCTGATTCTTGCCTCATTCCTCTCATTTGTTGGCATATTATAGGAAGGCAGTTGACATTGAGGGTTAATTTTATACCCTGCTATCTTAATAAGTTTTATATCAGCTCAAGCAGCTTCGGAGTAGAGTCTATAGGGTTCTTTAAATACAGAATCATGTCATCTGTAAGGAGAGAAAGTTTCAGTTCCTTTTCCCTTTTCCTCCTCACTCCAGTTAGAATGGCCAAGATCCAGAAATCTAATAACGTATGGTCCAGATAGGACATACTAAATTCACTAGAACAATAACCTTTATCACAGCACTATTTACTATAGCAAAGGTATGGAATCAACCCAGATGCCCGTAAGTTGATGAGTAGATCAAATATGGTATTTTTCCACAATGGAATTCTGTGCGTCTGTCAGAAAGAATGACATAGACGAATTTGTAAGGAAATAGAAAGACTGTAAAGTTTAGAAATTAGTTTCTGTCTCCTTCTCTCTCTCCTCTATCTCTGTAAAATTAAGAAGTTCCTGTTCTCTCTCTCTCTCTCTCTCTCTCTCTCTCTCTCTCTCTCTCTCTCTCTCTCTCTCTCTCTCTCTCTCTCTCTCTCATTCTCTCTCTCTCTCTCTCCAATCCTTAGGCTTTAACTCAGGGCCTGAGCTACTTTTGCTCAAGGTTAGCACTCTACCATTTGAACCACAGTGCTGCTTCTGTCTTGCTCTTTTCACGTAGTATTGAGGAATCTACCCCAGGCCTTCATCCTTGATAGGTTAGCACTCTACCACTAAGCCACACAGTCAGCTTTTAGAGGTTTCTGACAAAGGTTTTCCTACATGCTATTATTTCTTCTGTGAGTGCTCTTAATGCTTGCTGAAGGTTGACTTTGTTTAGAAGACTTACCCTAATGCTCCCATATACAGAGATTCTATATATAGCTAAATGTTTTTCATTACTCAGAATTTCTCTATTTCTCTATTGTGTATGTTCTAAAATGTACTGAAGACTGACTTCTGATTAAAAGTCATTGCACATTTGTTCTATTCATTAGTTTTCTTTTCTTCTATGGGCATCAGGTTTGTGATGAACACAGAAGTATGCCTTCCAGGTCAAACACTTTCCACATTTGTAATATTCATAAGGTTTTTCTCTCCTATATGCATTTTATACTTAGTCTTGCGTTCATGATGGATTTTTTTCATATTCTTATATTCATACGATTTTTATCCTGTGTCTATGTTGTATCATGCAAACTCAACTATGAGTTCTTCAAAAAAATTTCCCTTTCATTTTATTCATAGGATTCTATCCTGTGGGTGTTTAGTGATAAATCTTGACTTGTGCCTTCTGGGGAAAGACTGAACATTTGCTACATTCATTAAGGGTTTGATCTTGTGTTGGTTCTGTGACACAAGCTGAGTTTTCTTCCACAGACTAAAAAGTCTTTCCTATTTATTACATTGCTAAGGCTTCTCATATGTGTGAACTCTCTTACGCTTCCTGAAGTGTGAATACCGCACGAAAGACTTTCAACTTTGGTTATATTCCTAAGGTTTCTAATATGTGTGAATTCTGTTATGCCTCCTGAAATGTGACTTCCATCTGAAGGTCTTAGCACATTTGATGCACTCGTACAGTTTCTCTCCTGTGTGTGTTCTCTGATGCAATTTGAGGGAAGACTTCCATTTGAAAGACATTCCACATTCATAAGGTTTTTCTCCTGTTTCAATTGTCTTATGCATGTTGAGGTTTGGCTTCTGTGTGAAGGACTTTCCACATATGTTACACTCATAGGGTGTTTCTCCTGAGTATATTCTCTGATGAACATGGAGTTTTATCTTAAATTTGAAAGACTTTCCGCATTCACTACATGCATAAGTTTTCTCTCCTGTGTGTGTTCTATTATGCCCATCAAGATATGACTTCCACTTGAAGGTCTTTCCACATTTGTTGCACACATAAGGTTTCTCTCCTGTGTGTGTTCTTTGATGCAATTTGAGGGAAGATGTCTCTCTGAAAGACTTTACACATTGGTTGCATTCATAAGGTTTCACTCCTGTGTGTATTCTCTGATGAACACGAAGTTTTCCCTTCCCTTGGAAAGACTTTCCACATTCATAACACTTATAAGATTTCTCTCCTTTGTGTGTTATTTGATGAACTCGAAGGTGTATCTTCTGGGTGAAAGACTTTTCACATTTGTTACATTCATAAGGTTTCTCTTCTGTGTGTCTTCTCTGGTGCAAAGTGAGGTATGATTTCAGACTAAAAGTCTTCCCACATTTTTCCCATTCATAAGATTTCTCTTCTGTGTGAGATCTCTGATGTGTGCTGAGAGCTGAATTCTGGGCAGAAATTTTACTATGTTCCTCATATTCATAAGGTTTGTCTTCTCTTGGAGATCGAGGTTGGAGCGTCAGGTCTGACTTCTCAGAAATTAATTTTCACACTTGATGTACACATCACATATCTCAGGATATTTACTCTGAGGTATTGTAAGGCGTATTTCATTACTGAAAGATTTCTCACATTCACTACATGTATGAGGAGTCTCTCCTGTGTACATTTTCGGATGTGTAGTGATGGTCGGTGTTAAGTACAATATTTTTCATCACACAGTACATTTAGCAGTTTTCCTCCCTCCCTGAAGAATTTCTTGGGCAGGGAGAACAGAATTATGATACTGCAGATCTTTTGGACTGTCACAATCATGAATAAAATGCTCTGAATATCGGATGGATTTTTTAAGAACAGGAGACATACGAGATCTATATGCAGCATGCATCTCATAAGGCTTAGGAGACAGAAGCATGTTCTGACACTTAATGAACTCCTCATTCCTCACCCCTAAGTTGTTACCGTTATTACTAATCAGCTCTGGATTATGTGTAGAGCTCAAATTTAAAGTTGTTGCTAATCTCACGTTTTCCTCCACTTCGATACTACTTGCAACTGCTACTTCACAAAGACATTCATGTGGACTTTCCTGGCAGGTCTTGAACACATTTTCCATTACCTGGACATCTAAAATGAGTCATAGAAAAAAAGACACAAACATACATGAGATGCAAATATTCCTTACTGTAAGGGTAATGACTTTACTTTCCCATCCTAAGTGTTAGATATTTTAAAATATAAAAGTGGAAATTGATTTCTGAGAAATATATGCTTTTCTCCCTAACATATTAAGAAAATGATATTTTACAATGACCAATAATGTTTTTCTGTGTTTTATTCTCTTTTTATATCTCAGTTTTAAGCTGAGTACTACCTATAGTATACCTGCAGCTGTTTTTTTTTTCAAATACTGTTTTGTTTATACATTGATGAATAGCTGCCTTTCTTTTATTTTTGAGAAATAATCTAAATATTGTGCTGTTTTGCATCTTTTTAAAACTTTCTTTTCTTTTCTTTTCTTTTTTTTTGTAGTTCATAGGCCTCCGCCCTGTCCCTGAACACTTCAGCAGAAGACTATAACCCCTATCCTTGAGCTACAGCCCCACTTCCTGTTTTCTAGAGTTAACTACAGATAAGAGTCTCAGGTTCTGAGTAGCAGATAGGATTACCTTACCCAGTTTCAATGCTGTTTGCTTTTTAACCATTAAGTGAGGAACACGAATTTTTTCTAGATTCAGCGGCCACAAGTTTGGTTTATATGTCTGTTTGCCTTTGATCCAAGCAAGAACGATTCTTGAGAGTAAGGACTTAGACCTATATCCCTTCAGTTACAACTTCTCACTAAAGTCTCAATTTAGGTATTTGTGGGAATTTTGAAATTTGTTTCTTTCCATTTGAAGTCTTATAAAAATTCCTTTTCTAACACTCCTGTCCCTCAGAACCATGGAAGGCCAGAAAATCTCCAGCTTATTGTCTAGTTAATTTTCTTATGTTGATTGAAACTTTGTTGTTGTTTTTTTCCTTCCATTCCTGGGTTTGAACTTAGGACCTAACTACTGTCCTTGGGTTTTCTCAAGACTAGAACCCTACCATGAAGTCATTACTTCTGGCTTTTTCTATGTATGTGGTAATAAGGAATCAAACCTGTGTCTTTGTGCATGCTATGCAAGCACTCTATCACTAGGCTCAATTTCTGGTGGAAAGGTCTGGTTCTGAATACCAGTCTCTTCCTACCAGCAAAAAGATATTATCCTTATCAGAGAATAATGCCCTGACTTATTCCTTGTTTGCTCAATCATTTACAGTCTTAGTTTTAAAGAAATGAAATATCATTCCTTCTCTTTCTTTCTTTCTTTCTTTCTTTCTTTCTTTCTTTCTTTCTTTCTTTCTTTCTTTCTTTGTGTCTTCCTTTCCTTCCTTCCCTCTTTCTTCCCTCTTTCTTCTTTCTTTCTTTCTTTCTTTCTTTCTTTCTTTCTTTCTTTCTTTCTTTCTTCCTTTCTTGTTTTGCAGTCATGGGGCTTGAATTCTAGACCTGGCTGTTCTTCCTGAGCTCTTCAGCTCAAGGCTACTGCCCTATGTCTTTAGCCTCAACCCCAGTTCTCATTTTCTATTAGTTCATTGGAGAGAAGAGTCTAAGGTGTTTTTGTGATAAGTCAGTCTTTGAACCTTGATCCTCAGATCTCAGCCTCCTAAGTAGCTAGGATTACAGGCATGAGCCACGGGCTCATGGCTTTCTCATTTTATTTTGTTTCACAGTGATTTCTACAGAGAAATCTAACTTTAACTCTACTGCCACATAGAATTCATTATATCACCCTATGATTCTTGGTGCCGGGGGTTTGGGCTAGCATGCACAAAGACCTGGTTCAGTTCCTTGGTACTACATACAAAGAAAAAGCCAGAAGTGGTGCTATGACTCAAGAAGTAGAGAGCTAGCCTTGAGAAAACCCAAGGACCATGCTCAGGCCCTGAGACCCAGCATAGGATTGGGAAAAGAAAATGATTCTTGATTCATTCACAAAGAATTCCATAGTTTCCACACAGGATTTAGGGTAACTAAGAATATTATTGCTCAGTACATCACAACATGAACTTACCAATGGGGCTCAGGCTCCAACATCAATATGAAGATGCATTCACTCACCTGTGATATTCTTGTCAGAGGAATTTCCTATCCAGAGTTCTGCACAGTGCTCTAGCTTGTCAATTAATACAGGTTTGGGAACACAGGACCCTGTAAATTAGAAACAGTAGAGAATTATTGCTTATGCTGTGTCATCATTGCTTTAAGTTCGCAGACATCCTACTCACAAGTTATCTATTAAATCTTTTTTCTCATTTCTCACTGGCTCCATGGTTGACTTTTCCCCAGCTCTGCATTCATTTTGTATGGCATAAACTTAGCTGTCTTGCTCAAGGCTAGAAAAATACCAGTTTGAGTCCCAGCTCCACTTACATGCATAGGTCTTCATGCATGCTAGGCAAGCACTCAACCACAAAGTCAAACTCTTGACACTCCACTAACATTTTTGAGGGGTTACTTGGAGTTATAGAGTTTCATGGCAATTTTTATGCCATTGCTGGCTTCAAGTTAGAATTCTTAGATTTCTTCCTCCTGAATATTTTAAGATTACAGGCTTGAAACATTGCACCTAGTGCCAGGTTACCATTATAAACTCACTGTTTAGTGATTTGTAGATCCTATTTCCAATAATGATATATATTCTATTCTGGATTGTTTATCCACTTACAATTACTGTGTAAGTTTCGAATGTCGTCTCCATTAGAGGAAACATAATTTAGAACTGTTGTCAAAGTATCCTGAAGGTATCCTGAAGAATGAGTACAAAATTATCTTAGGTTTTCTTTAGAAAGTAATGATACTTCTCAGGGCCTGCAATCTTTCATTTAAATAGTATTGAAAGTTTGATAAACATTCACGTATCTGCAAAATAACAAGGCACTTTTCCTTGCAAGTGAATTTGACTTTTGCTCACCTAAGGACACCAGGTTGCTGTAGGTCTCCAGCATTACATCTCTGTACAGGGTCCTCTGAGCATTGTCCAGATTCTGCCACTCCTCCCAGCTGAAATCCACAGCTACATCATCAAATGACACCAGCTTCTGGAATGGCACATTTTCACCAAGAATTAGCACCGAGTTATAAACACACCATATCTGGAATGTATTCTTTTTTTTGTTGGAATTTTATTCCTTTACTTAAATGTTTAGACTTACATGAAATATTGACCTGAAAAGCTTAGGGTTGGTGCGTAGGCCCAGATTTCAAGTCCCAAGACCCACATAAAAATGAAAAGGCAAGCCAGGTTTTGGTGGCTCACGCCTGTCATCCTAGCTACTCAGGAGACTGATATCTGAGGACCATGGTTCAAAGCCAGCCTGGCACAAAATTCCATGAGACTCCTTTCCAATTACCCACCATAAAATGTTTAATGGCTTGTGGCATATCATGGTAGAGCAATTGTGGTATCGACAAAAATAAGTCGGGGGAGTAGATTTAGGTTATAAATGGAATTATTCCATTGAAAAGGAACTACATTATATGATGACATATGCTGGTACTGTGAGAATATTGCAAAATCTTAGGGTATCAAGTAATAATAGTGTGAAGTACACCCAGAATGTTAATGTTTTATGTCTGGCATTATAATCACTTGGGGAAGAAACTTTTTTTCTTTTTTTTGGCTGGGGGATTTGTAAGGCTTGAACCCTGGTCCTGGGCACTGTTCCTGAGCTCTTCAACTCAAGGCTATCACCCTACCTATGAAGCCACAGTGCCATTTCCCATATTCTAGTGGTTAACTGTAGATGAGAGTCTCATAGACTTTCTAATGCCCAGGCTGGCTTTGAACCAAATCTTTAGATATCAGCCTGATATCTGAGTAGCTAGGATTACAGGTAGAAGTCACTGCAGCTGGCAAGAAATTTATTTCTTACTGTTTTATACTACAAATTTACTGTATGTTTTACTTTTTCAAAAAGACTGAGGATGACCTTTGTTCTGTATATAATGGGAAGAGGGGTAGGGAGCTGTGAGCAGAAGACTGAGGGGCAATACTCAGGGTAGGACAATAGCCTTAAACTAAAGAGCTCACGGCCCAAGGTCCAAGCCCCATGACTTTCCCCACTATCCCACAAAAAAGGGAAATAAATTGGAGATTGGAGAGGATTTTCTAAAAAGAATATATAGAAATAGTAGTTCAAAATGTAGAAAGAAGTTCAATATTAACAGTCATGAGAAAAATTAAAATTACAATGAAATCATTACTGTAAATATGTTAATATAAATATAGTTTTAAACAAAAAGATCCACATACACACACACAAACACACACACACACACACACACATACAAAAAAACAACTTTCAAAGTCTTACTATTACTGGAAAGGTAGTGAGAAGAAGTAGAACTTTGGAATAGTTCTGCAAGGAATATAAAACAATCAAAACTTGTGTGGAGAGTGCTAAAAACGTACTAAATATAGAATTACATAGAAATATGGTCCAACACTTCTATTTCTAGATTTGTACCTAACGGAGGAGAAAGCAGAGACTAGAACAAATATGTGGAGAATCCATTCACAACTACTAATAATAATCAAAGATAGAAATATGCAACACAATGCATTGAAAAGGAAGAACATTTTACTATAATTTACAGATGAATCTTGATTACAGTAAACTAAAAATACAGCAGTCATAAAGGAAGAGCTAGGGTATGTTTTCCCTTCCAGAGCTTCCAAGGATCAACAAACCCTTAGAGCCAAAAAGCACGATGGTTCCAGAGAATGGAGTAGAGAGGAACAGGAGCTGAATGTTTAATGATTATACATGGAAGATGAAAATTGCTCTAGATAGGTAGAATGAAGAGAGAACTGTACCCTAAACAATGGTTATGTAGCCACACAGGATGGGACACACCTATACTCCCTGATCTTGGGAAACTCAAGAAGGATTTCTAGCCATCCTAGATGCATGGAAAGATCTATCATAAAAACTAATGTGGAGGGGCTGGGAGTTTGTCGTAGTTGTAGAGTGCTTGTATGAAGAGGAAGATTCAATTCCGCAGTACCACATACACAGAAAAAACCAGAAGTAGTGCTGTGGCTCAAGTAGAAGATCACTAGACTTGAGGAAAGCTGAAGGACAGTGCTCAGACCGAGTTCCAGCCAAAGGGCTTGTTTAAAAAAAAACAGAAAGCTGAGCATGATGGGGTGGTGGCTCACTTCTATAATCCTAGCTACTCAGGAGCCTGAGATCTGAGGATCAAGGTTTAAAGCCATCCTGGCACAAAAAGACCTGAGACTCTTATCTCCAATTTACCTTTAGAAAATGGGAAGTGGGGCTTGGCTCCAGGGTAAGGTGGTAGCCTGGAGCTGAAGAGCTCAGGGATAGTACCCAGGCTGAGTTCAAGATCTATGACCCACAAAAAAAAAATAATGTGGAAAAATTTGGATTCTGTGAATTTTATCAGGCATATAAATGTCTTTTTTTGCTGTTGAAATAACAAATTGTTTGGAAACATTTTAAAAGTTTTTACCTAGAAATGTACACTACAAATGGAATTAATAACAAACACAAAATATGCAAAAGATACAAATTATCACAATATGGGTATCCTGCTTCTGTATCTTTTCACTGACTCCTGTTCAAATGAGTCACATATTCTGAATCATTTCTCCCATTTGGATATATGCCACACATGTTAGCTTGTACTGAACTTCTTGGGAAATCAAAAGCAAATACTAAGCAAATGTGTGTTAGATTTTGTCAACAGTGATATTTCAAATATAAATCCCTACTCATTGCATTATTTAATATCAATGCCGGAATCTAACTTACACTGGCAGAATCTTCAATCTTTTGAGAATCTTCAAAAGGGTGTGTAAATATTTAGGATCGTTATGTCTTCCTGGAGGAAAGATCCCTTTAGTAGTATGTAGTAACCTTCTTTGTCTTTTCTTACTAATTTTAGTTTGAAATCTATTGTATCTGATATGAGGATGGCAACTCCAGCCTGTTTATGGGGGCAGTTAGCTTGATAGAGTTTATTCCAACCTCTCACTTTCAAAAGATGATTGTTTTTGGGTAAGATGTGTCTCTTTTTTATTTTAATATATTTTTATTGTAATTAATAGAAGGGTTACATTATATTCACCAGATAGAATGTGCATTACTTCACAAACATTGATACCCTTTCTCATGTCTTGGTCCCCAGTTCCCTCTCTCCACCCCCAACCCTCATCTTGTTTTATCCCCTTCCCTACCCTATTTCAAATAACCAAATATGCATGTATACAATATATCAGACAATCAGGTGAAATACTGTAACAATATGAGTTAACCAAGAGTCAGAAAAAGAGATGAGAGATAACATAGTACATTAAGGACAACCATCACTCATTATATGGCTTTTGTTTCTATATCCTGGAGGTTCTTTCATTTAGCATCATATTATATGGCCTTATGTATCTAGGTTTTACTCTATTGTAAATCTCTGTTAGGTGAGCCCAAGATTTCTACTGATAATGACCAATGAGACAAACCATTGAGCCTGTGTTCCTTTGGGTCTGGCTTACTTCACTTAATATGATTTTTTCAAAGTCTTTCCATTTCTTTACAAATGGGGCAATGTTGTTCTTTCTGACAGCAGCATGGGATACCGTTGTGTATAAATACCACATCTTGTTGATCCACTCATCAACTGAGGGGCATCTGGACTGGTTCCATATCTTTGCTATGGTAAATAGTGCTGCAATGAATATTGTTGTGCTAGTGAATTTAGTATGTCCTTGTTTCTAGACAAGAGGGTAAATGCTGAGTAGTGGAATTTCTGGTTCATAGGGGAGCTCTATGTTTAGTCTTTTGAAGAATGCCATACTGTTTTTTCCATAGTGGTTGAAGGAGTTTGCACTTCCACCAACAGTGTAGTAGTGATCCCTTCTGGCCACATCCCCTCCAGCATCTGTTGTTATTAGATTTCTTGATCCTGGCCATTCTAACTGGAACGAGGTGGAATCGTAGAGTTGTTTTGATTTGCATTTCTTTTATGGCCAGACATGTTGAGCATTTCTTTATGTGTCTGTACGCCATGTAGGGTATTTATCTAGACATTTTCCTTATTTTTACAAAACATCTAGAAGATTGGGTCTAACTGCAGAGATTAGGTATTTTGTTTTAACTTTTGATTCGGCCCAAATCTTGACTATTTAACTTAGATTTAGAAGCCAAATATAATGTTTTACATCATTGCCTTTTTCAAATTAAAAAATAAAAAAAAAAAAACCTTCTGTGTTGGAGATATGCTAGAGATTGAACCTAGGGCCTTTCATAAGTGAGTACATGCTGTACCTTGGAGATACATTTCTATCCTTATATTATTTTCTTTCTGATATGTAAGTCCAGCTGCTAATGCTGAATGGATCAGAAACAAGTAGCAATTCAACTGGAATTTGCATTTCATCCTGGAATTCAGAGGGGAATGGAGACCCCTGGCTAAAGTTTTTCTCCTTTTCTTTTTCTTTTTTTCCATAATTCTTTTTTCTTTAGGTTTTTTTTATTGTAATTCGTAAAAGGGTCACATGATATTTGCCAGATAGAAGGTGCATTAATTCACATACATTGATACCCTTTCACACGTCTTGGTACCTGTTTCCCTCCCCCCCACACCCCCCTCCCGTCTTGGTTTTCCCACCTTCCCTATCAAATTTCAAATATCCAAATACAAATAAATTCAATATATCAGATAACAAAGTGAGATACTATACCAATATGAGATAACCAATGTACAGTAAAGGAGATTAGAGACAACATAGTACATTAAGGAAAACAATCATTCATTATATGGCTTTTGTTTCACTATCCTGGAGGTCATTTCAATTAGCTTCACATTATATGTCCTTATGTATCAAGATTTTACTCAATTGCAAATCTCTGCTATTAGAGCCCAAGGTTTCTACTGATTATGACGAATGAGGGAAACCAGTGAGCCTACGTTCCTTTGAGTCTGGCTTACTTCACTTAATATGATTTTTCCTAAGTCTTTCCATTTCCTAACAAATGGGGCGATGTCATTCTTTCTGACAGCAGCATAGAATTCCATTGTGTACAAATACCACAACTTGTTGATCCACTCATCAACTGAGGGACATCTGGGTTGGTTCCATATCTTTGCTATGGTGAATAGTGCTGCAATGAACATAGTTGTGCTAGTGGGTTTAGTATGTCCTTGTTTCTGGGTGGTTGGGTAAATGCCAAGTAGTGGAATTGCTGGGACATAGGGGAGTCCTATGTTTAGCCTTTTGAGGCACTGCCACACTGCTTTCCATAGTGGTTGAACGAGTTTGCACTCCCACCAACAGTGTAGTAGTGATCTCTCCTGGCCTCATCCCCTCCAGCATCTGTTGTCATTCATTTTCCTGATCCTGGCCATTCTAGCTGGAGTGAGGTGGAATCTTAGAGTTGTTTTGATTTGCATTTCTTTTATGACCAGAGATGTTGAGCATTTCTTCATGTGTCTATAGCCCATTTTTTTTCTTCTTCAGAGAAGACTCTCTTTAAGTCTTTGGCCCATTTTTAATGGGATGGTTGTTACTTTGGACGTTAATTTTGGAGTGATTCAATTTTTTGAGTTGTTGATATATTTTAGATATGAGGCCTTTGTCCGTTGTTTGGTTGGTGAAGATCTTCTCCCACTCTGTAGGCTTCCTGATTAGTTTACAAGCTATGTCCTTTGCCATACAAAAGCTCTGCAGTTTAATGCAGTCCCACTTATCCAGCCCTTCTCTGATTTGTTGTGATTCTTGGCCTTATTAAGAAAGTTTCGACCTGTGCCAAGGAGGCCTAGTGTATCTCCTATTCCTTCCTTTAGAGTTTTCGGTGTGACAGCTTTTAGCTCCAGGTCATTGATCCATTTGGAGTTTATTCTAGTGCAAGGTGACAAAGAAGGATCCAGCTTTAGTTTTCTGCAGGTGCTTAACCAGTTCTGCCAGCATAACTTGTTGAAGAGGCTGTCTTTCTTCCATTCTATTTTTTTGGCTCCCTTGTCAAAGATTAGGTGGCCATAGGTCTGTGGTTTAATATGTGGGTCCTCAGTTCTATTCCATTGGTCTTCAGGCCTGTTCTTGTGCCAGTACCAAGCTGTTTTGAGAATTATAGCTCTGTAATAGAGTCTAAAGTTTGGAATTGAAATTCCTCCAGCGCTGTTCTTTCTGCTAAGAAGTGTTTTTGCTATACGGGGTCTTTTATTATTCCATATGAAATTTTGGATTGCCTTTTCTATTTCTTTAAAGAATGACGTTGTGATGTTGATGGGTATTGCATTGAATGTGTAGATAGCTCTTGGCAAGATTGTCATTTTCACAATGTTGATTGTTCCAATCCAGGAGCATGGGAGGTTTTTCCATTTCCTTAGTTCTGCTTTAATTACCTTTTTTAGGGTTTTAAAGTTTTCGTCAAAAAGGTCCTTTACATTCTTAGTTAAGCTAATTCCTAGGTAGTTTATTTTCTTTGAGGCTATTGTGAAAGGAGTTTCTTTCCTGATTATTGCCTCGTTCCTCTCACTGTTGGCGTAAAGGAAGGCAGTTGATTTGTGAGGGTTGATTTTAGAGCCTGCTACTCTGACAAAGTTTTGAATCAGCTCAAGGAGCTTGGGAGTAGAGTCTATAGGATACTTTAAATACAGAATCATGTCATCTGCAAAGAGGGATAGTTTTATTTCCTCTTTCCGTATTTGGATCCCCTTTATGCTTGCTTCTTGCCTTATTGCACTGGCTAGGAATTCTAGTACTATGTTAAAGAGTAGTACAGAGAGTGGGCATCCTTGTCTCGTTCCTGATTGTAGAGGGAATGGCTTTAGATTTTCACCATTAAGTGTAATACTAGCAGTGGGTTTCTCATACACAGCCTTTATTACATTGAGGAATGTTCCATGGCTTTATAGTTTCTCCAGAGCTTTTAACATAAAGGGGTTTTGGATCTTGTCAAATGCCTTTTCTGCCTCTATTGAGACAATCATGTGATTTTGGTCCTTGCTCCTGTTGATGTGTTGAATTATATTTATTGATTTGTGTGTGTTGAACCAGCTTTGCCTCCCTGTGATGAATCCAGTTTGATCATAGTGTATAATTTTTTTTGATGAGTTGTTGTAGACGGTTGGCCAGTATTTTGTTGAGAAGTTTTGCATCGATGTTCATCAAAGAAATGGGTCTATAGTTCTCTTTCTTTGATGAATCTCTGTCTGGTTTGGGGATGAGGGTTATACTGGCTTCATAGAATGAGTTTGGTAAGGAACCTTCATTTTCAATTTCGTTGAAGAGCTTGAGGAGTATTGGTGTCAGCTCTGCTTTGAAGACCTTATAGAATTCAGCTGTGAATCCATCTGGCCCTGGGCTTTTCTTAGGTGGAAGTTCTCTAATTGCCATTTCTATTTCAGAGCTTGCAATAGGACTGTTGAGTTGGCTTAATTCTTCTTGGTTCAGTGTGGTTATATTAATATTGGCTAGGAATTCATCCATTTCATCTAGATTCTCAAATTTTTTTGCATAAAGGTTTGAGAAGTATTCCCTCATGATATTCTGGATCTTGGTATTTTCTGTCGTGATATTACCATTTTCATCTGCGATTTTGTTTATTTCGATATGCTCTCTTCTGTTTTTGGTAAGATTTGCTAAGGGCTTGTCAATTTTGTTAATTCTTTCAAAGAACCAACTCCTTGTTTTGTTGATTCTTTCTATAGTTTTTTTGGATTCCAAATCATTTAATTCTGCTTTGATTTTAATTATTTGCTTTCTTCTATTGGGATTAGGGTTGGTTTATTGCTCTTTTTCCAGGAGCTTAAGGTGAGACATTAACTTGTTTGTTTGCAATTTTTCCAACTTGTTGTTGTAGGCACTCAGCGCTATAAATTTTCCTCTGAGTACTGCCTTGCTGTGGCCCAAAGGAGTTGGTATTTTGTGTGCTCCTTACTGTTAAAGTTCATAAACTGTTGGACATCTGTTCTGATCTCTTCGATGACCCATTGGTGATTCAACAATGTGTTGTTCAGTCTCCATGGGTTACAGGGTTTTCGTTGGTGGAGATGTGTGTTCAGTTCTAATTTGATGCCTTTGTGGTCTGAGAGTGTGCATGGAGTAATTTCAGTGTTTCTGAATCTGTCCATGTTGGTTTTATGGCCTAAGATGTGGTCTATTTTTGAAAATGTTCCATGTGCTGCTGAGAAAAACGTATATTGTGTTTTTGCTAGGTGGAATATTCTGCAGATGTCTGTTAGATCTAGTTGGTCTATATATTTGTTCAGTTCTAAGGTTTCTCTGTTGAGTTTTTGCCTTGTTGATCTGTCCATAGGTGAGAGTGGTGTGTTAAACTCACCAACAATCACTGTATTTCGATCTATGTATGGTTTCAGTGTAAGTAAAGTTTGCTTCATGAAGTTTGGAGCTCCGGGATTGGGTGTGTAAATATTTAGGATCGTTATGTCTTCCTGGAGGAAAGATCCCTTTAGTAGTATGTAGTAACCTTCTTTGTCTTTTCTTACTAATTTTAGTTTGAAGTCTATTGTATCTGATATGAGGATGGCAACAGTTAGCTTGATAGAGTTTATTCCAACCTCTCACTTTCAAAAGAGGATTGTTTTTGGGTAAGATGTGTCTCTTGAAGACAGCAGAACGATGGCTCTTGCTTTTTGATCCAACTAGACGCCTATGCCGTATAATTGGAGAGATAAGTCCATTGATATTGAGAGTTAGGATTGAGAGATATTTATTAGTTCCTACCATTTTTAAAAGCTTTTAGTAGGGCCTGTATCTTGATAGTTCTTGTGGTCCTTAGGTGGTATGCTGTTTAGGTGCCATTTCTTTCCCTATATTGCATTTATTTTGGTTTTCTATGTATAGAGCATCTTTGAGAATTCTCTGTAGTGTTGGTTTTGTTTCGACATATTGTTGCAGCTTTTCCCTGGAATGGAATGTTTTTATTGTTCCCTCAGTTCTGAATGAGAGCTTAGCTGGCTACAATATTCTTGGTTGGTAGTTATTTGATTTAAGGGCATGACATATATGCTTCCAGTCACTTCGTACTTGCATGGTGTCTGCTGAGAAATCTGGGGTTATTCTGATTGGTTTGCCTTTATAGGTTACTGATCCCTTTTCCCTGGCTGCCTTTAGGATCTTTTCTTTCGTTTCTATTGATCCAGTTCGGATCACAATGTGGCGGTGTGATGTTCTTTTCTGGTCAGGTCTGTTTGAGGTTCTAAAAGCCTCTCGTATCTGGATAGGCCTGCCCTTCTGGATATTTGGGAAATTTTCTGAGATGATTCCCTGAAGTATATTTCCAATACCATTGACCTCTTTCTCCACGCCCTCCTCAATACCAACTAGCCTTAAATTAGGCTTCCTAATTGTATCTTGGACCTCCTGAAGCGCTCTCTCAATTTTCCTAGATTTAGATTGACTCATTTTCTGTTCTTTCTCTATAATAACTAAATGTTTCTCTATAATAAGTAAATGTTAAAAAGGAGTGGAGAGAGTGGGATCCTGAATGCTACCCCTTAGACCTTTTATGCAAAGCTTAGGCCTGTGGCATTTTAAGCACAATTCAACGCTCTATTTTTTGCTGGTTAATTAGAGGTAAAAATCTTATGGAATTTATTGCATGGCTGATTTTGAACTGGAATCCTCAGATCTCAGCTTATCTTGAGTAGCTAGGATTACAGTATTTTACAACGTGTATGCTCATACACATCGCTTCTGATCCAAACACTCATTGTTCAATTTAACTAACAAGATGTGAGGAAAGATGATTGACGGTAATTTACTAGATGGGCTTCTAGTGAGTATATATTTCCACTTCCACTCTGAAGCCAGGGAAATGTTTCTGGTACATGTTTCAACTATCTCCCAAAGAGGAAATTATGTGTGAGTACGTTTGCTATTATTTCAGATAGGAGATGGACTTTGGTGTTTGGAACCTGTTGGGCAGAGTGTATCAGCTGGGCTGTGATAATAGAGATGATGTTTCAGACAGGAATATTGTCCACCGAGACAAACATAATCCAGATCCTTGGATTTCAGGCCTTGAGTAGATAGAATTACAAGTGTGAGCTGCCACCACCACCTGGTTCATTTTGGAAACCTTAATTGCTTCTCCTTTGTTCCTTTTCTTTTTTGGAAGATTGATCTAAGCTGGCTGATTGTGCATCACAATGATCTGATTGGCCTCAGGAATTGCAAATATTTGTCTCATCAGCACGGAATGAATGAAGTTGATCTAAACCCAATAGTATTTTACTTCTGATAAATAGGGAACTTACCTATATCATTTTTCCTTGCCTTTGCTTTCCCAAAGCAAGCAACATGTTTCTTAAAAACTATACTTCATGAGAATATTATAATTAGAAGCTATCTTCTGCACACTTCAGAATAGTCCTTGCATTTATAAACTTATATTACAATATTAGGTAGAAGAATGGTGACTGTTAGTTTCATAACTATTTCATGTGTTTTACTCTTTAAGGCTCATTAACTTAAGAAGGGATTAAATACATTTAGATAATAGTAGAACATAGCTGCTGCTGATTTGATGTGTGTGCAGATGATACACAGATTTCTTACGATTACTCAAAAGTTTTCTTCAAATTTTCAGTAGTAGACTGCTATGCTAACTGGAAGGTGATAGTAATGATGCTGAAATTCTATGAATCAGCTATGAAGCAGAATTTCAGGGGAGAGTATTTGCTAGGGACTTAAATTCTAAGACGCATATCAAGAATATTGAACTATAACACCAAATGATGGAGGACTCAGCGTCACATTTTGTTTGTCTTATGCAAGTCCTGGGACTTGAACCCAGAGCCTGGGAAATGTCCTTAAATGTTTTTTCTTTTCTTCAGGCTAGTGTTCTACCACTTGATCCACAGCTCCACTTCCAGATTTTTGGTAATGAACTGTAAATCAGAATATCATGCAATTTGTTTGGGCTGGATTCAAACCTGATTCTGTGTAGATAGGATTCCAAGTGTGAGCGCACAGAGCCTGGCTAGTATCATTCATCATTCAATTCATGGGACTGCAATTCTGCACCTGGGTCTTGTCACTGAGCTTTTCAGCTCAAGACTACTGCCCTATCCCTTGAGCCATAGGGCCACTTCTGCGTTTCTGGTGGTTAAATGGAGATAAGAGTCACATGGACTTCAGTGCCCAGGCTGACTTTGAACTGCTATCCTTGGATCCCAGCCTCTTGAGTAGCTACATTTACAAGTGTGAGCCACCATACCAGGCTAAATTATTTTTTTAAATTAATTTTTTTTGTTAAGTCAATATATAGTTGGCATACGGTTACATAAGTAATGAACACATTTCTTAAGAAAATTATTATCCCCTCCCTCATTTTTCTCTGTTTTCCTACCCTCAGCCCCCTCTCCACCCAGATTGTTCAGTTCATTTCCGTTTAGTGTCTTACAAATATTTTTTCCTTTGTTTTTTTTTTTTTACCATTTTATTATACCCTTTCCCTTTCCCAAATCACATAAACCTATGTACAAGACACAGGGTACCCGAATTCAACAGAGTGACTACAGAGAATAAAACTAAAGGGAAAAAGAAGAAAAGT
This sequence comes from Megascapheus bottae, assembly GCF_031878675.1. Lineage (NCBI taxonomy): Eukaryota > Metazoa > Chordata > Mammalia > Rodentia > Geomyidae > Megascapheus > Megascapheus bottae. Next base: position 306,796 of record NW_028327478.1, read on the forward strand.
GGTAAAAAGCAAAGAAAATGAAAGAACATCATACAGTACCTTAGAAGCAACAACACTGAAAAAACAAAACATAAAACCTTGGGCTGAAAATGTCGCTTGCCTAGCATGTATGAAACCCTGGATTCCATTCCTCAGCACCACATAAACAAAAACTGGAAGTGCCACTGTGACTCAGCTGGTAGATTTCTAACGTTCAGCACACAGTGTCCCCAAGTGACAAAAATCTGTCACATTTAAGTCAGGCTTCAAAATTTTGCTAGGAACCAGTTACATGATTTGGAAGAAAGTCCAATTTTCACAAAATCACTAGCCAGGCGCTGGAGGGTCATAATTGTCATTCTACTAGCCAGGAAGAAGGTGATTCAAAGCCTTTGCAAGGAAAAAAACGAAAACAACAACAAAAAAAAACTCTAAGATTCTTCTCTCCACTTATCCACCCAAAAACTAAGTGGAGTTGTGGCTAAAACTGGTACAGAATTAGCCTTGAGGAAAAAGAACTAAGAGACCTTGCCCAGGTCCAAAGTTCAAGCTCCCCACCAAGAAAGAAAAAAAAGGAGTCCAGATACCTTAGTTTCAAAAGTATATCTGGATATCTTAGTAGATTTTTCTGAACTTTCCTCATTCATCTCATGGAACCACATAATCTTGATCCTGATCTGACTAAGAGCCTGCATTGTGCTTAATCAATTCATTCCACATATTCCAGTAGAATCTGGACAGCTAACAGCCACTTACCACTGCTTTATTCTACGTTTAGGCCAGTATGTCTTCATCCCATCTACACAGTCAGCTATATCATCTTTCCAGAAGTATCATTGAGTGTAGAACACTCAGAACTAAAATAATTGCATAAAGATGTAATAAAACTCCTTGATTCATTAAGAAAATTTCTGTACCACTTAGAGCAAGTACATTAGTGGTATTTACCTCTAGCCTCTTTTTTAAAAAAAATTTCTAACATTGAATTTTACATCATATTTCAAATGTCATGTTTAACCAACAAGTATTCAAGAAGGGAATCGCTATACAATCACTGGCACATAAATTTTAGAATATAGTAAAAATTAAGCTGAGTCTTTGTATGTCATAGATACAGATTAATCTATAATAAAACACATGTCTATAGAGTGTATAGTCTATCCTAGATTTTTATGTCTATGTAGTTATGTTTATATCTCCAAAATTATGTCCAGAACTTTGGGTATCAACTATTCAATCATCGCTCTACTACTCTTTGAAACTAATATCCATATATTAAGGATACCATGTACCTTTTGTTCCTTGGTCTTGACTTATCTCACTCAACAGGATTCACTCTAATTTCATCCACTACCCCAAAAATGCCATTATCATTTTTTTCTGTGCAGATCTTCTTTTTATGTATTTATTTTTTTTGTAATTTATAGAAGGGTTACATCATATTCACCAGATAGAAGGTGCATTACTTCTCAAACTTTGATACCCCATGTAATGTTATGGTCCCCATTTCACTTCCCCTACCCCCACTCATGTTCGTTTCCCCCCTTCCCTATCCAATTTCAAATAACCAATTATGCACATATGAAATATATCAGAAAACAAGGTGAAATGTTGTAACAATATGATATAACCAAGGGATAGCAAAAGAGATAAGAGATCACATAGTTCATTAAGGACAACAATCACTCATTATATGAGTTTTGTTTCTTTATCTTGGAGGTCCTTACATTTAGTGTCATACTATTTGTCACGATATCTCTAGATTTTGTTCTATTGTAAATCTCTGGTAGCAGAGCCCAAGGTTTCTACTGAATTTGACAAATGAGGGAGACTCTTGGGCCTATGTTCCTTTGAGTTTGGCTGACTTCACTTAATATGATTTTTTTCCTTTTCATCCACTTCCCCGAGAATGCCATTATTTTATCTTGTCGGTTGGCTATGTATCATTCCATTGTGTGTGTGTGTGTGTGTGTGTGTGTGTGTGTGTGTGTGTGTGTGTGCGTGTATCACATTTTTGTAGTAGGGCATCTGGTTGTTTCCATCATCCAGCCTCATTTTCTACAGATATTATTATAGTCTCTTTTTTATTTTCAGGGTAATGTATAGAGGCGTTACGATTACATTTACAGGTAGCGGACTGCATTACTTCTCACACATTTATTCCACTCCACATGTTTTTGTCCCCAGTTCCCTCTCCCTCCCCTTCCCAATCATCTTGTTTCCCCCTTCCCTTTCCTATTTGACATAAACAAATAAACATATATACAATATGCCAGGGAAAAAATCAGATACAGTAACAATCTGACATTAACCAAAGGGCAAAATAAGAGATGAGAAATAACATAGTAGATTAAGGACAAAAATCACACAAGATTAAGAGCAACGATGACACAAGATATAGCTCTTGTTCCCATATCCTAGAGGCCCTTTCATTTAGTCTCATCCTATATGACCTTATATACCTAGGTTTTTGAGTTATTGTAATCCTCTGCTAGGAGAGTCCTAGATGTGAACTAATTATTACAAATGAGGGAAACCATTGAGCTTATGTTTCTTTGGGTCTGGCTTGCTTCACTTAATATGAATTTTTCCAAGTCTTTCCATTTCCGTACAAATGGGGCGATGTCATTCCTTCTGATGGCAGCATAGCATTCCATTGTGTTTAAGTACCACATCTTCTTGATTCAGTCATCTACTGAGTGGCATCTGGGTTGGTTTCATATCTTTGCTATGGTAAATAGTGCTGCAATGAGCATCATTGTCCTAGAGGCTTTAGTATGTCCTTTTTTCTGGACAATTGGGTAGATGCCAAGTAGTGGATTTGCTGGATCATAGGGGAGCTCTATGTTCAGTCTTTTGAGGAACCACCACACTGGTTTCCCTGGTGGTTGAACGAGTTTACACTCACACCAACAGTGTAGGTGTGATCCCCCCTGGTCACTTCCCCACCAGTATCTCTTATTAGATTTTTTGATAATGGCCATTCTGACTGGAGTCAGGTGGAATCTCAAAGATGTTTTGATTTTCATTTCCCTTATTGCTAGAGATATGGAGCATTTCTTCATGTGTCTAAAGCCCATTTTAATTTTTTCTTCAGAGAATACTCTTTTAAGTCTTTAGCCCACCTTTTAATAGGATGGTAGTTTCTTTGAAGATTTGTTTGGGAGAGATTCATTTTTTTCAGCTATAGATATATTTTAGATAACTACATATATTTTTGTAGAAAAAAGAATGGAAGCCATCATGCTGGCTCACAACTTAATTTCAGCTGCTTAGGAGGCTCAGGGCTTAGGATCACAGGTCAAAGCCAACCAGGGCCCTACAGTGTGTGAGATCAAACTCTGTGAACATACAATGACTGTAAGAGGAATCTCACTGCCTGGGAATGTAGCCTAATGGTAGAGTGCTCACCTAGAATGCATGAAGACCTAGGTTCTATTCACCGGTACCGCATACTCAGAAAAAAGCTAGAAGTGGCGCTGTGTCCCAAGAGGCAGAGCACTCACCTTGGGCAAGAGAGTCCAATGAAAATGTCTAGGCCCTGAGTCCAAGCCCTAGGACTGGCAAAAAGAAAAAAAGAGCAATCTTACTTAAGTAACAAGGAATGTACCCTATATTTATACAGACTGAAAAATTCATTAAGAAATTAGAAAATATGTATAAAGTGCATAATTTCTTTTGTGTGTTGGCACTGGGTCTTCAACTGAGTGCTTCAGCTCTATCCCTGACCTTTTTCTGCTCAAGGCTAGCACTCTACCAATGCAGCCCCAAATCAACTATCTTCAATTGAGATATAAGCAATGAATATTTCAGGGTGCTTCATGAAAAACATTTTTATAAATTGAAACTTTCAACACAGTCTTATTTTAGTATGAATGTTGAGATGGGAAGAGACAGAAAAAGTGAAATGTTTCCTGATCCCCATAGAGAAGAGGGTCAGCAGAACCACTGTGGTCTGCAGGCTTCTTTGTGAGTTTTGTTTGCTTGTTTGATTTTTGTCAATTGTGGGGCTTGAACTCTGGGCCTGGGCACTGTCCCTGAGCTCTTCAGCTCAAGTCTAGTGCTTTAATCTGTGAGCCACAGTGCCACTTCTGGTTTTTCTGGCAGTTAACTGGGTACTTTGGCTGGCTTTAAACTTTGATTCTTAGCCTCCTGAGTAGCTAAGATTATAGGTGTGAGGTTCCATCACCAGACTGCTGCTCTGTTACTATACAGGTACTGGATCAAGAACTTCAAGTTCTTACTTCAATTTTTTCTTCTCTTGCCTGATACTCTGCCATTTGAACGAAGCCCCAGTTCCTGGTCTTTGTTGGTTAATGAGAGATATTATGATTTTCTAATATTCAGAGCAATGATTATAAAACCCAGCATTTTACTTACTTGAATAAATTAAGAGACAGGACCTAGTGAGATGGAAAACAAAATTTTTTTCAAGTTGCTATCCTGTTCTAATGCATAAGTCTGGCTATTTTGCTTACACACAAATATGTATTTTACCAGTTTCTACTCTATTTTTGCTTAGCTTAAAACCACCACTGCCATTTCATAGATTTTGTTGTTGTTGTTTGCGGTGCTTGAACTCTGTGCCTGGGCTGTTCCTCAGATCTTCAGTTCAATGCCAGTGCTCTACTACTTTTGATTTGGCCAGTCCTGGGCTTGAACTCAGGGACTGAACACTGTCCTTATATTTTCTCAAGGCTAGGGCTCTACCACTTCAGCTTCAGCACCACTTCCAGCATTTTTCTATGTATGTGGTATTGAGGAATTGAACCCAGGTCTTCGTGCATGCTAGGCAAGCACTCTACCACTAGGCCAAACTCCCAGCCCAAAATTATTCATCATTACTATGAGCTATCTTCTTTTTTTATTATTGATTCGTCATGGTGCTTGGACTTTGGGCCTGAACACTGTCCCTGAGCTCTTCAGCTCAAGGCTAGCGCTCTTCCTCTACAGCTCCATTTTTGGTTTCTGGTAGTTAATTGGTGATGTAAGTCTCACAAACATATGTGTCCAGGCTGACTTTCGGCTTTGAACCAAGATCCTCCAATCTCAGCCTCCATAGTAGCTAGAATTACACGCTTCAGCCAGCAGTGTCTGACTGTTTGATGTCTCTGTCTCTGTCTCTCTGTCTCTGTCTGTCTCTGTCTGTCTGTCTCTCTCTGTCTCTCTCTCTGTCTCTGTCTCTCTCTCTGTCTCTCTCTCTGTCTCTCTCTCTGTCTCTCTCTCTCTCTCTCTCTCTCTCTCTCTCTCTCTCTCTCTCTCTCTCTCTCTCTCTCTCTCTCTCTCTCCTCTCTCTCTCTCTCTCTCTCCCTCTCTGTCTTTTGGTTGTAAGACTTTAATTGTGGACCTGGGCAGTGTCCCTGGGCTCTTCAGCTCAAGGCTACAACCTTAAACACCTTGAGCCACAGTGTCACTTCTGGTTTTCTGGTGCTTAAGTGGAAGTAACAGTTTCATGGACTTTAGTGTCTGGCCTGGCTTTGAACTGTGATCCTCAGAACCCAACCTTCTTAGATCATTTCCAGCTTTTTTTTTTGGTGTAAGTGGTACAGAGTAATTGAACACAGGGCTTTGTGCACACTAGGCAAGCAAACTACCACTAGTGTGCACTCCAGCCTTAGATAAGGGCTTTCTTTTTCTTTTTCTTTTTTTCACTCATGGGGCTTGAACTCTGGCCCTGGATGTTTACCTTAAGCTCTTCAGCTCAAGGCAAGAGCTCTACCACTTGAGGCACATTGTCATTTTGAATTTTCTGGATTATTTGGAAATAAGATTCTCCCAGATTTTTATGCCTGGTCCATCTTTGAACCTCAATCCTCCAGGGTAGCTAGGGTTACCAGGGTGAGCCACCAGTCACGGGCATTAAATTATTATTTTTTGCATGTCCTATGGCTTCAACTCATGGCCAGAGCACTGTCCTAGGGCTTGCTCAAGGATAGCACTTTACTTCAGCCAGCCAACTCCCGGTCCAAATAGGCCACTCTTGAAGCTAGAATTACAGAGATCTGCCATAATACTGGCATGTCGTTATCTAAGTATATAATTTTTCTTCTATTTTGGATGGCTTTTCCATAGTGTACATATTTCCTACATATTTTATGGAAAACTTCCTTCCCACTGGGGCCATAAGTTAAGCCTAGTGGAAGAGTTCTTTCCGAGCATGAATGAAGACCCAAGTTCAATTCCTCAGCACAACATAGATAAAAAAAGATAAAAGTGGTGCTGTGGCACATGTGATAGAACTTGCGCCTTAAGAATAAACAAAAACAAAATCAAGGATCGTGCTCAGGTCCTGAGTCTAAGCCCAGTACTGGCAAAAAAAAATTCTGCCCAAAGTAGACATTAAAACTTATTGTACTTTCCAAAAAATTTGTTGTCAAGGTGATATAAAAAGAGATTGCTATTACATATGTAATGAGTACATTTCTTGTAAACACTGTTACCCCCTCCCTCTTTTCTCTTTTCCTTCCCCCCAAGTCATAAATTTCATTTACAACAAATATATATGTATTTTCATTCCTGAAAAAAATAGTTTAAAATGTGTTCAAATAAATGATGTAGGTTGATATATTTATCAAAATGGATTACTTGAACTCTAAAATAAACATTCTAGGTAATTTTTCTCATAAAATTGTAGTAATGCTATAAAACTAATAAAAAAGGAATTTTAGTTATTAATTTCTTATGTTTTACCTTTAACATTATTACACTAAGCATACTGTTTATGGTATTAATACAGACAGCATGAAATATGATTATGTAAAAAAATTAAATGATTCAAAATAGTAAGGTTGGGGGCCAGTAGTTTGGCTTGGTGGCACACACCCTGAACTGGTAAAAATAAGTAGGGTTAGATAAAACAGATTTATTTCCAAATGTGTGGAAAATGGAATGACTTCTTGTTTGGCTACTCCTGGGGCTTGAACTGAGGGACCAGGAACTGTCCTTGGCCACATTTGTTCAAGGGTGGCACTCTGACACCTAAGCCACAGTGCCCCATCTGCTTTTTCTGTGTATGCAGTGCCGAGGAATTGAATCAAGATCTTCTTGTATACTAGGCGAGCACTCTACAACTAGGCCACATTCAAAGCCAAAGTAGATTTTTGATGCTATTGTGGAGTTTTAATTTTCTTAAATATTTGTACAAAGCACAATGGATATATAGACAGACTTGAATTCACAGAACAGAGTCCCACATAATATTACAGTTACTCTGGCAATTCTCCCAATTGACAAAACACATTTCCAGGCATCTGCTCTGTCCTTAAGCTTTGGTAGCTGACTTGTCTTTCCATGGAGGCCTGGCCTGGATTCCTGGTGATTCCATGCATTTCATAGTTCCCTGTATATCCAGTAAGGTTGTCTTCTATGGGACCAGACCTGTCTGGTTTTTGGCCCACCCAGGACCTATGTGTCTGAGGTCTCACATTATAAGTAGAAAATAAAACACAGTATAATAAGGACTGAAGAAATGCACACCATAATATTAACAATGAGAGTTTAATAGTTAGCAAAGTAAATACAATGAATACTTGACAAGAATCATGAGAGCAAGATAAAGAGATGTGTTTTTAGCAAGGGGACAGGGAAGCTCTAAATCCAGACTGGCCTCCAAGTTGCCTTCAGACAGTAATTCTACTTCAGAGTCCTCAGAAGGGTCTCCTTCCTCATGAGAAACAGAATGTCCTTCCTGAGTTAAGAGGGGGATGGATTCTGGTTTGTCGAATGGAGATTGAGTCTCTTTTAGTGAGATGGATGGGTCTGGATATTCTGTGAGGATGGATTCATTTTCCTCCAATGAATCCAATATTGAGAGTACACTTGCTGCTTCCCATGGGGACATTTTCCATGAGCCCAGCGTGTGCCCCTTCAGCTTGCACAATAAGTGGAGTGTTACTCTGACTCAGATGGACTGACTCTGGGTGGAGTGTGAAAGGAAACGGAAGGAAATCTGGCTGCTCTTTTTCTTCCTCCATAGTATCTGCAGGTTCAACTGTGTCACACATGGGGTTCAGAGCAAAAGGTATATCCACAGGACTCTAAACCTGTTTGGTAATTTCTACAGAAGGCCCATGCTTTCTGGAGTGCAGTGATGATTCTCTGTCTCCATCAGTCACCAGCTCCATTGGTGGGTTTTTCATCCGGAGTTCAGGATAAGCTCTTCCATGATGACCCAAACCTAAGAATGGAAATAGGTACAGAGTGGACAGAGTGGCCTCTGCACGTTGAAGTGTCACTCAACGTCCATGAGGATCTAATGGAGGAACCTGTAGAACTGGAGTTTGGACTGAACACTGAGGAGGTGTAGGGTCTTTCTAATGAGTGCTTATTCCCGAGTCCTTTCAGAGGACAGACATTACCTGGCTGACACCACCCATAAAGGGCATTTTGCCAAGCTCTGTAGAAGTAAGGGCCAACCAATATCTAGACCTCATGGGCTTCCTACTCACAGGCTCTGAGACCCCCACACCAGGACTTCTACTTTTTCTTGGTCTTACTGGTCGCACATTCCTCTAGCTGGTCAAAAAGCATGTGTTTAGAAGAGCAGGTCCAAAGCCGGCATGTGGAGCCTCATATAGAACTTGAGTTGTGTCAGGGTGTGACAGTTCTTGAACTCGTAGAAATCACTGGGGTAGAAGTCCATTCACATCGTATAGATGTGAACACATGATGCTGTGGGCACATTCGGTACAAGGAAAGTGAGAGCCTTCTCTCTCCATCCTGAGCCTTCTACCAAAGCCCCTTTCTTGCAGGACTCTAATGCTGTGGCTGTCCTGCAGAGAAGTGCACTTATGTGGTCGGAGGAGGGTAAGAGACACTCGAGAACAGGATGACTTTTACACCCCACTTCCAGAAGCTTCTGAGAGAGGCCTCTATACATCTGTCCAAAGTAAACGCACCTTAAATTAACTAAGTAAATGCTCTAAATAAATCAATAAGTGAATGCTCTAAATAAAGAACTAAATGCTCATTCCTCTAATCTTAGCCACCCAGCAGGCTGAGCTCTGAAGATCACAGTGGAAAGCCAGTCTAGTCAGTAAAAGTCTAAAGGCACTTGTCTTCAATTAGGCAGCAAAAAGCCAGAACTTGACCTATGACTCAAATGGTACAGTGCTAATTTTTGAACACCAAAGGGATGGCATTTAGACCTGGGTTCAGGTTCAAGTGGCAGCACTGGACCACACACCAAGATGTAAATGCTTTCAGGTTCTAACAGGCAAAGCTATCACAATCCCTCCCTGATGGCTCAAAAGTGATTCAGCCCCCAGCTTTTCCTCTGACTCCAGTATTTCACAGGCCTCCGCCATTAGTACTGACACCTCATTTCTTACTGGGAAATGGGATTTCCTAGGATGTCACCTAGGTGAGGGCTGCAGTTGGGAGCCACTTACTTATGCCTGAAGTCCAACTTCTCAGTAAGCACACTGTTGAGACTCCAGTAGCTTGTGAGGGAAATGAAATGGCATGGTGTTCCAGTCATAATAAAGTAGTTTGTGCACTTTTATCATGCTTAGCTCCCCTGTGAACACCCCAGTGAACCAAACAGGCTCAGAGAGGAGCCAAGTATTATAAGACTTGGCCAGGAGGGGTGAGCAAACCTGGGTTTGGAGGGGGAACACTCACTTTTTCAAGAGGATTTCCAGCAACTACTACATTGTCCTCCACTATTTGAAATTGTGCAGGAAGTTTCCCACATAAAAGAGATCACCTTTCTGGTAGGCAGGGATCAGCTTTGTCAGCAGCATCTCCAGCAGGCCTTCCTCCAGGATCCATAGGTTACAAGGCTCATTCAGAGTCTGAGCTGACTTACCATCACACTATGTTGGCAAAACAGTGGGTATTTCAAACGTAGGAATGGGACCACCCTTCACACTGAGGAACTGGAATAGAGTAGATTGGAAATGACACACTCTAATCTCAGTATAGTCACTTGAAAGCCCACAAGAAGGTTGTAGTCTGTGGGCAGGATGATGGGTTCAAATAGGTTTCCTCTCAATATACTTCATCTGAGTTGCCCTGGATTTTCCTGGCTTTCTTCCTAGAGAAATGCCTGATATACTGGAATTTTGGCTTGGCACTGATCCAGCATCTACTTCTTCACGTGAGACATTCATATCTCTCATGCCTGAAATCCGAGCCTCCTGATCTTTGGCAACAGTACAGCAACATCTTTCCGGTTCCTGAGCCACAAGGCAAGGGAGCTGACTTGAGCTGGTTGTCACATACAGTGGCTTGGTTACCAGGGTTCCATATTCTGTTCCATTGTGAGGGAGGTAGGGTAACCTTTCAAGGCCCAATGACCAAAGCTCCTTGCTCACAGAAGACCTCCCCAAAGACATACTGGAGGCTGAATCTCCCTTCCCACCTCACATATGGATGTAGTAAACAGCACACATTTTTGTTCAAATCCCAAGTCACTAACTAGGCGTAAGTGCTAGCCTGGTCTCAGGCTCAAAGAGCCTTTCTTAGGTAAGATCCAACCTTAACTGTCACTATTCCCCTTACCCTTCACAAGACATTTTGCTTCACAGTGCCTTCTCAGCTTGCACTTTGCGTCTTGCACATTTTTTTGCTAGTCCTGGGACTTGACCTCAGAGCCTGACCATTGTTCTTAGGCTTTCTTTAGGCTATAGCTGTCCCACCAAGCCACAGCACCACTTCCAGAGTTTTCTATGTATATGGTACTGCAGAATCAAACCGGAGTCTTTTTGTGTGGTAGCAAGCACTCTACAAATAGATGAAACACCCAGGCCATCTTGCACATATTTTTCACTTCAATCTACTAGGACGTTGTTAGGTTTCTGTATCCTAATCTATTTTTCTTCCTGATGAATATCTGTGCTGTCATCTGTAAAAATGCAAGTGGGAAAATCACAGAAGCATTGGTGACATAAAAAAAGTCTTACAGACATAGATAAGTGTTCATTCTTTGTAGGAGAAAGGATATTTTGATATGATGATGACTATTTATAAATACTTTATCAGGGTTTAGAGTTTGGCCCTGTGGTAGAGTGCTTGTCTGGCATCCATGAAGATCTAGGTTTGAGTCCTTAATATCACACAGATATAAAAATCCATATGGCAATGTGGCTCAAGTGGCAGAGGGCTAGTCTTGGGAAAAGCCAAGAGCAGTGCTCAGGACCTGAATTCAAGCCCCAGGAATGGCAGAGAAAACAAAAGAAAAGAAAAGAAAAGAAAAGAAAAGAAAAGAAATGTGCTTTTTAAAAGTTATTCACTAACAGCATTTGCCTCTGAATTCTTCGCTTCTGCATCTTGTGATTTATCCCTTTCCCTCAATGTAGACAAGAAAAACAGATTTTATTACTTGCTATCCTGTTGTCCAATCTTTGGATATTAATTCAAAATACAATATTGCCTGAGATATTGTGTGTGTGCATGTGTGTGTGTATCTGCCATTGTGTGCATGCACACATGTGTACAGGGTTTAGGGCTTACTCATAGGGCCTGTGTGATAACCCTCAGCATCTTTCCTCAAAGGTATTGGTCTTTCACTTCTAGCTTATTATAGCTAATTGGAGTTGAGAGATTCACTCAATTTCTTGCCCTGTGCATTGGAACCCAGTGCTGGGTTCTCATATTGTTAATTGTAGCTATAGAGAAGGCTGAGGTCTGGGGATCCTCGTTAGAATGCAGCCCCTGAGAGAAATCCACTGATAGAAATCTTTATCTTCAGTTAAGCAAAAATAAATAAGGCAAAAGTGGAACTGTGGCTCAGTTCCTCTTGTATCAGCCATGAGAAAATTAGTAATTGGCAGCACCTGGTCCCTGAGAGAAATCCTTAGCACTGGTTCAAAAAAAGAAAGAAAATAATGAAAAAAATTAAAACTTGCTGAGGAATCCATAAGGATAAACGTGCCTGTGAATAATCTTGTCATTTCAGATTCCCTCAAGAGCTTATGTCTCTCTATATTTTATCAAGTTTTCTTAAAGATATTTACATACTTTCTATCTTTCTTAAACAGAGTTAGCCATCCACAAAACACAAACACAAACTCTCACACAGTATACCACCCACCCATGAGTGTCTGGCTATGTATATATGTATAGTCATATGTATTGATCTGTCTCTCTATACTAATATATAAATGCATAAACATATGTATTTAGACAAACAGGAAACATACATAGATAGGTCTCAGGCATTTCCAGATTTTGTGCAAGTCTTCTGAGTGCAACTTACCATTGTATTGTTTGTCAAGATAGAGTCCCTCTAACTTTTGGCCAGCTTCTTGTCCTTTGATACTTTTTTCTGCCAGTCCTGGGTTTTGAACGCTAGGCCTGGATGCTGTCACTGAGCTTGAGCTTCTTGCATTCAGTAGTTTATTGCAGATAAGAGTCTCATGGAGTTTCTGTCCTGGGCTGGCTTTGAATTGTGATCCTCAGATCTCAAACTCCTGAGTAACTAGGATGACAGTCTTGAGCTACCAGTACCTGGTTCCTTTGCCTCTTTTACCATTTTTTGGCCCCACCACAGCCATGGTATCTACCTTCCTATGTTCTCTCCACCTGCCCCCAGACAGGGCTCTGACAGATGCTTTCCACCCACTTATTAATGTCCTCCTCTTTATTGGCTGACAGCTAAGACATGCACTCACTTGTCTGGATGCCAAACACAAAGCCATGTGATTGTTTCTCAGTCTGGAACATCCTATCAGATTTATAGCACCACAGAAGATCAGGTTGATGCTCCTCCAGGGCTTCTTAAATTGTTCTCATATTAATCCACAACACGTTTGTCATCACTTGTCCAGCTAATTCATGGACTAAAGCAGCATTCCCTACAAACTTAGATCCCAATACCATGAGGACACTCAAGGGTGCATTAGGAGTGTGACCTGCAGGGGGATGTGACCACAGGAAATGGAATACAAATTTAGAATCTGCTTTCATGAGGTGACAATCTCTGGCAGATGTTCTTATCAAATGTGGCACTGACTACTTCCAGCTTAAAACATGGGTTGATGACCCAGCATAACAGAGAATGTATTCACCCAGGCCCAACACATAGGCTGGGACCCTGAACTTTCAGGTAGCATTTGGCTTTGAAGGTCATGAGATCTTAGTCTACGAATGATGAGCCCCCTCCCGTGAGGCATAGCAAACGGAGCCAAAGTGCAACCCAGTTAAGCACCAGATCAAGCTTCCCTTCTTCAGTAGGGTATGGTTTGAAAACTGTGCATAGCTTCTGTTTGAAGCCAGTCCAGAAAGGAAAGTTCATGAAACTCTCATGTCCAGTTAACTGCCAAGAAAAAGCCAAAGATAGAGATGAAGCTCAAGAGAGGTAGAGAGCCTTCTGAAAACAATGGTTACACCCTGCAACATCCTCATTATCTGATGTTGAAAACATCTCCGCGTGCATCCCAGCATGCAGCAGGCATCTGGGGGTGACAGTGACCCCTGCCCCCATTGGCTATCTGCACTGTCTCTGACATCTGTAATGTGAACCTCATTCTGTTGGGTTTGTGAAGCGGTGTCAACCCTGCAGAAGGAACCAACTGTGCCCTAACTCCCACTGTCCCCTGGGGCCCCTAGCATTCCCCCATCTGCACCCCTCCTGTGGCTTCTGATCCTAGGGAGCCCTCCTGCCCTGTCCAACATTCACATGAAGTGCATATTTCTTCTCCTGGGGCAACTTCTCCACAGAGAGTATATGACATGCCCACTCTCCAGGCACGGGGAGATCCTGCCAAAGTAGCAAATCAGTGATAAGGACATAAAGTGATGAATAGAATTTTAGATCCTGATGGTAGACAGTCTGCAAAATCCAAGGGAGAATGGAAGTGGAGGGGACCAGGGATCAGGATGTGGGCATGGAGCTTCCCTGCCAAGGGGGTGGGGGAAGTCACAGGCTGGGGGATGCACAGGATGATCCATGGGCCCTGTGCAGCTAGTGGGTCACCCCCTTCTGCATCTCAGCCTTTGGCTTTGAGCTCTGTAATCGTCAAGATGTGCACAGTCTGTACTCTGGCTGGCAGAAAAAAGGACACTGGGAAGACAATTGTAGACCCTTAGTGAGTGTAGGAAGGGGTAGGCTGGACACCCAGTCCAAGAGGAGCTACAACTGGAGTCGAGGGGTGTGCAAGGAGTGGGTGTGAGGGTTGTGGGCAGTCAAAGTCACGGCAGAGGTGGTTCTGTCTGTGGGGTGTGTGCCTCCCTACAGGCACAGCACTGGAGATATCAGAGATCCACATGAAAAGGAAAAGCTGGAAATGGCACTATGGTTCAAATGGTAGAGCATCAACCTTGAGCAAAAGAGCTCAGGGACAGTACCCAGGACCTGAGTTCAAGCCTCATGACTGTAAAAGAAAAAGAACCAGGACTATGAGAGGGAACCTGGTACTCTCTTGGTCTAATCAGACACAAGAAGAGGCCGGGATAGGCTGTGGAAAAACACAGAGAACATCTTCCCCCAGCTCATCCTGTCCTGCATGCAGGGACAGCCATGTAACTAGGGCTACGGTGAGATCATCTTCACCCCTGTGCTGCCATCTGAATTGTAGGCCTCTGTCCTGGCATGGGGTGTCCTGATGGCTGAGCAGGTGCCCTAAGCCTAGATGGAGAGCAGCCACTGACTGTGGTAGCTAAGGAGAGATCTGTTCCATAGCTATCAGGCCACCCAGCATGGGAGCCATAACCACCCCTCACCCAGGTAGAGGCCAATGGTTCTCCAGGTGCTACTAACATTGCCCCACCCCTAGCTCTGGGTACACGTGACATTCCCTCCACAAGGAGCAGGACAAAGTGAGGGATCAGGAAGCTGCCTATGGGCTTCAGATGATGGCCAGGCTGGCACTACAGATGGCCTCACTCTGTCACCACCTTCCCCTGCCTCCATCTTTCCTCCATCGTGCCTCTCTACCTCCCACCCATTAACCTTGGAAACCAATGAACTGGGCTCTCATCATTCCTCTCATGTCTCACCCACCTTGCCATGCATCCATCCCTCTGTCACTTCCACCCCACACACATCCCACCACCAGCCACCCTGTAGCTTATGAGGATCCCAGAGGAAGCTCTTGGTGAAGGGCTTGTGACCACAAAACAGTTACTATCACCCGCTCCGGCCTGATCCACCACAGAATAAGAACAGCCAAGCAGGCACACACTGCAGCAGAGTTGCTCTGCTGCCACCCTGATTTCTTCATGGCCAGGACTTGGCTTTCCTCAGCCTCTCAGCTCAGTAACCAGAACATTGTGCCTTCACAGAGCCATATCTTCCAGTCTCCATGGACACAATGACATCAAGGTGATGCCAACTTCCCCATCTCTATATACTTCTAACTATGGGATGGGAGCTGAGGTTCTCTTCTGTGACTCCATCCCCTAAGAGGCTCATGCAGATTTCTATCCTTTGCTCATTATGGTGACTCTTTGGTTAACAAGTCACTGCTGGGCTTCCAGTTCACCACATATAGAACCCATACTCCAACACTTTTCTTAGAAGGACTGATGACTTTTAAATATTCTCTAGTTTTAAATTTCTAGTTCCTTCTCTCTTTCGTTTATATATTTTCCTTCCCCACATACTTCCCTTTTGTTACCTTCCTTCTTTCATTCCTGGCCTTGAACTCAAGACCTGGAGCATTTTCTTAGCTTTTCTTTGCTCAAGGTAGCACTCTAGCTCTTGAGCCACAGCTCTGCTTCAATCTTTGTTCTTGCTCTGAACTGGGAGTAAGAGTCTCATGCATTTTTCCCTTTGCTGGGTTGGTTTTAAACCACAATACTAAGATCCGGATCCTGAATATGCCTCGGATTACAGGTATTATCTAATCAAAACAAATTCCTGATTTCTTTTTTAGACATAATTAGTTCTTTCAGGTGAGCCACCAGCCACTCATGCAAGAGCATTGCAGGATCCCAGCATTCATCTTGTCTCCAGTCTTATTCCATCCATCTCACAATGGCCATCTAAAGCACCCTGCTGCATGCCTGAAGTCGCAAGGAACGTTCTCAACGCCATGAGAAGCCCCCTTAAGCTCTGCCTCAGATATGCCCAGCCCCCATCCCACTTCCACATGAGCATTTGTTTAGGAGAAATTTCCTGAGTACATCATCATCTTTTCCTCACCATTCAAATTTCATCTTTGGAGTCATTTCTCCCAGACAAAGAGGAACATGATCCATGGTTTGATAGCAGCTCCAGCTTCATAGTCCCAGCCACCAACACCCCCCCCATTACCCTGCCAGACACCTGAATTCAAGAACAATGTTTTCACTACCCCTGACTCTTATCAAATGTTTTAACTTATACAGTGCATTAAAATAATTTTACTAAATGGATTAAACACATGGCATCAAGCTTCAGAATCTTTGCACCCGAACTTTTAGTGAATAACAGACACACCAGCATTTCTGTAGCCAACAGAAATCTTAGCTTTGAGATTTCAACATTCCTGGTATCCAAGTTTGGATGTGCTAACACTGCCCTTAATGGGGCACTTCAATCCCACAATCCCACAACAATCAATGTCATTTGACATTCACTGGTAGGTGGTGCTAGGAAAAAGGCTGATGTGCCAACTCCATGCTGGCTTGACCTATGCCATCTTCAAACGTGGAGCAAGTGGGGCTCCTCTCTCCATGACACCTTTTGTGTACTACCCCAGGAGGACCTTTACCTTGAGACAAAATTATGAAGACTATCTCCACCAGCAAAGATTCCAGTGAGATGTGCCTACATGGATAAAGCTAAAATCTCACTAAAGTGAGGTTGTTGGCAGTGCTGGAGCCTGAACTCAGGGCCTGGGCACTAAGCATTTGTGCTCAAGACTAGCCCTTTACCACTTGAGCCCAAACTCCATTCCCAGCTGTTTTTATTTTTGGTAGTAAGAATCTATCAGCCTTTCCTGTTCTAGGTGACTTGGAACTTCCATACTCAGATCTCAGCCTCCTGACTAGCCTGGATTAAAAGTGTGGATCAGCCATGCCCCACACCTGAGGACTTCTGCCAGCACATTTATTCCCAAAAATTGGAAGAGGAAGATGAGGGAGGGTTGGGCTCATCCTGCCCTGCATATGAAGGAGAGCATCAGCGCCTGAACTTCATTCCCTGTTGTGGGCTGCTGGAGGAAAAGGAAGCAAATAGGCACAGGCTGGCAGCAGATGCCACAGAACAACTTGTGACCAAGACTCCCAGAGCAGACCTCAGAATCGATGGCAGAGTTGGATCTACCCAGTAACAGAGGCAGTGGTGACACCTGAAACTGCGCGTTTGAGCCTTTGCTGCTAGTAAACAGGGCCACCTATGTCTCAATGAGAAAGGTGAGATTTTGGTGGAGAAGGTGAGATTAAACATTATGTATCATGCAAGAAATCAGACTATAAGGGGTCTTTTATTATTCCAAGTGAAATTTAGGATTTCCTCTTCTATTTCTTTAAAGAATGACATTGGGATATTGATGAATATTGCACTGAATTTGTAGATAGTCCTTATCAAGATTGCCATTTTTACAATATTACTTCTTCCAAACCAGGAGCATAGGTTTTTGCATTTTCTTTCTCTCTCTCTCTCTCTCTCTCTCTCTCTCTCTCTCTCTCTCTCTCTCTCTCTCTCTCTCTCTCTCTCTCCAATCCTTAGTCTTGAACTCAGGTCCTGAGCTACTTTTGCTCAAGGTTAGCCCTCTACCATTTGAACCACAGTGCTGCTTCTGGCTTGCTCTTTTCACGTAGTATTGAGGAATCTAACCCAGGCCTTCATCCTTGATAGGTTAGCATTCTACCACTAAGCCACACAGTCAGCTTTTAGAGGTTTCTGACAAAGGTTTTCCTACATGCTATTATTTCTTCTGTGAGTGCTCTTAATGCTTGCTGAAGGTTGACTTTGTTTAGAAGACTTACCCTAATGCTCCCATACACAGAGATTCTATATATAGGTAAATGTTTTTCATTACTCAGAATTTCTCTATTGTGTATGTTGTGAAATGTACTGAAGACTGACTTCTGATTAAAAGTCATTGCACATTTGTTCTATTCATTAGTTTTCTTTTCTTCTATGGGAATCAGGTTTGTGATGAACACAGAAGTATGCCTTCCAGGTCAAACACTTTCCACGTTTGTAATATTCATAAGGTTTTTCTCTCCTATGTGCATTTTATACTTAGTCATGCGTTTATGATGGATTTTTCATATTCTTATATTCATACAATTTTTATCCTGTGTCTGTGTGGTATCATGCAAACTCAACTATGAGTTCTTCAAAAAAATTTCCCTTTCATTTTATTCATCGGATTCTATCCTGTGGGTGTTTAGTGATAAATCTTGACTTGTTCCTTCTGGGGAAAAGACTGAACATTTGCTACATTCATTAAGGGTTTTATCTTTTGTTGGTTCTGTGACACAAGCTGAGTTTTCTTCCACAGACTAAAAAGTCTTTCCTATTTATTACATTGCTAAGGCTTCTCATATGTGTGAACTCTCTTACGCTTCCTGAAGGGTGAATACTGCACGAAAGACTTTCAACTTTGGTTATATTCCTAAGGTTTCTAATATGTGTGAATTCTGTTATGCCCCCTGTAATGTGACTTCCAACTGAAGGTCTTAGCACATTTGATGCACTCGTAGAGTTTCTCTCCTGTGTGTGTTCTCTGATGCAATTTGAGGGAAGACTTCCATTTGAAAGACATTCCACATCGGTTACATTCATAAGGTTTTTCTCCTGTTTGAATTGTCTTATGCATGTTGAGGTTTGGCTTCTGTGTGAAGGACTTTCCACATATGTTACACTCATAAGGTGTTTCTCCTGATTATATTCTCTGATGAACATGGAGTTTTACCTTCCATTTGAAAGACTTTCCACATTCACTACATGCATAAGTTTTCTCTCCTGTGTGTGTTCTATTATGCCCATCAAGATATGACTTCCACTTGAAGGTCTTTCCACATTTGTTGCACACATAAGGTTTCTCTCCTGTGTGTGTTTTTTCATGCAATTTGAGGGAAGATTTCTGTCTGAAAGACTTTACACATTGGTTACATTCATAAGGTTTCACTCCTGTGTGTATTCTCTGATGAACACGAAGTTTTCCCTTCCCTTGGAAAGACTTTCCACATTCATTACACTTATAAGATTTCTCTCCTGTGTGTGTTATTTGATGAACTCGAAGGTGTATCTTCTGGGTGAAAGACTTTTCACATTTGTTACATTCATAAGGTTTCTCTTCTGTGTGTCTTCTCTGGTGCAAAGTGAGGTATGATTTCAGTCTAAAAGTCTTCCCACATTTATCCCATTCATACGATTTCTCTTCTGTGTGAGATCTCTGATGTGTGCTGAGAGCTGAATTCTGGGCAGAAATTTTATTACGTTCCTCATATTCATAAGGTTTGTCTTCTCTTGGAGATCGAGGTTGGAGCGACAGGTCTAACTTCTCTGAAATTAATTTTCATATTTCATTACTGAAAGATTTCTCACATTCACTACATGTATGAGGAGTCTCTCCTGTGTACATTTTCGGATGTGTAGTGATGGTCGGTGTTAAGTACAATATTTTTCATCACACAGTACATTTAGCAGTTTTCCTCCCGCCCTGAAGAATTTCTTGGGTAGTGAGAACAGAATTATGATACTGCAGATCTTTTGGACTGTTACAATCATGAATAAAATGCTCTGAATATCCGATGGATTTTTTAAGACCAGGAGACATACGAGATCTATATGCAGCATGCATCTCATCAGGCTTAGGAGACAGAAGCATGTTCTGACATTAATGAACTCCTCAGTCCTCACCCCGAAGTTGTTACCGTTATTACTTATCAGCTCTGGATTATGTGTAGAGCTCAAATTTAAAGTTGTTGATAATCTCACGTTTTCCCCACTTCGATACTACTTGCAACTGCTACTTCCCAAATACATTCATGTGGACTTTCCTGGCAGGTCTTGAACACATTTTCCATTACCTGGACATCTAAAATGAGTCATAGAAAAAAAGACACAAACATACATGAGATACAAATATTCCTTACTGTAAAGGTAATGACTTTACTTTCCCATCCTAAGTGTTAGATATTTTAAAATATAAAAGTGGAAATTGATTTGTGAGAAGTATGATATTTTACAATGACCGATAATGTTTTTCTGTGTTTTATTCTCTTTTTATATCACAGGAAATATTTATTGAAGTTACCCAACTATGTATTGCTACAGTTTTAAGCTGAGTACTCCCTATAATATACCTGCAGCTGTTTTTTTTCAAATACTGTTTTGTTTAAACATTGAGGAATAGCTGCCTTTCTTTGATTTTTGAGAAATAATCTAAATATTGTGCTGTTTTGCATCTTTTTAAACTTTCTTTTCTTTACTTTCCTTTTTTTTTGTAGTTCATAGGCCTCGGCCCTGTCCCTGAACACTTCAGCAGAAGACTATAACCCCTATCCTTGAGCTACAGCCCCACTTCCTGTTTTCTAGAGTTAACTACAGATAAGGGTCTCAGGTCCTGAGTAGCAGATAGGATTACCTTACCCGGTTTCAATGCTGTTTGCTTTTTAACCATTAAGTGAGGAACACGAATTTTTTCTAGATTCAGCGGCCACAAGTTTTTTTTATATGTCTGTTGGCCTTTGATCCAAGCAAGAACGATTCTTGAGAGTAAGGACTTACACCTATATCCCTTCAGTTACAACTTCTCACTAAAGTCTCAATTTAGGTATTTGTGGGAATTTTGAAATTTGTTTCTTTCCATTTGAAGTCTTATAAAAATTCCTTTTCTAACACTCCTGTCCCTCAGAACCATGGAAGACCAGAAAATCTCCAGCTCATTGTCTAGTTAATTTTCTTATGTTGATTGAAACTTTGTTGTTGTTTTTTTCCTTCCATTCCTGGGTTTGAACTTAGGACCTAACTACTGTCCTTGGGTTTTCTCAAGACTAGAACCCTACCATGAAGTCATTACTTCTGGCTTTTTCTATGTATGTGGTAATAAGGAATCAAACCTGTGTCTTTGTGCATGCTAGGCAAGCACTCTACCACTAGGCTCAATTTCTGGTGGAAAGGTCTGGTTCTGAATACCAGTCTCTTCCTACCAGCAAAAAGATATTATCCTTATCAGAGAATAATGCCCTGACTTATTCCTTGTTTGCTCAATAATTTATAGTCTTAGTTTTGAAGAAATGAAATATCTTTCTTTCTTTCTTTCTTCCTTTCTTTCCTTCCCTCTTTCTTCCCTCTTTCTTCTTTCTTTCTTTCTTTCTTTCTTTCTTTCTTTCTTTCTTTCTTTCTTTCTTTCTTGTTTTGCAGTCATGGGACTTGAATTCTAGACCTGGCTGTTCTTCCTGAGCTCTTCAGCTCAAGGCTACTGCCCTATGTCTTTAGCCTCAATCCCACTTCTCATTTTCTATTGGTTCATTGGACAGAAGAGTCTAAGGTGTTTTTGTGATAGGTCAGTCTTTGAACCTTGATCCTCAGATCTCAGCCTCCTAAGTAGCTAGGATTACAGGCATGAGCCACGGGCTCATGGCTTTCTCATTTTATTTTGTTTCACAGTGATTTCTACAGAGAAATCTAACTTTAACTCTACTGCCACATAGAATTCATTATATCACTCTATGATTCTTGGTGCCGGGGGTTTGGGCTAGCATTCACAAAGACCTGGTTCAGTTCCTTGGTACTACATACAAAGAAAAAGCCAGAAGTTGTGCTATGACTCAACAAGTAGAGAGCTAGCCTTGAGAAAACCCAAGGACCATGCTCAGGCCCTGAGATCAAGCATAGGATTGGGAAAAGAAAATGATTCTTGATTCATTCACAAAGAATTCCATAGGTTCCACACAGGATTTAGGGTAACTAAGAATATTATTGCTCAGTACATCACAGCATGAACTTACCAATGGGGCTCAGGCTCCAACATCAATATGAAGATGCATTCACTCACCTGTGATATTCTTGTCAGAGGAATTTCCTATCCAGAGTTCTGCACAGTGCTCTAGCTTGTCAATTAATACAGGTTTGGGAACACAGGGCCCTGTAAATTAGAAACAGTAGAGAATTATTGCTTATGCTGTGTCATCATTGCTTTAAGTTCGCAGACATCCTACTCACAAGTTATCTATTAAATCTTTTTTCTCATTTCTCACTGGCTCCATGGTTGACTTTTCCCCAGCTCTAGATTCATTTTGTATGGCATAAACTTAGCTGTCTTGCTCAAGGCTAGAAAAATACCAGTTTGAGTCCCAGCTCCACTTACATACATAGGTCTTCATGCATGCTAGGCAAGCACTCAACCACAAAGTCAAACACTTGACACTCCACTATCATTTTTGAGGGGTTACTTGGAGTTATAGAGTATCATGGCAATTTTTATGCCATTGCTGGCTTCAAATTAGAATTCTTAGATTTCTTCCTCCTGAATATTTTAAGATTACAGGCTTGAAACATTGCACCTAGTGCCAGGTTTCCATTATAAACTCACTGTTTAGTGATTTGTAGATCCTATTTCCAATAATGATATATATTCTATTCTGGATTGTTTATCCACTTACAATTACTGTGTAAGTTTGGAATGTCGTCTCCAATAGAGGAAACATTATTTAGAACTGTTGTCAAAGTATCCTGAAGTTATCCTGAAGAATGAGTACAAAATTACCTTAGGTTTTCTTTAGAAAGTAATGATACTTCTCAGAGGCCTGGAATCTTTCATTTAAATAGTATTGAAAGTTTGATAAACATTCACGTATCTGCAAAATAACAAGGCACTTTTCCTTGCAAGTGAATTTGACTTTTGCTCACCTAAGGACACCAGGTTGCTGTAGGTCTCCAGCATTACATCTCTGTACAGGGTCCTCTGAGCATTGTCCAGATGCTGCCACTCTTCCCAGCTGAAATCCACAGCTACATCATCAAATGACACCAGCTTCTGGAATGGAACATTTTCATCAAGAATTAGGACCGAGTTATAAACACACCATGTCTGGAATTGTATTCTTCTTTTTGTTGGAATTTTATTCCTTTACTTAAATGTTTAGACTTACATGAAATATTGTCCTGAAAAGCTTAGGGATGGTGCCTAGGCCCAGAGTTCAAGTCCCAAGACCCACAAAAAAATAAAAAGGCAAGCCAGGTGTTGGTGGCTCACGCCTGTCATCCTAGCTACTCAGTAGACTGAGATCTGAGGACCATGGTTCAAAGCCAGCCTGGCACAAAATTCCATGAGACTCCTTTCCAATTACCCACCATAAAATGTTTAATGGCTTGTGCCATATCATGGTAGAGCAATTGTGGTATCGACAAAAATAAGTCGGGGGAGTAGATTTAGGTTATAAATGGAATTATTCCATTGAAAAGGAACTACATTATATGATGACATATGCTGGTACTGTGAGAATATTGCAAAATCTTAGGGTATCAAGTAATAATACTGTGAAGTACACCCAGAATGTTAATGTTTTATGTCTGGCATTATAATCACTTGGGGAAGAAACTTTTTTTCTTTTTTTTGGCTGGGGGATTTGTAAGGCTTGAACCCTGGTCCTGGGCACTGTTCCTGAGCTCTTCAACTCAAGGCTATCACCCTACCTATGAAGCCACAGTGCCATTTCCCATATTCTAGTGGTTAACTGTAGATGAGAGTCTCATAGACTTTCTAATGCCCAGGCTGGCTTTGAACCAAATCTTTAGATATCAGCCTGATATCTGAGTAGCTAGGATTACAGGTAGAAGTCACTGCACCTGGCAAGAAATTTATTTCTTGCTGTTTTATACTACAAATTTACTGTATGTTTTACTTTTTCAAAAAGACTGAGGATGACCTTTGTTCTGTATATAGTGGGAAGAGGGGTAGGGAGCTGTGAGCAGAAGAACTGAGGGGCAATACTCAGGGTAGGACAATAGCGTTAAACTAAAGAGCTCACGGCCCAAGGTCCAAGCCCCATGACTTTCCCCACTACCCCACAAAAAAAGGGAAAAAAATTGGAGATTGGAGAGGATTTTCTAAAAAGAATATATAGAAATAGTTCAAAATGTAGAAAGAAGTTCAATATTAACAGTCATGAGAAAAAATTACAATGAAATCATTACTTTAAATATGTTAATATAAATATAGTTTTAAACAAAAAGATCCACATACACACACACACAAACACACACACACACACGCATACAAAAAAACAACTTTCAAAGTCTAACTATTACTGGGAAGGTAATGTGAAGAAGTAGAACTTTGGAATAGTTCTGCAAGGAATATAAAACAATCAAAAATTGCGTGGAGAGTGCTAAAAAAGTACTAAATATAGAATTACATAGAAATATGGTCCAACACTTCTATTTCTAGATTTGTACCTAACAGAAGAGAAAGCAGAGACTAGAACAAATATGTGGAGAATCCATTCACAACTATTAATAATAATCAAAAGATAGTAATATGCAAAACAATGCATTGAAAAGGAAGAACATTTTACTATATTTTACAGATGAATCTTGATTACAGTAAACTAAAAATACAGCAGTCATAAAGGAAGAGCTAGGGTATGTTTTCCCTTCCAGAGCTTCCAAGGATCAACAAACCCTTAGAGCCAAAAAGCACGATGGTTCCAGAGAATGGGGTAGAGAGGAACAGGAGCTGAATGTCTAATGATTATACATGGAAGATGAAAATTGCTCTAGATGGGTAGAATGAAGAGAGAACTGTACCCTAAACAATGGTTATGTAGCCACACAGGATGGGACACACCTATACTCCCTGATCTTGGGAAACTCAAGAAGGATTTCTAGCCATCCTAGATGCATGGAAAGATCTATCATAAAAACTAATGTGGAGGGGCTGGGAGTTTGGCATAGTTGTAGAGTGCTTGTATGAAGACGAAGGTTCAATTCCGCAGTACCACATACATAGAAAAAAAACAGAAGTAGTGCTGTGGCTCAAGTAGAAGATCACTAGGCTTGAGGAAAGCTGAAGGACAGTGCTCAGACCGAGTTCCAGCCAAAGGGCTTCTTTAAAAAAAAACAGAAAGCTGAGCATGATGGGGTGGTGGCTCACTTCTATAATCCTAGTTACTCAGGAGGGTGAGATCTGGGGATCAAGGTTTAAAGCCATCCTGGCACAAAAAGACCTGAGACTCTTATCTCCAATTTACCTTTAGAAAATGGGAAGTGGGGCTTGGCTCCAGTGTAAGGTGGTAGCCTGGAGCTGAAGAGCTCAGGGATAGTGCACAGGCTGAGTTCAAGATCTATGACCCACCAAAAAAAAAACAAAAAAAAAATAATGTGGAAAAATTTGGATTCTGTGAATTTTATCAGGCATATAAATGTCTTTTTTTGCTGTTGAAATAACAAATTGTTTGGAAACATTTTAAAAGTTTTTACCTAGAAATGTACACTACAAATGGAATTAATAACAAACACAAAATATGCAAAAGATACAAATTATCACAATATGGGTATCCTGCTTCTGTACTTTTTCACTGACTCCTGTTCAAATGAGTCACATATTCTGAATCATTTCTCCCAGTCGATATATGCCACACATGTTAGCTTGTACTGAACTTCTTGGGAAATCAAAAGCAAATACTAAGCAAATGTGTGTTAGATTTTGTCAACAGTGATATTTCAAATATAAATCCCTACTCATTGCATTATTTAATATCACTGCCGGAATCTACCTTACACTGGCAGAATCTTCAATCTTTTGAGAATCTTCAAAAGGGTGTGTAAATATTTAGGATCGTTATGTCTTCCTGGAGGAAAGATCCCTTTAGTTGTATGTAGTCACCTTCTTTGTCTTTTCTTACTAATTTTAGTTTGAAGTCTATTGTATCTGATATGAGGATGGCAACTCCAGCCTGTTTATGGGGGCAGTTAGCTTGATAGAGTTTATTCCAATCTCTCACTTTCAAAAGATGATTGTTTTTCGGTTAGAAGTGTCTCTTTTTTATTTTAATATATTTTTATTGTAATTAATAGAAGGGTTACCTTATATTCACCAGATAGAACGTGCATTACTTCACAAACATTGATACCCTTTCTCATGTCTTGGTCCCCAGTTCCCTATCCCCACCGCCAACCCTCATCTTGTTTTACCCGCTTCCCTATCCTATTTCAAATAACCAAATATGCATATATACAATATATCAGAGAATCAGGTGAAATACTGTAACAATATGAGTTAACCAAGAGACAGAAGAGATGAGAGATAACATAGTACATTAAGGACAACCATCACTCATTATATGGCTTTTGTTTCTATATCCTGGAGGTTCTTTCATTTAGCATCATATTATATGGCCTTATGTATCTAGGTTTTACTCTATTGTAAATCTCTGTTAGGTGAGCCCAAGCTTTCTACTGATAATGACAAATGAGACAAACCATTGAGCCTGTGTTCCTTTGGGTCTGGCTTACTTCACTCAATATGATTTTTTCAAAGTCTTTCCATTTCTTTAAAAATGGGGCAATGTCGTTCTTTCTGACAGCAGCATAGGATACCGTTGTGTATAAGTACCACATGTTGTTGATCCACTCATCTACTGAGGGGCATGTGGACTGGTTCCATATCTTTGCTATGGTAAATAGTGCTGCAATGAATATTGTTGTGCTAGTGAATTTAGTATGTCCTTGTTTCTAGACAAGAGGGTAAATGCTGAGTAGTGGAATTTCTGGTTCATAGGGGAGCTCTATGTTTAGTGTTTTGAAGAATGCCATACTGTTTTTTCCATAGTGGTTGAAGGAGTTTGCACTCCCACCAACAGTGTAGTAGTGATCCCTTCTGGCCACATCCCCTCCAGCATCTGTTGTTATTAGATTTCTTGATCCTGGCCATTCTAACTGGAGTGAGGTAGAATCTTAGAGTTGTTTTGATTTGCATTTCTTTTATGGCCAGACATGTTGAGCATTTATTCATGTGTCTGTACGCCATGTAGGGTATTTATCTAGACATTTTCATTATCTTTACAAAACATCTAGAAGATTGGGTCTAACTGGAGAGATTAGGTATTTTGTTTTAACATTTGATTCAATCCAAATCTTGACTATTTAACTTAGATTTAGAAGCCAAATATAATGTTTTACATCATTGCCTTTTTCAACTTAAAAAATAAAAAAAACAAAAACCTTCTGTGCTGGAGATGTGCTAGAGATTGAACCTAGGGCCTTTCATAAGTGAGTACATGCTGTACCTTGGACATACATTTCTATCCTTATATTATTTTCTTTCTGATATGTAAGTCCAGGTGCTAATGCTGAATGGATCAGAAACAAGTAGCAATTCAACTGGAATTTGCATTTCATCCTGGAATTCAGAGGGGAATGGAGACCCCTGGCTGAAGTTTTTCTCCTTTTCTTTTTCTTTTTTTCCATAATTCTTTTTTTTTAGATTTTTTTTATTGTAATGAGTAAAAGGGTTACATGATATTTGCCAGACAGAAGGTGCATTAATTCACATACATTGATGCCCTTTCACACGTCTTGGTACCTGTTTTCCTCCCCCCCACACCCACCTCCCGTCTTGGTTTTCCCCCCTTCCCTATCAAATTTCAAATATCCAAATACAAATAAATTCAATATATCAGATAACAAAGTGAGATACTATACCAATATGAGATAACCAATGGACAGTAAAGGAGATGAGAGACAACATAGTACATTAAGGACAACAATCATTCATTATAAGGCTTTTGTTTCACTATCCTGGAGGTCCTTTCAATTAGCTTCACATTATATGTCCTTATGTATCAAGATTTTGCTCAATTGCAAATCTCTGTTGTAGAGCCCAAGGTTTCTACTGATTATGACGAATGAGGGAAACCACTGAGCCTACGTTCCTTTGAGTCTGGCTTACTTCACTTAATATGATTTGTTCTAAGTCTTTCCATTTCCTAACAAATGGGGCGATGTCATTCTTTCTAACAGCAGCATAGAATTCCATTGTGTACAAATACCACAACTTGTTGATCCAGTCATCAATTGAGGGACATCTGGGTTGGTTCCATATCTTTGCTATGGTGAATAGTGCTGCAATGAACATTGTTGTGCTAGTGGGTTTAGTATGTCCTTGTTTCTGGGTGGTTGGGTAAATGCCAAGTAGTGGAATTGCTGGGTCATAGGGGAGTCCTATGTTCAGCCTTTTGAGGCACTGCCACACTGCTTTCCATAGTGGTTGAACGAGTTTGCACTCCCACCAACAGTGTAGTAGTGATCTCTCCTGGCCTCATCCCCTCCAGCATCTGTTGTCATTCATTTTCCTGATCCTGGCCATTCTAGCTGGAGTGAGGTAGAATCTTAGAGTTGTTTTGATTTGCATTTCTTTTATGACCAGAGATGTTGAGCATTTGTTCATGTGTCTATAGGCCATTTTTGTTTCTTCTTCAGAGAAGACTCTCTTTAAGTCTTTGGCCCATTTTTAATGGGATGGTTGTTACTTTGGAGGTTAGTTTTGGAGTGATTCAATTTTTTGATTTGTTGATATATTTTAGATATGAGGCCTTTTCCGTTGTTTGGTTGGTGAAGAGCTTCTCCCACTCTGTAGCCTTCCTGCTTAGTTTACAAGGTATGTCCTTTGCCATACAAAAGCTCTGCAGTTTAATGCAGTCCCGCTTATCCAGCCCTTCTCTGATTTGTTGTGATTCTTGGTCCTTATTAAGAAAGTTTCGACCTGTGCCAAGGAGGCCTAGTGTATCTCCTATTCCTTCCTGTAAACTTTTCAGTGTGTCAACTTTTACCTCCAGGTCTTTGATCCATTTGGAGTTAATTCTAGTGCAAGGTGACAAAGAAGGATCCAGCTTTAGTTTTCTGCAGGTGCTTAACCAGTTCTACCAGCATAAATTGTTGAAGAGGCTGTCTTTCTTCCATTCTATTTTTTGGCTCCCTTGTCAAAGATTAGGTGGCCATAGGTCTGTGGTTTAATATGTGTGTCCTCAGTTCTATTCCATTGCTCTTCAGGCCTGTTCTTGTGCCAGTACCAAGCTGTTATGAGAATTATAGCTCTGTAATAGAGTCTAAAGTTTGGAATTGAAATTCCTCCAACGCTGATCTTTCTGCTAAGAAGTGTTTTTGCTATACGGGGTCTTTTATTATTCCATATGAAATTTTGGATTGCCTTTTCTATTTCTTTAAAGAATGACGTTGTGATGTTGATGGGTATTGCATTGAATTTGTAGATAGCTCTTGGCAAGATTGTCATTTTCACAATGTTGATTGTTCCAATCCAGGAGCATGGGCGGTTGTTCCATTTCCTTAGTTCTGCTTTAATGTCCTTTTTTAGGGTTTTATAGTTTTCGTCAAAAAGGTCCTTTACATTTTTAGTTAAGCTAATTCCTAGGTACTTTATATTCTTTGAGGCTATTGTGAAAGGAGTTTCTTTCCTGATTATTACCTCGTTCCTCTCACTGTTGGCGTACAGGAAGGCAGTTCATTTGTGAGGGTTGAATTTAGAGCCTGCTACTCTGCCAAAGATTTGAATCAGCTCAAGGAGCTTGGGAGTAGAGTCTATAGGATACTTTAAATACAGAATCATGTCATCTGCAAAGAGGGATAGTTTTATTTCCTCTTTCCCTACTTGGATCCCCTTTATGCTTGCTTCTTGCCTTATTGCACTGGCTAGGAATTCTAGTACTATGTTAAAGAGTAGTACAGAGAGTGGGCATCCTTGTCTCGTTCCTGATTGTAGAGGGAATGTCTTTAGATTTTCACCATTAAGTGTAATACTAGCAGTAGGTTTCTCATACACAGCCTTTATTACATTGAGGAATGTTCCATGGATTTCTAGTTTCTCCAGAGCTTTTAACATAAAGGGGTGTTGGATCTTGTCAAATGCCTTTTCCGCATCTATTGAGACAATCATGTGATTTTGGTCCTTGCTCCTGTTGATGTGTTGAATTATATTAATTGATTTGTGTGTGTTGAACCAGCTTTGCCTCCCTGTGATGAATCCAGTTTGATCATAGTGTATAATTTTTTTGATGAGTTGTTGTAGACGTTTGGCCAGTATTTTGTTGAGAAGTTTTGCATCGATGTTCATCAAAGAAATGGGTCTATAGTTCTCTTTCTTTGATGAATCTCTGTCTGGTTTGGGGATGAGGGTTATACTGGCTTCATAGAATGAGTTTGGTAAGGAACCTTCATTTTCAATTTCGTTGAAGAGCTTGAGGAGTATTGGTGTGAGCTCTGCTTTGAAGACCTTATAGAATTCAGCTGTGAATCCATCTGGCCCTGGGCTTTTCTTAGGTGGAAGTTCTCTAATTGCCATTTCTATTTCAGAGCTTGCAATAGGCCTGTTGAGTTGGCTTAGTTCTTCTTGGTTCAGTGTGGGTATATTAATATTGTCTAGGAATTCATCCATTTCATCTAGATTCTCAAATTTTTTGGCATAAAGGTTTGAGAAGTATTCCCTCATGATAATCTGGATCTGGGTAATTTCTGTCGTGATATTACCATTTTCATCTGCGATTTTGTTTATTTCGATATGCTCTCTTCTTTTTTTGGTAAGATTTGCTAAGGGCTTGTCAATTTTGTTAATTCTTTCAAAGAACCAACTCCTTGTTTTGTTGATTCTTTCTATAGTTTTTTTGGATTCCAACTCTTTTAATTCTGCTTTGATTTTAATTATTTGCTTTCTTCTACTGGGATTAGGGTTGGTTTGTTGCTCTTTTTCCAGGAGCTTAAGGTGAGACATTAACTTGTTGGTTTGCAATTTTTCCAACTTGTTGTTGTAGGCACTCAGCGCTATAAATTTTCCTCTGAGTACTGCCTTTGCTGTGTCCCAAAGAAGTTGGTATTTTGTGTGCTCCTTACTGTTAAAGTTCATAAACTGTTGGATTTCTGTTCTGATCTCTTCGATGACCCATTGGTGATTCAACAATGTGTTGTTGAATCTCCATGGGTTACAGGGTTTTCGTTGGTGGAGATGTGTGTTCAGTTCCTGTTTGATGCCATTGTGGTCTGAGAGTGTGCATGGAGTATTTCAGTGTTTCTGAATCTGTCCAGGTTTTTTTATGGCCTAAGATGTGATCTATTTTGGAAAATGTTCCATGTGCTGCTGAGAAAAACGTATATTGTGTTGTGGCTGGGTGGAATATTCTGCAGATGTCTGTTAGATCTAGTTGTTCTATATATTTGTTCAGTTCTAAGGTTTCTCTGTTGAGTTTTTGCCTTATTGATCTGTCAATAGGTGAGAGTGGTGTGTTAAACTCACCCGCAATCACTGTATTTCGATCTATGTATGCTTTCAGTGTAAGTAAAGTTTGCTTGATGAAGTTTGGAGCTCCGGGATTGGGTGTGTAAATATTTAGGATCGTTATGTCTTCCTGGAGGAAAGATACCTTTAGTAGTATGTAGTCACCTTCTTTGTCTTTTCTTACTAATTTTAGTTTGAAGTCTATTGTATCTGATATGAGGATAGCAACTCCAGCCTGTTTATGGGGACAGTTAGCTTGATAGAGTTTATTCCAACCTCTCACTTTCAAAAGATGATTGTTTTTGGGTAAGATGTGTCTCTTGAAGACAGCAGAACGATGGCTCTTGCTTTTTGATCCAACTAGACAGCCTATGCCGTTTAATTGGAGAGTTAAGTCCATTGATATTGAGAGTTAGGATTGAGAGATATTTATTAGTTCCTACCAAGTTTAAAAGCTTTTAGTAGGGCCTGTGTCTTGACAGTTCTTGTGGTCCTTAGATGGTATGCTGTTTAGGTGCCATTTCTTTCCCTATATTGCATTTATTTTGGTTTTCTATGTATAGAGCATCTTTGAGAATTCTCTGTAGTGTTGGTTTTGTTTCGACATATTGTTGCAGCTTTTCCCTGGAATGGAATGTTTTTATTGTTCTCTCAGTTATGAATGAGTGCTTAGCTGGCTACAGTATTTTGGTTGGTAGTTATTTGATTTAAGGGCATGACATATATGCTTCCAGTCACTTCGTGCTTGCATGGTCTCTGCTGAGAAATCTGGGGTTATTCTGATTGGTTTGCCTTTATAGGTTACTGATCCCTTTTCCCTGGCTGCCTTTAGGATCTTTTATTTCGTTTCTATTGATCCAGTTCAGATCATAATGTGGCGGTTGGATGTTCTTTTCTGGTCAGGTCTGTTTGAGGTTCTAAAAGCTTCTCGTATCTGGATGGGCCTGCCCTTCTGGATATTTGGGAAATTCTCTGAGATGATTCCCTGAAGTATATTTCCAATACAATTGACCTCTTTCTCCACGCCCTCCTCAATACCAACTAGCCTTAAATTAGGCTTCCTAATTGTATCTTGGACCTCCTGAAGCGCTCTCTCATATTTCCTAGATTTGTATGACTCATTTTCTGTTCTTTCTCTATAATAACTAAATTATCTTCAGCCCCGGAAATTCTCTCCTCTGCATTCTCTAACCTGCTATCAAATCTATCTATTTTATTTTTCATCTCCCTTGCTTCTAATTGCTCATTTTTGATGCCTTGCATCTCTTGTTTTAGATGATGTATGGATTTCTTTATCTCCTTGATTTCCTTGTGAGTGGTTAGCTCAGTAGCTTTATTTTCTTTGGACATTTGCTGGAGTTTGGTCACGTTTTTATTTGTGGATTCTATGAATTCACCCATCTTTCTTTGACAAACCTTTATTATGGCCTCCTTTATGGCTTCTTCTTTTTCACTTATCACCTTGTTTATGATTTCCTCTTGTTCAGCTATGGCTTCCTCCATGATCTCTTTCTTTATATTTTCACATTTTCCATTAATGATGTTTATCAATTGCATTTGTGTAGCACTTGGAAGACTCTCCTCTAGGTTTGCCAGTGACTGTTCCATTGTCTGTTTACATTGGGTGGGGGATGTTGTTTCTTGATTTGACATTTTTCTTGAGTTTCTTGTTCTGCCCATTTGAAAATGGGAGCAAAATTACTACTAAATACGATGATAGTTTTTCAGATATAACCAACCTAGACCTCTGTAGCTGGCAGACACTAGATGTTCACAAGTTTTGATTGGTATTATCACTCTTTCTTTTTGTGCACTTACAGACCAGTCTAATACAACCACTGATAAGCGATTTATACCCAAAACAATAAGCCTCTCAATCCAATCTCTATTGGCTTTAAGTCCCTCTGAGCCTAGAGAATAATTAACCACCTACATATACAATATTGCTCAACAGCCATCAAGTGTAGATCTGTGCAGTATAAGGGTTGAAAGACGAGCAGAGGTCCAGAGATAGAAAAAAAGAATGAGAGAGTTTAGAGGAGGTACAAGACGATTAACGTAGGAGTGTAAGAATATTGTAGTAAAGAAGAAAATGTATACCATAAGGATAACTGACCTAAGTTGGTAAGTAGGTAGCATACTTGAGTACAAAGTTTGGAAAGTATTAGAATAAAACCTATGTGTTGCTGCACGACTAGCTCTTAGCCCAACCACTGGCCTCACAGTGGACCATGAGATGGATCTGTTTTTCTTTTTTTTAATTTTTTTAATTTTTATTTTTTATTGTAATTAGTAAAAGGGTTACATGATATTTGCCAGATAGAAGGTGCATTAATTCACATGCATTGATACCCTTTCACATGTCTTGGTATCCGTTTCCCTCCCCCCCACACACCCCTCCCATCTTGGTATTCCCCCCTTCCCTATCAAATTTCAAAGTTTGGAAAGTATTAGAATAAAACCTATGTGTTGTTGCACGACTAGTTCTTAGCCCAACCAGTGGCCTCACAGTGGACCATGGGATGGATCTGTTTTTCTTGTCTACGTTGAGGGAAAGGGGTATTTCACAAGATGCAGAAGCGAAGATTTCAGAAGCAAATGCTGTGAGTGAATTAGCTCGTGAAAAGCATTTTTATTTTCTTTTATCTTTCTGCCAGACTTGGGGCTTGAATTCAGGGCCTGAGCACTGTCCTCGGGTTTTCTCAAGTCTAGACCTCTGCCACTTGAGCCACAGTGCCACATCTAGATTTTCTATCTATGTGATACTGAACAATCGAACCCAGATCTTCATGGATGCTAGGCAAGCACTCTACCACTATGCCAAACTCTCAAACCTGACATAGTAATTATAAAATCATCATCACCATATCAAAATAACCTTTCTCCTACAAAGAATGAACACTTATCTATGTGTGTAATGCTTTTTTTAAAATTTCACTAATTCTTCTGTGTTTTTCCCTTTTGCATTTTTTACACATGACAGCAAAGCTAATCATCAGGAAAAAATTGATTAGGATGCAGAAACCTAATAATATCCTAGTAGATTGACGTCAAAAATATGTGCAAGATGCCTTGTGTGTTTGACCTAGTTTTAGAGTCCTTAGCTAACACGCAAAAAGACTCAGGTTAGATTCCTCATTACCACATACATAGAAAACGCTGCAAGTGGTGCTGTGGCTCGGTGGGACAGCTAAAGCCTAAAGAAAGCCCAAGAACAATGTTCACACTCTGAGGTCAAGTCCCAAGACAAGCAAAAACAAAAAAAAATTCGACAAGGGGCAAAATGCAGGCAGAGAAGGCGCTGTGAAGCAAATGTTTTGTAAAGGATGAGGGCAATATTGACCCTTAAGTTTGGATCTTACCTAAGAAAGGCTCCTAGAGCCTGAGACCAGACTGGCAGTTGGGCCTAGTGGAAGATATTGGGATTGGACAAATAAGGTGTGCTGTTTACTACATCCACATGTATATTGTGAGATTGGAGGAGAGATTCAGCCTCCAGTATGTCTTTGGTGAGGTCTTCTGTGAGCAAGGATCTTTGGTCATTTGGCCCTGAAAGGTGACCCTGCCTCCCTCACAATGGAACAGAATATGGAACCCTGGTAACCAAGCCACTGTAACTAACAACCAGCTCAACCCAGCTCACTTGGCCTGTGGCTCAGGAGGAAGAAAGATGTTGCTGTGCTGTTGCCAAAGGTCAGGAAACTCGAGTCTCAGGCATGGAAGTTGTGGATGTCTTACTCAAAGATGTACATGGTAGATCATTGCCAAGTCACAAATCCAGTATAACAGGGCTTTCTCGAAGAAGAAGGCCAGGAAAATCCAGGGCAACCAGATGAGGTATTTTTCTAAGAAGAATTGTATTTGACCCCATCATCCTCCCCACACACTACCACTTTGTTTTTTCAAAAATTTTTTTATTGTAATTAGTAAAAGGGTTGCATGATATTTGCCAAATAGAAGGTGCATTAATTCACATACATTGATACCCTTTCACATGTGTTGGTACCCATTTCCCTCCAACCCCACACCCCCAGCCGTCTTGGTTTTCCCCCCTTCCCTATCAAATTTCAAATATCCAAATACAAATAAATTCAATATATCAGATAACAAAGAGAGATACTCTACCAATATGGGATAACCAAGGGACAGCAAAGGAGATGAGAGACAACATAGTACATTAAGGACAACAATCATTCATTATGTGGCTTTTGTTTCAATACCCTGGAGGTCCTTTCAATTAGCTTCAAATTATATGGCCTTATATATGGCCTTTTCCTCTATTGCAAATCTCTGCTAGTAGAGCTCAAGGTTTCTACTGATTATGACGAATGAGGGAAACCACTGAGCCTAAGTTCCTTTGAGTCTGGCTTACTTCACTTAATATGATTTGTTCTAAGTCTTTCCATTTCCTAACAAATGGGGCGATGTCATTCTTTCTGACAGCAGCATAGAATTCCATTGTGTACAAATACACAACTTGTTGATCCACTCATCAACTGAGGTACATCTGGGTTGGTTCCATATCTTTGCTATGGTGAATAGTGCTGCAATGAACATTGTTGTGATAGTGGGTTTAGTATGCCCTTGTGTCTGGATTGTTGGGTAAATGGCAAGTGGTGGAATTGCTGGGTCATAGGGGAATTCGATGTTTAGCCTTTTGAGGCACTGCCACACTGCTTTCCATAGTGGTTGAACGAGTTTGCACTCCCACCAATAGTGTAGTAGTGATCCCTCCTGGCCACATCCCCTCCAGCATCTGTTGTCATTCGTTTTCCTGATCGTGGCCATTCTAACTGGAGTGAGGTGGAATCTTAGAGTTGTTTTGATTTGCATTTCTTTTATGACCAGAGATGTGGAGCATTTCTTCATGTGTCTATAGGCCATTTTTGTTTCTTCTTCAGAGAAGACTCTCTTTAAGTCTTTCGCCCATTTTTTAATGGGATGGGTGTTACTTTGGAGGTTAGTTTTGGAGTGATTCAATTTTTTGAGTTGTTGATACATTTTAGATATGAGGCCTTTCTCCGTTGTTTGGTTGGTGAAGATCTTCTCCCACTCTGTAGGCTTCCTGATTAGTTTACTAGCTATATCCGTTGCCATACAAATGCTCTGCAGTTTAATGCAGTCCCACTTATCCAGCCTTCTCTGATTTGTTGTGATTCTTGTTCCTTATTAAGAAAGTTTCGACCTGTGCCAAGGAGGCCTAGTGTATCTCCCATTCCCTCCTGTAAACTTTTCAGAGTGTCAGCGTTTAC
This sequence comes from Megascapheus bottae, assembly GCF_031878675.1. Lineage (NCBI taxonomy): Eukaryota > Metazoa > Chordata > Mammalia > Rodentia > Geomyidae > Megascapheus > Megascapheus bottae. Next base: position 343,136 of record NW_028327478.1, read on the forward strand.
CTCCAGGTCTTTGATCCATTTGGAGTTAATTCTAGTGCAAGGTGACAAAGAAGTATCCAACTTTAGTTTTCTGCAGGTGCTTAACCAGTTCTGCCAGCACAACTTGTTGAAGAGGCTATCTTTCTTCCATTCTATTTTTTTTGGCTCCCTTGTCAAAGATTACGTGGCCATAGGTCTGTGGTTTAATATCTGGGTCCACAGTTCTATTCCATTGGACTTCAGGCCTGTTCTTGTGCCAGTACCAAGCTGTTATGAGAATTATAGCTCTGTAACAGAGTCTAAAGTTTGGAATTGAAATTCCTCCAGCGCTGTTCTTTCTGCTAAGAAGTGTTTTTGCTATACAGGGTCTTTTATTATTCCATATGAAATTTTGAATTGCCTCTTCTATTTCTTTAAAGAATGACATTGGGATGTTGATGGGTATTGCATTGAATTTGTAGATAGCTCTTGGCAAGATTGTCATTTTCACAATGTTGATTCTTCCAATCCAGGAGCATGGGAGGTTTTTCCATTTCCTCAGTTCTGCTTTAATTTCCTTTTATAGGGTTTTAAAGTTTTCATCTAAACGGTCCTTTACATTCTTAGTTAAGCTAATTGCTAGGTACTTTATTTTCTTTAAGGCTATTGTGAAAGGAGTTTCTTTCCTGATTATTGCCTCGTTCCTCTCACTGTTGGCGTAAAGGAAGGCAGTTCATTTGTGAGGGTTGATTTTATGGCCTGCTACCCTTCCAAAGCTTTGAATCAGCTCAAGGAGCTTGGGAGTAGAGTCTATAGGATTCTTTAAATACAGAATCATGTCATCTGCAAAGAGGGATAGTTTTATTTCCTCTTTCCCTACTTGGATCCCCTTTATGCTTGCTTCTTGCCTTATTGCATTGCCTAGGAATTCTAGTACATGTTAAAAAGGAGTATAGAGAGTGGGCATCCTTGTCTCATTCCTGATTTTAGAGGGAATGGCTTTAGATTTTCACCATTAAGTATAATAGTAGCAGTGGGTTTCTCATACACAGCCTTTATTACATTGAGGTATGTTCCATGGATTTCTAGTTTCTCCACATCTTTTAACATAAAGGGGTTTTGGATCTTGTCAAATGCCTTTTCCGCATCTATTGAGACAATCATGTGATTTTTCTCCTTGCTCCTGTTGATGTGTCGAATTATATTAATTGATTTGTGTATGTTGAACCAGCTTTGCCTCACTGTGATGAATCCAGTTGTATCATAATGTATAATTTTTTTGATGAGTTGTTGTAGACGGTTGGCCAGTATTTTGTTGAGAAGTTTTGCATCGATGTTCATCAAAAAATGGGTCTATAATTCTCTTTCTTTGATGAATCTCTGTCTGGTTTGGGGATGAGGGATATACTGGCTTCACAGAATGAGTTTGGTAAAGAACCTTCATTTTCAATTTCGTTGAAGAGCTTGAGGAGTATTGGTGTGAGCTCTGCTTTGAAGACCTTATAGAATTCAGCTGTGAATTCATCTGGCCCCGGGATCTTTTAAGTGGAAGTTTTCTAATTTCCATTTCTATTTCAGAGCTTGAAATAGGCCTGTTGAGTTGGGTTAGCTCCTCTTGGTTCATTGTGGGTATGTTAATATTGTCTAGGAATTCATCCATTTCATCTAGATTCTCAAATTTGTTGGCGTAAAGGTTTGAGAAGTATTCCCTCATGATATTCTGGATTTTGGTAATTTCTGTCGTGATATTACCATTTTCATATGCGATTTTGTTTATTTCGATATGCTCTCTTCTTTTTGGTAAGATTTGCTAAGGGCTTGTCAATTTTGTTAATTCTTTCAAAGAACCAACTCCTTGTTTTGTGGATTCTTTCTATACTGTTTTTATTCCAAATCATTTAATTCTGCTTTGATTTTAATAATTTGCTTTCTCCTAATGGGTTTAGGGTTGCTTTGTTGCTCTTTTTCCAGTAGGTTAAGGTGAGACATTAACTAGTTGGTTTGCCATTTTTCCAACTTGCTGTTGTAGGCACTCAGCACTATAAATTTTCCTCTGAGTACTGCCTTTGTTGTGTCCCTAAGGAGTTGATACTTGTGTGCTCCTTATTGTTAAATTTCATAAACAGTTGGATATCTGTTATGATCTCTTCGATTACCCATTGTTTTTGATTCAACAATGTGTTGTTCAGTCTCCATGAGTTACAGGGTTTTCGTTGGTGGAAATGTGTGTTCAGTTCCAATTTGATGCCTTTATGGTCTGAGAGTGTGCATGGAATAAATTCAGTGTTTCTGAATCTGTCCAGATTTGTTTTATGGCCTCAGATGTGGTCTATTTTGGAAAATGTTCCATGTGCTGCTGAGGAAAACGTATCTTCTGTCGTTACTGGGTGGAATATTCTGCAGGTGTCTGTTAGATCTAATTGGTCTATATAGTTGTTCAGTTCTAAGGTTTCTCTGTTGAGTTTTTGCCTTGTTGATCTGTCCATAGGTGAGAGTGGTGTGTTAAACTCACCAACAATCACTGTATTTTGATCTATGTATGGTTTCAGTGTAAGTAAAGTTTGCTTGATGAAGTTTGGAGCTCCGGGATTGGGTGTGTAAATATTTAGGATCGTTATGCCTTCCTGGAGGAAAGAGCCCTTTAGTAGTATGTAGTAACCTTCTTTGTATTTTCTTACTAATTTTAGTTTGAAGTCTATTGTATCTGATATGAGGATGGCAACTCCAGCCTGTGTATGGGGGCAGTTAGATTGATAGAGTTTATTCCAACCTCTCACTTTCAAAAGATGATTGTTTTTGGGTAAGATGCGTCTCTTGAAGACAGCAGAACGATGGCTCTTGCTTTTTGATCCAACTAGACAACCTATGCCGTTTAATTGGAGAGTTAAGTCCATTGATATTGAGAGTTAGGATTGTGAGATATTTATTAGTTCCTACCATTTTTAAAAGCTTTTAGTAGGGCCTGTGTCTTGACAGTTCTTGTGGTCCTTAGATGGTATGCTGTTTAGGTGCCATTTCTTTCCCTATATTGCATTTATTTTGGTTTTCTATGTATAGAGCATCGTTGAGAATTCTCTGTAGTGTTGGTTTTGTTTCGACATATTGTTGCAGCTTTTCCCTGGAGTGGAATGTTTTTATTGTTCCCTCAGTTATGAATGAGAGCTTAGCTGGCTACAGTATTCTCGGTTGGTAGTTATTTGATTTAAGGGCATGACATATATGCTTCCAGTCACTTCGTACTTGCATGGTCTCTGCTGAGAAATCTGGGGTTATTCTGATTGGTTTGCCTTTATAGGTTACTGATCCCTTTTCCCTGGCTGCCTTTACGATCTTTTCTTTCGTTTCTATGGATCCAGTTCAGATCACAATGTGGCGGTGAGATGTTTTTTTCCGGTCAGGTCTGTTTGTGGTTCTAAAAGTTTCTCCTATCTAGATGGGCCTGCCCTTCTGGATATTTGGGAAATTCTCTGAGATGATTCCCTGAAGTATATTTCCAATACCATTGACCTCTTTCTCCACGCCCTCCTCAATACCAACTAGCCTTAAATTAGGCTTCCTAATTGTATCTTGGACCTCCTGAAGCGCTCTCTCATATTTCCTAGATTTGGATTGACTCATTTTCTGTTCTTTCTCTATAATAACTAAATTATCTTCAGCCCCGGAAATTCTCTCCTCTGCATTGTCTAACCTGCTATCAAAGCTATCTACTATATTTTTCACCTCCCTTGCTTCTAATTGCTCACTTTTGATGCCTTGCATCTCTTGTTTTAGATCATGTATGGATTTCTTTATCTCCTTGATTTCCTTTTGAGTGGTTAGCTCAGTAGCTTTATTTTCTTTGGACATTTGCTGGAGTTTGGTCAAGTTTTTATTTGTGGATTTTACGAATTCATCCATCTTTCTTTGAAAAACCTTTATTATGGCCTACTTTATGGCTTCTTCTTTTTCACTTATCACCTTGTTTATGATCTCCTCTTGTTCAGCTATGGCTTCCTCCATGATCTCTTTCTTTATATTTTCACATTTTTCATTAATGATGTTTATCAATTGCATTTGTGTAGCACTTGGAAGACTCTCCTCTAGGTTTGCCAGTGACTGTTCCATTGTCTTTTTACATTGGGGGGGGGGATGTTGTTTCTTGATTTGACATTTTTCTTGAGTTTCTTGTTCTGCCCATTTGAAAATGGGAGCAAGTTTACTACTAAATACCATGATAGTTTTTCAGATATAACCAACCTAGACCTCTGTAGCTGGCAGACACTAGATGTTCACAAGTTTTGATTGGTATTATCACTCTTTCTTTTTGTGCACTTACAGACCAGTCTAATACAACCACTGATAAGCGATTTATACCCAAAACAATAAGCCTCTCAATCCAATCTCTATTGTCTTTCAGTCCCTCTGTGCCTAGAAAATAATTAACCATCTACATGTACAATATTGCTCAACAGCCATCAAGTGTAGATCCGTGCAGTATAAGGGCTGAAAGACGAGCAGACGTGCAGAGATAGAAAGAAAGAATGAGAGAGGTCAGGGGAAGTACAAGAGGATTAACGTAGGAGTGTAAGAATATTGTAGTAAAGAAGGAAAGGTATAGCATAAGGATAACTCACCTAAGTTGGTAAGTAGGTAGCATATTTGAGTACAAAGTTTGGAAAGTATTAGAATAAAACTTATGTGTTGCTGCACGACTAGCTCTTAGCCCAACGAGTGGCCTCACAGTGGACCATGGGATGGATCTGTTTTTCTTGTCTACGTTGAGGGAAAGGACTGTTTCACAAGATGCAGAAGCGAAGATTTCAGAAGCAAATGCTGTGAGTGAATTAGCTCGTAAAAAGCATTTTTATTTTCTTTTATCTTTCTGCCAGTCTTGGTACTTGAATTCAGGGCTTGAGCATTGTCCTCGGGTTTTCTCAAGTCTAGCCCTCTGCCACTTGAGCCACAGTGCCATATCTAGATTTTCTATCTATGTGATACTTAGCAATCAAACCCAGATCTTCATGGATGCTAGGCAAGCACTCTCCCACTATGCCAAACTCTCAACCCTGACATAGTAATTATAAAATCATCATCATCATATCAAAATATCCTTTCTCCTACAAAGTATGGACACTTATCTATGTGTGTAATGCTTTTTTTTTAATTTCACTAATTCTTCTGTGTTTTTCCCTCTTGCATTTTTTACACATGACAGTAAAGCTAATCATTAGGAAAAAAATTGATTAGGATACAGAAACCTAATAGTATTCTAGTAGATTGACGTCAGAAATATATGCAAGATGCCCTGTGTGTTTGACCTAGTGGTAGAGTCCTTGGTTACCACGCAAAAAGCCTCATGTTTGATTCCTCATTACCACATACATAGCAAATACTGCAAGTGGTGCTGTGGCTCGGTGGGACAGCTAAAGCCTAAACAAAGCCCAAGAACAATGTTCACACTCTGAGGTCAAGTCCCAAGACTAGCAAAAACAAAAAAAAAATTCGACAAGGGGCAAAATGCAGGCAGAGAAGGCACTGTGAAGCAAATGTTTTGTAAAGGATGAGGGCAATATTGACCCTTAAGTTTGGATCTTACCTAAGAAAGGCTCCTAGAGCCTGAGACCAGACTGGTAGTTGGGCCTAGTGGAAAACATTGGGATTGGACAAATAAGGTGTGCTGTTCACTACATCCACATGTATATTGAGAGATTGGAGGAGAGATTCAGCCTCCAGTATGTCTTTGGTGAGGTCTTCTGTGAGCAAGGATCTTTGGTCATTGGGCTCTGAAAGGTGACCCTGCCTCCCTCACAATGTAACAGAATATGGAACCCTGGTAACCAAGCCACTGTAACTAACAACCAACTCATGCCAGCTCACTTGGCCTGTGGCTCAGGAGGAAGAAAGATGTTGCTGTGCTGTTGCCAAAGGTCAGGAACCTCGAGTCTCAGGCATGGAAGTTGTGGATGTCTTACTCGAAGATGTACATGCTAGATTTTTGCCAAGCCAAAAATCCAGTATAACAGGCCTTTCTCTAAGAAGAAGGCCAGGAAAATCCAGGGCAACCACATGAGGTATATTTCTAAGAACAAATGTATTTGACCCCATCATCCTCCCCACACACTACAACATTTTTAAAAAATTTTTTTATTGTAATTAGTAAAAGGGTTACATGATACTTGCCAGATAGAAGGTGCATTAATTCACATACATTGATACCCTTTCACATGTGTTGGTACCCATTTCCCTCCAACCCCACACCCTCCACCCATCTTGGTTTTCCCCCCTTCCCTATCAAATTTCAAGTATCCAAATACAAATAAATTGAATATATCAGATAACAAAGTGAGATACTATACCAATATGGGATAACCAAGGGACAGCAAAGGAGATGAGAGACAACATAGTACATTAAGGAGAACCATCATTCATTATGTGGCTTTTGTTTCAATACCCTGGAGGTCCTTTCAATTAGCTTCACATTATATGGCCTTATATATGGCCTTTTGCTCCATTGCAAATCTCTGCTAGTAGAGCCCAAGGTTTCTACTGATTATGACGAATGAGGGAAACCAGTGAGCCTAAGTTCCTTTGAGTCTGGCTTACTTCACGTAATATGATTTGTTCTAAGTCTTTCCATTTCCTAACAAATGGGGCGATGTCATTCTTTCTGACAGCAGCATAGAATTCCATTGTCTACAAATACCACAACTTGTTGATCCACTCATCAACTGAGGGACATCTGGGTTGGTTCCATATCTTTGCTATGGTGAATAGTGCTGCAATGAACATTGTTGTGCTAGTGGGTTTAGTATGCCCTTGTTTCTGGATTGTTGGGTAAATGCCAAGTAGTGGAATTGCTGGGTCATAGGGGAGTTCTATGTTTAGCCTTTTGAGGCACTGCCACACTGCTTTCCATAGTGGTTGAACGAGTTTGCACTCCCACCAACAGTGTAGTAGTGATCCTTCCTGGCCACATCCCCTCCAGCATCTGTTGTCATTCGTTTTCCTGATCCTGGTCATTGTAACAGGAGTGAGGTGGAATCTTAGAGTTGTTTTGATTTGCATTTCTTTTATGACCAGAGATGTGGAACATTTCTTCATATGTCTATAGGCCATTTTTGTTTCTTCTTCAGAGAAGACTCTCTTTAAGTCTTTGGCCCATTTTTTAATGGGATGGGTGTTACTTTGGAAGTTAGTTTTGGAGTGATTCAATTTTTTGAGTTGTTGATATATTTTAGATAAGAGGCCTTTGTCCATTGTTTGGTTGGTGAAGATCTTCTCCCACACTGTAGGCTTCCTGACTAGTTTACTAGCTATATCCGTTGCCATACAAAATCTCTGCAGTTTAATGCAGTCCCACTTATCCAGCCTTTCTCTGATTTGTTGTGATTCTTGGTCCTTATTAAGAAAGTTTCGACCTGTGCCAAGGAGGCCTAGTGTATCTCCTATTCCTTCCTGTAAACGTTTCAGTGTGTCAGCATTTACCTCCAGGTCTTTGATCCATTTGGAGTTAATTCTAGTGCAAGGTGACAAAGAAGGATCCAACTTAATTTTCTGCAGGTGGTTAACCAGGTCTGCCAGCACAATTTGTTGAAGAGGCTATCTTTCTTCCATTCTTTTTTTTTTTGGCTCCCTTGTCAAAGATTACGTGGCCATAGGTCTGTGGTTTAATATCTAGGTCCGCAGTTCTAATCCATTGGAATTCAGGCCTGTTCTTGTGCCAGTATAAAGCTGTTTTGAGGATTATAGCTCTGTAATAGAGTCTAAAGTTTGGAATTGAAATTCCTCCAGCGCTGTTCTTTCTGCTAAGAAGTGTTTTTGCTTTACAGGGTCTTTTATTATTCCATATGAAATTTTGAATTGCCTCTTCTATTTCTTTAAAGAATGACATTGGGATGTTGATGGGTATTGCATTGAATTTGTAGATAGCCCTTAGCAAGACTGTCATTTTCACAATGTTGATTCTTCCAATCCAGGAGCATGGGAGGTTTTTCCATTTCCTTAGTTCTGCTTTAATTTCCTTTTTTAGTGTTTTAAAGTTTTCATCTAAACGGTCCTTTACATTCTTAGTTAAGCTAATTCCTAGGTACTTTATTTTCTTTGAGGCTATTGTGAAAGGAGTTTCTTTCCTGATTATTGCCTCGTTCCTCTCACTGTTGGTGTAAAGGAAGGCAGTTGATTTGTGAGGGTTGATTTTATGGCCTGCTGCCCTTCCAAAGCTTTGAATCAGCTCAAGAAGCTTGGGAGTAGAGTCTATAGGATTCTTTAAATACAGAATCATGTCATCTGCAAAGAGGGATAGTTTTATTTCTTCTTTCCCTACTTGGATCCCCTTTATGCTTGCTTCTTGCCTTATTGCACTGCCTTGGAATTCTAGTACTATGTTAAAAAGGAGTGGAGAGAGTGGGCATCCTGAATGCTACCCCTTAGCACTTTTATGCAAATCTTAGGCCTGTGGCATTTTAAGCACAATTTAACGCTCTGTTTTTTTGCTGGTTAATTAGAGGTAAAAATCTTATGGAATTTATTGCATGGCTGATTTTGAACTGGAATCCTCAGGTCTCAGCTTATCTTGAGTAGCTGGGATTACAGTACATTTACAACCTGTATGCTCATACACATCGCTTCCGATCCAAACACTCATTGTTCAATTTAACTAACAAGATGTGAGGAAAGATGATTGACTGTAATTTACTAGATGGGCTTCTAGTGAGTATATATTTCCACTTCCACTCTGAAGTCAGGGAAATGTTTCTGGTACATGTTTCAACTATCTCCCAAAGAGGAAATTATGTGTGAGTACGTTTGCTATTATTTCAGATAGGAGATGGACTTTGGTGTTTGGAACCTGTTGGGCAGAGTGTATCAGCTGGGCTGTGATAACAGAGATGATGTTTCAGACAGGAATATTTTCATCCCAGACAAACGTAATCCAGATCCTTGGATTTCAGGTCTTGAGTAGATAGAATTACAAGTGTGAGCTGCCACCACCACCTGGTTCATTTTGGAAACCTTAATTGCTTCTCCTTTGTTCCTTTCCTTTTTTGGAAGATTGATCTAAGCTGGCTGATTGTGCATCACAATGAAGTAATTGGCCTCAGGAATTGCAAATATTTGTTTCATCAGCACGGAATGAATGAGGTTGATCCAAACCCAATAGTATTTTACTTCTGATAAATAGGGAACTTACCTATATCATTTTTCCTTTCCTTTGCTTTCCCAAAGCAAGCAACATGTTTCTTAAAAACTATATTTCATGAGAATATTATAATTAGAAGCAATCTTCTGCACACTTCAGAATAGTCCTTGCATTTATAAACTTATATTACAATGTTATTTAGAAGAATGGTGACTCTTAGTTTCATAACTATTTCATATGTTTTACTCTTTAAGGCTCATTAACTCAAGAAGGGATTAAATACATTTAGATAATAGTAGAACATAGCTGCTGCTGATTTGATATGTGTGCAGATGATACACAGATTTATTAGGATTACTCAAAAGTTTTCTTCAAATTTTCAGTAGTAGACTGCTATGCTAACTGGAAGGTGATAGTAATGATGCTGAAATTCTATGAATCAGCTATGAAGCAGAATTTCAGGGGAGAGTATTTGCTAGGGACTTAATTTCTAAGACGCATATCAAGAATATTGAACTATAACACCAAATGATGGAGGACTCAGCGTCACATTTTGTTTGTTTTATGCAAGTCCTGGGACTTGAACCCAGGGCCTGGGAACTGTCCTTAAATGTTTTTTTTGCTTCAGGCTAGTATTCTACCACTTGATCCACAGCTCCACTTCCAGATTTTTGGTAATGAACTGTAAATCAGAATATCATGCAATTTGTTTGGGCTGGATTCAAACCTGATTCTGTGTAGATAGGATTCCAAGTGTGAGCGCACAGAGCCTGGCTAGTATCATTCATCATTCAAGTCATGGGACTGCAATTCTGCACCTGGGTCTTGTCACTGAGCTTTTCAGCTCAAGACTACTGCCCATACCCTTGAGCCATTGGGCCACTTCTGGGTTTCTGGTGGTTAATTGGAGATAAGAGTCACATGGACTTCAGTGCCCAGGCTGACTTTGAACTGCTATCCTTGGATCCCAGCCTCTTGAGTAGCTACATTTTCAAGTGTGAGCCACCATACCCCGCTAAATTATTTTTTAAGTTAATTTTTTTGTTAAGTCAATATATAGTTGGCATACGGTTACATAAGTAATGAACACATTTCTTAAGAAAATTTTTATCCCCTCCCTCATTTTTCTGTTTTCCTAACCTCAGCCCCCTCTCCACCCAGATTGTTCAGTTCATTTCCGTTTAGTGTCTTCCAAGTATCACTGTTCAATTGGTTCACCCTTTTTCCTTTGTTTTTTTTTTTTACCATTTTATTTTACCCTCTCCATTCCCCAAATCACATAAACCCATGTACAAGACACAGGGTACCCGAATTCAACACAGTGACTACAGAGAATAAAACTAAAGGGAAAAAGAAGAAAAGAGGTGAAAAGCAAAGAAAATGAAAGAACATCATACAGTACCTTAGAAGCAACAACACTGAAAAAACAAAACATAAAACCTTGGGCTGAAAATGTAGCTTGCCTAGCATGTATGAAACCCTGGATTCCATTCCTCAGCACCACATAAACAAAAACTGGAAGTGCCACTGTGACTCAGCTGGTAGATTTCTAAAGTTCAGCACAGAGTGTCTCCAAGTGACAAAAATCTGTCACATTTAAGTCAGGCTTCAAAATTTTGCTAGGAACCAGTTACGTGATTTGGAAGAAAGTCCAATTTTCAAAAAATCACAAGCCAGGCGCTGGAGGGTCATAATTGTCATTCTACTAGCCAGGGAGAAGGTGATTCAAAGCCTTTGCAAGCAAAAAAACCAAAACAAAAAAATCCTGTAAGATTCTTCTCTCCACTTATCCACCCAAAAACTAAGTGGAGTTGTGGCTAAAACTGGTACAGCATTAGCCTTGAGGAAAAAGAACTAAGAGACCGTGCCCAGGTCCAAAGTTCCAGCTCCCCACCAAGAAAGAAAAAAAGAGGAGTCCAGATACCTTAGTTTCAAAAGTATATCTGGATATCTTAGTAGATTTTTCTGATCTTTCCTCATTCATCTCATGGAACCACATAATCTTGATCCTGATCTGACTAAGAGCCTGCATTGTGCTTAATAAATTCATTCCACACATTCCAGTAGAATCTGGACAGCTAACAGCCACTTACCAATGCTTTATTCTACTTTTAGGCCAGTATGTCTTGATACCATCTACACAGTCAGCTATATCATCTTTCCAGAGTCTGGCTTTCCTTTGAGTCTGGCTTACTTCACTTAATATGATTTGTTCTAAGTCTTTCCATTTCCTAACAAATGGGGCGATGTCATTCTTTCTGACAGCAACATAGAATTCCATTGTGTACAAATACCACACCTTGTTGATCCACTCATCAACTGAGGGACATCTGGGTTGGTTCCATATCTTTGCTATGGTGAATAGTGCCGCAATGAACATTGTTGTGCCTGTGGGTTTAGTATGCCCCTGTTTCTGGATTGTTGGGCTGAAAATGCCGCTTGCCTAGCATGTATGAAACCCTGGATTCCATTCCTCAGCACCACATAAACAAAAACTGGAAGTGCCACTGTGACTCAGCTGGTAGATTTCTAACGTTCAGCACAGAGTGTCTCCAAGTGACAAAAATCTGTCACATTTAAGTCAGGCTTCAAACTTTGCTAGGAACCAGCTACGTGATTTGGAAGAAAGTCTAATTTTCAAAAAATCACAAGTCAGGCGCTGGAGAGTCATAATTGTCATTCTACTAGCCAGGGAGAAGGTGATTCAAAGCCTTTGCAAGCAAAAAAACCAAAACAAAAAAAACCTGTAAGATTCTTCTCTCCACTTATCCACCCAAAAAGTAAGTGGAGTTGTGGCTAAAACTGGTACAGCATTAGCCTTGAGGAAAAAGAACTAAGAGACCTTGCCCAGGTCCAAAGTTCAAGCTCCCCACCAAGAAAGAAAAAAAAAAGGAGTCCAGATACCTTAGTTTCAAAAGTATATCTGGATATCTTAGTAGATTTTTCTGATCTTTCCTCATTCATCTCATGGAACCGCATAATCTTGATCCTGATCTGACTAAGAGCATGCATTGTGCTTAATAAATTCATTCCACATATTCCAGTAGAATCTGGACAGCTAACAGCCACTTACCAATGCTTTATTCTACGTTTAGGCCAGTATGTCTTCATACCATCTACACAGTCAGCTATATCATCTTTCCAGAAGTAGCATTGAGTGTAGAACACTCAGAACTAAAATAATTGCATAAAGATGTAATAAAACTCCTTGATTCATTAAGAAAATTTCTGTACCACTTAGAGCAAGTGCATTAGTGGTATTTACCGCTAGCCTCTTTTTTTAAAAAAATTCATTAACATTGAATTTTACATCATATTTCAAATGTCATGTTTAACCAACAAGTATTCAAGAAGGGAATCGCTATACAATCACTGGCACATAAATTTTAGAATATAGTAAAAATTAAGCTGAGTCTTTGTATGTCATAGATACAGATTAATCTATAATAAAACACATGTCTATAGAGTGTATAGTCTATCCTAGATTTTTATGTCTATGTAGTTATGTTTATATCTCCAAAATTATGTCCAGAACTTTGGGTATCAACTATTCAATCATCACTCTACTACTGTTTGAAACTAATATCCATATATTAAGGATACCATGTACCTTTTGTTCCTTGGTCTTGACTTATCTCACTCAACAGGATTCACTCTAATTTCATCCACTACCCCAAAAATGCCATTATTATTTTTTTCTGTGCAGATCTTCTTTTTATATATTTATTTTTATTGTAATTTATAGAAGGGTTACATTATATTCACCAGATAGAAGGTGCATTACTTCTCAAACTTTGATACCCCATGTAATGATATGGTCCCCATTTCCCTTCCCCTACCCCCACTCATGTTCATTTCCCCCCTTCCCTATCCAATTTCAAATAAGCAATTAGGCACATATGAAATATATCAGAAAACAAGGTGAAATATTGTAACAATATGATATAACCAAGGGATAGCAAAAGAGATAAGAGATCACATAGTTCATTAAGGACAATAATCACTCATTATATGAGTTTTGTTTCTTCATCTTGGAGGTCCTTACATTTAGTGTCATACTATTTGTCACGATGTCTCTAGATTTTGTTCTATTGTAAATCTCTGGTAGCAGAGCCCAAGGTTTCTACTGAATTTGACAAATGAGGGAGACTCTTGGGCCTATGTTCCTTTGAGTTTGGCTTACTTCACTTAATATGATTTTTTTCCTTTTCATCCACTTCCCCGAGAATGCCATTATTTTATCTTGTCGGTTGGCTATGTATCATTCCATTGTGTGTGTGTGTGTGTGTGTGTGTGTGTGTGTGTGTGTGTGTGTGTGTGTATCACATTTTTTGTAGTAGGGCATCTGGTTGTTTCCATCATCCAGCCTCATTTTCTACAGATATTTTTATAGTCTCTTTTTTATTTTCAGGGTAATGTATAGAGGGGTTACGATTACATTTGCAGGTAGTGGACTGCATTACTTCTCACACATTTATTCCACTCCACATGTTTTTGTCCCCAGTTCCCTCTCCCCTCCCCTTCCTAATCATCTTGTTTCCCCCCTTCCCTTTCCTATTTGACATAAACAAATAAACATATATACAATATGCCAGGGAAAAAATCAGATACAGTAACAATCTGACATTAACCAAAGGGCAAAATAAGAGATGAGAAATAACATAGTAGATTAGGACAAAAATCACACAAGATTAAGAGCAACGATGACACAAGATATAGCTCTTGTTCCAATATCCTAGAGATCCTTACATTTAGTCTCATCCTATATGACCTTATATACCTAGGTTTTTGAGTTATTGTAATCCTCTGCTAGGAGAGTCCTAGATGTGAACTAATTATTACAAATGAGGGAAACCATTGAGCTTATGTTTCTTTGGGTCTGGCTTGCTTCACTTAATATGAATTTTTCCAAGTCTTTCCATTTCCTTACAAATGGGGCGATGTCATTCCTTCTGATGGCAGCATAGCATTCCATTGTGTATAAGTACCACATCTTCTTGATTCAGTCATCTACTGAGTGGCATCTGGGTTGGTTTCATATCTTTGCTATGGTAAATAGTGCTGCAATGAGCATCATTGTGCTAGTGGCTTTAGTATTCCCTTGTTTCTGGACAATTGGGTAGGTGCCAAGTAGTGGATTTGCTGGATCATAGGGGAGCTCTATGTTCAGTCTTTTGAGGAACCACCACACTGCTTTCCCTAGTGGTTGAACGTGTTTACACTCACACCAACAGTGTAGGTGTGATCCCCCCTGGTCACTTCCCCACCAGTATCTCTTATTAGATTTTTTGATAATGGCCATTCTGACTGGAGTCAGGTGGAATCTCAAAGTTGTTTTGATTTTCATTTCCCTTATTGCTAGAGATATGGAGCATTTCTTCATGTGTCTAAAGCCCATTTTAATTTTTTCTACAGAGAATACTGTAGGATGGTTGTTTCTTTGAAGATTTGTTGGGGAGAGATTCATTTTTTTCAGCTATAGATATATTTTAGATAACTACATATATTTTTGTAGAAAAAAGAATGGAAGCCATCATGCTGGCTCACAACTTAATTTCAGCTGCTTAGGAGGCTCAGGGCTTAGGATCACCTGTCAAAGCCAACCAGGGCCCTACAGTGTGTGAGATCAAACTCTGTGAACATACAATGACTCTAAGAGGAATCTCACTGCCTGGGAATGTAGCCTAATGGTAGAGTGCTCACCTAGAATGCATGAAGACCTAGGTTCTATTCACCGGTACCGCATACTCAGAAAAAAGCTAGAAGTGGTGCTGTGTCTCAAGAGGCAGAGCACTCACCTTGGGCAAGCGAGTCCAATGAAAATGTCTAGGCCCTGAGTCCAAGCCCTAGGACTGGCAAAAAGAAAAAAAGAGCAATCTTACTTAAGTAACAAGGAATGTACCCTATATTTATACAGACTGAAAAATTCATTAAGAAATTAGAAAATATGTATAAAGTGCATAATTTCTTTTGTGTGTTGGCACTGGGTCTTCAACTGAGTGCTTCAGCTCTATCCCTGACCTTTTCTGCTCAAGGCTAGCACTCTACCAATGCAGCCCCAAATCAACTATCTTCAATTGAGATATAAGCGATGAATATTTCAGGGTGCTTCATGAAAAACATTTTTATAAATTGAAACTTTCAACACAGTCTTATTTTAGTATGAATGTTGAGATGGGAAGAGACAGAAAAAGTGAAATGTTTCCTGATCCCCATAGAGAAGAGACTCAGCAGGACCACTGTGGTCTGCAGGCTTCTTTGTGAGTTTTGTTTGCTTGTTTGATTTTTGTCAATTGTGGGGCTTGAACTCTGGGCCTGGGCACTGACCCTGAGCTCTTCAGCTCAAGGCTAGCGCTCTTCCTCTACATCTCCATTTTTGGTTTCTGGTAGTTAATTGGTGATGTAAGTCTCACAAACATATGTGTCCAGGCTGGCTTTGGGCTTTGAACCAAGATCCTCCAATCTCAGCCTTCATAGTAGCTAGAATTACACGCTTCAGCCAGCAGTGCCTGACTGTTTGATGTCTCTGTCTCTGTCTCTCTGTCTCTATCTGTCTCTGTCTGTCTGCCTGTCTGTCTCTCTCTCTCTGTCTCTCTCTGTCTCTCTCTGTCTCTGTCTCTCTGTCTGTCTCTCTGTCTGTCTCTCTGTCTCTCTCTCTCTGTCTCTCTCTCTCTGTCTCTCTCTGTCTCTCTCTGTCTCTCTCTGTCTCTCTCTCTCTCTGTCTCTCTCTCTCTCTGTCTCTCTCTCTCTCTCTCTCTCTCTCTCTTTTGGTTGTAAGACTTTAATTGTGCACCTGGGCAGTGTCCCTGGGCTCTTCAGCTCAAGGCTACAACCTTAAACACCTTGAGCCTCAGTGTCACTTCTGGTTTTCTGGTGCTTAAGTGGAAGTAACAGTTTCATGGACTTTAGTGTCTGGCCTGGTTTGAACTGTGATCCTCAGAACCCAAACTTCTGAGACCATTTCCAGCTTTTTTTTTGGTGTAAGTGGTACAGAGTAATTGAACACAGGGCTTTGTGCATACTAGGCAAGCAAACTACCACTAGTGTGCACTCCAGCCTTAGATAAGGGCTTTCTTTTTCTTTTTCTTTTTTTCACTCATGGGGCTTGAACTCTGGCCCTGGATGTTTACCTTAAGCTCTTCAGCTCAAGGCAAGAGCTCTACCACTTGAGGCACATTGTCATTTTGAATTTTCTGGATTATTTGGAAATAAGATTCTCACAGATTTTTATGCCTGGGCCGTCTTTGGACCTCAATCCTCCAGAGTAGCTAGGATTACCAGGGTGAGCCACCAGTCACGGGCATTAAATTATTATTTTTTGCATGTCCTATGGCTTCAACTCATGGCCAGAGCACTGTCCTAGGGCTTGCTCAAGGATAGCACTTTACTTCAGCCAGCCAACTCCCGGTCCAAATAGGCCACTCTTGAAGCTAGAATTACAGAGATCTGCCATAATACTGGCATGTCATTATCTAAGTATATAATTTTTCTTCTATTTTTGATGGCTTTTCCTTAGTGTACATATTTCCTACATATTTTATGGAAAACTTCCTTCCCACTGGGGCCATAAGTTAAGCCTAGTGGAAGAGTTCTTGCCGAGCATGAATGAAGACCCAAGTTCAATTCCTCAGCACAACATAGATAAAAAAAGATAAAATTGGTGCTGTGGCACATGTGATAGAACTTGCGCCTTAAGAATAAACAAAAACAAAAACAAGGATCATGCTCAGGTCCTGAGTCTAAGCCCAGTAGTGGCAAAAAAAATTCTGCCCAAAGTAGACATTAAAACTTATTGTACTTTTCAAAAAATTTGTTGTCAAGGTGATATACAAAGAGATTGCTGTTACATATGTAATGAGTACATTTCTTGTAAACACTGTTACCCCCTCCCCCGTTTTCTCTTTCCCTTCCCCCCAAGTCATAAATTTCATTTACAACAAATATATATGTATTTTCATTCCTGAAAAAAATAGTTTAAAATGTGTTCAAATAAATGATGTAGGTTGATATATTTATGAAAATGGATTACTTGAACTCTAAAATAAACATTCTAGGTAATTTTTCTCATAAAATTGTAGTAATGCTATAAAACTAATAAAAAATGAATTTTAGTTATTAATTTCTTATGTTTTACCTTTAACATTATTACACTAAGCATACTGTTTATGGTATTAATACAGACAGCATGAAATATGATTATGTAAAAAAATTAAATGATTCAAAATAGTAAGGTTGGGGGCCATTAGTTTGGCTTGGTGGCACACACCTTGGACTGGCAAAAAAGAAGTAGGGTTAGATAAAACATATTTATTTCCAAATGTGTGGAAAATGGTATGATTTCTTGTTTGGCTACTCCTGGGGCTTGAACTGAGGGACCAGGAACTGTCCTTGGCCACATTTGTTCAAGGGTCGCACTCTGACACCTGAGCCACAGTGCCCCATCTGCTTTTTCTGTGTATGCAGTGTCGAGGAATTGAATCAAGGTCTTCTTGTATACTAGGCGAGCACTCTACAACTAGGCCACATTCAAAGCCAAAGTAGATTTTTGATGCTATTGTGGAGTTTTAATTTTCTTAAATATTTGTACAAAGCACAATGGATATATAAACAGACTGGAACTCACAGAACAGAGTCCCACATAATATTACAGTTACTCTGGCACTTCTCCCGATTGACAAAACACATTTCCAGGCATCTGCTCTGTCCTTAAGCTTTGGTAGCTGACTTGTCTTTCCATGGAGGCCTGGCCTGGATTCCTGGTGATTCCATGCATTTCATAGTTCCCTGTATATCCAGTAAGGTTGTCTTCTATGGGACCAGACCTGTCTGGTTTTTGGCCCACCCAGGACCTATGTGTCTGAGGTCTCACATTATAAGTGGAAAATAAAACACAGTATAATAAGGACTGAAGAGCTGCACACCATAATATTAACAATGAGAGTTTAATAGTTACCAAAGTAAATACAATGAATACTTGACAAGAATCATGAGAGCAAGATAAAGAGATGTCTTTTTAGGAAGGGAACAGGGAAGCTCTAAATCCAGACTGGCCTCCAAGTTTCCTACAGACAGTAATTCTACTTCAGAGTCCTCAGAAGGGTCTCCTTCCTCATGAGAAACAGAATGTCCTTCCTGAG
This sequence comes from Megascapheus bottae, assembly GCF_031878675.1. Taxonomy (NCBI): domain Eukaryota; kingdom Metazoa; phylum Chordata; class Mammalia; order Rodentia; family Geomyidae; genus Megascapheus; species Megascapheus bottae. Next base: position 361,349 of record NW_028327478.1, read on the forward strand.
TTAAGAGGGGGATGGATTCTGGTTTGTCGAATGGAGATTGAGTCTCTTTTAGTGAGATGGATGGGTCTGGATATTCTGTGAGGATGGATTCATTTTCCTCCAATGAATCCAGTATTGAGAGTACACTTGCTGCTTCCCATGGGGACATTTTCCATGAGCCCAGTGTGTGCCCCTTCAGCTTGCACAATAAGTGGCGTGTTACTCTGACTCAGATGGACTGACTCTGGGTGGAGTGTGAAAGTAAACGGAAGGAAATCTGGCTGCTCTTTTTCTTCCTCCATATTATCTGCAGGTTCAACTGTGTCACACATGGGGTTCAGAGCAAAAGGTATATCCACAGGACTCTAAACCTGTTTGGTAATTTCTACAGAAGGCCCATGCTTTCTGGAGTGCAGTGATGATTCTCTGTCTCCATCAGTCACCAGCTCCATTGGTGGGTTTTTCATCCGGAGTTCAGGATAAGCTCCTCTACGATGACCCAAACCTAAGAATGGAAATAGGTACAGAGTGGACAGAGTGGACTCTGCAAGTTGAAGTGTCACTCAACTTCCATGAGGATCTAATGGAGGAACCTGTAGAACTGGAGTTTGGACTGAACTCTGAGGAGGTGTAGGGTCTTCCTAATGAGTGCTTATTCCCGAGTCCTTTCAGAGGACAGACTTTACCTGGCTGGCACCACCCTTAAGGGCATTTTGCCAAGCTCTGTAGAAGTAAGGGCCAACCAATATCTAGACCACATGGGCTTCCTACTCACAGGCTCTGAGGCACCCACACCAGGACTTCTACTTTTTCTTGGTCTTACTGGTCGCACATTCCTCCAGCTGGTCAAAAAGTATGTGTCTAGAAGAGCAGGTCCAAAGCCGGCATGTGGAGCCTCGTATAGAGCTTGAGTTGTGTCAGGGTGTGGCAGTTCTTGAACTCGTAGAAATCACTGGGGTAGAAGTCCATTCACATCGTATAGATGGAACACATGATGCTGTGGGCACATTCGGTACAAGGAAAGTGAGAGCCTTCTCTCTCCATCCTGAGCCTTCTACCAAAGCCCCTTTCTTGCAGGACTCTAATGCTGTGGCTGTCCTGCAGAGATGTGCACTTATGTGCTGGGAGGGGGGTAAGAGACACTCCAGAACAGGATGACTTTTACACCCCACTTCCAGAAGCTTCTGAGAGAGGCCTCTATGCATCTGTCCAAAGTAAACGCACCTTAAATTAACTAAGTAAATGCTCTAAATAAATCAATAAGTGAATGCTCTAAATAAAGAACTAAATGCTCATTCCTCTAATCTTAGCCACCCAGCAGGCTGAGCTCTGAAGATCACAGTGGAAAGCCAGTCTAGTCAGTAAAAGTCTAAAGGCACTTGTCTTCAATTAGGCAGCAAAAAGCCAGAACTTGACCTATGACTCAAATGGTACAGTGCTAATTTTTGAACACCAAAGGGATGGCATTCAGACCTGGGTTCAGGTTCAAGTGGCAGCACTGGACCACACACCAAAATGTAAATGCTTTCAGGTTCTAACAGGCAAAGCTATCACAATCCCTCCCTGATGGCTCAAAAGTGATTCAGCCCCCAGCTTTTCCTCTGACTCCAGTATTTCACAGGCCTCCGCCATTAGTACTGACACCTCATTTCTTACTGGGAAATGGGATTTCCTAGGATGTCACCTATGTGAGGGCTGCAGTTGGGAGCCACTTACTCATGCCTGAAATCCAACTTCTCAGTAAGCACACTGTTGAGACTCCAGTAGCTTGTGAGGGAAATGAAATGGCATGGTGTCCCAGTCATAATAAAGTAGTTTGTGCACTTGTATCATGCTTAGCTCCCCTGTGAACACCCCAGTGAACCAAACAGGCTCAGAGAGGAGACAAGTATTCCAAGACTTGGCCAGGAGGGGTGAGCAAACCTGGGTTTGGAGGGGGAACGCTCACTTTTTCAAGAGGATTTCCAGCAACTACTACATTGTCCTCCACTATTTGAAATTGTGCAGGAAGTTTCCCACATAAAAGAGATCACCTTTCTGGTAGGCAGGGATCAGCTTTGTCAGCAGCATCTCCAGCAGGCCTTCCTCCAGGATCCATACGTTACAAGGCTCATTCAGAGTCTGAGCTGACTTACCATCACACTATGTTGGCAAAACAGTGGATATTTCAAACATAGGAATGGGACCACACTTCACACTGAGGAATTGGAATAGAGTAGATTGGAAATGACACACTCTAATCTCAGTATAGTCACTTGAAAGCACACAAGAAGGTTGTAGTGTGTGGGCAGGATGATGGGTTCAAATAGGTTTCCTCTCAATATACTTCATCTGAGTTGCCCTGGAGTTTCCTGGCTTTCTTCCTAGAGAAATGCCTGATATACTGGAATTATGGCTTGGCACTGATCCCGCATCTACTTCTTCAAGTGAGACATCCATATCTCTCATGCCTGAGATGCGAGCCTCCTGATCTTTGGCAACAGCACAGCAACATCTTTCTGGTTCCTGAGCCACAGTCCAAGGGAGCTGGCTTGAGCTGGTTGTCACATACAGTGGCTTAGTTACCAGGGTTCCATATTCTGTTCCATTGTGAGGGAGGTAGGGTCACCTTTTAAGGCCCAATGACCAAAGCTCCTTGCTCACAGAAGACCTCCCCAAAGACATAATGGAGGCTGAATCTCCCTTCCCACCTCACATATGGATGTAGTAAACAGCACACCTTTTTGTTCAAATCCCAAGTCACTAACTAGGTGTAAGTGCTAGCCTGGTCTCAGGCTCAAAGAGCCTTTCTTAGGTAAGATCCAACCTTAACTGTCACTATTCCCCTTACCCTTCACAAGACATTTTGCTTCACAGTGCCTTCTCAGCTTGCACTTTGCCTCTTGCACATTTTTTTTGCTACTCCTGGGACTTGACCTCAGAGCCTGACCATTGTTCTTAGGCTTTCTTTAGGCTATAGCTGTCCCACCAAGCCACAGCACCACTTCCAGAGTTTTCTATGTATATGGTACTGCAGAATCAAACCGGAGTCTTTTTGTGTGGTAGCCAAGCACTCTACAAATAGATGAAACACCCAGGCCATCTTGCACATATTTTTCACTTCAATCTACTAGGACGTTGTTAGATTTCTGTATCCTAATCTATTTTCCTTCCTGATGAATATCTGTGCTGTCATCTGTAAAAATGCAAGTGGGAAAATCACAGAAGCATTGGTGACATAAAAAAAGTCTTACAGACATAGATAAGTGTTCATTCTTTGTAGGAGAAAGGATATTTTGATATGATGATGACTATTTATAAATACTTTATCAGGGTTTAGAGTTTGGCCCTGTGGTAGAGTGCTTGCCTGGCATCCATGAAGATCTAGGTTTGAGTCCTTAATATCACACAGATATAAAAATCCATATGGCAATGTGGCTCAAGTGGCAGAGGGCTAGACTTGGGAAAAGCCAAGAGCAGTACTCAGGCCCTGAGTTCAAGCCCCAGGAATGGCAGAGAAAACAAAAGAAAAGAAAAGAAAAGAAATGTGCTTTTTACAAGTTATTCACTCACAGCATTTGCCTCTGAATTCTTCGCTTCTGCATCTTGTGATTTATCCCTTTCCCTCAATGTAGACAAGAAAAACAGATTTTATTACTTGCTATCCTGTTGTCCAATCTTTGGATATTAATTCAAAATACAATATTGCCTGAGATATTGTGTGTGTGCATGTGTGTGTGTATCTGCCAATGTGTGCATGCACACATGTGTACAGGGTTTAGGGCTTACTCATAGGGCCTGTGTGATAACCCTCAGCATCTTTTCCTCAAAGGTATTGGTCTTTCACTTCTAGCTTATTATAGCTAATTGGAGTTGAGAGATTCACTCAATTTCTTGCCCTGTGCATTGGAACCCAGTGCTGGGTTCTCATATTGTTAATTGTAGCTATAGAGTAGGCTGAGGTCTGGGGATCCTCGTTAGAATCCAGCCCCTGAGAGAAAGTCAATGATAGAAATCTTTATCTTCAGTTAAGCAAAAATAAATAAGGCAAAAGTGGAACTGTGACTCAGTTCCTCTTGTATCAGCCATGAGAAAACTAAAAATTGGCAGCACCTGGTCCCTGAGAGAAATCCTTAGCACTGGTTCAAAAAAAGAAAGAAAATAATGAAAAAAATTAAAACTTGCTGAGGAATCCATAAGGATAAACGTGCCTGTGAATAATCTTGTCATTTCAGATTCCCTCAAGAGCTTATGTCTCTCTATATTTTATGAAGTTTTTTTTAAAGATATTTACATATTTTCTATCTTTCTTAAACAGAGATAGCCATCCACAAAACACAAACACAAACTCTCACACAGTATACCACCCACCCATAAGTGTCTGGCTATGTATATATGTATAGTCATATGTATTGATCTGTCTCTCTATACTAATATATAAATGCATAAACATA